>NW_027466058.1:4862500-5320000 GCF_046127955.1 Nelusetta ayraudi | reverse complement strand
TCAAGCCGAGTGTTGCGGCACCTTCCGCTGCCGGTGGTGCGCGACGCAGCCGCGCGGACGGCGGCAGGAAGACCTCCTGTCACGCGCGCCTCCGGGCGTCCTTTCTCTTCTGCGCGGCTCACGCCGCTGCTGTGACGCGCCACCACCGTGGGCCCCCGCGCGCCTCCGGGGGACCACCGATGGTCACTGACACGGAGCGTCATCATTGTCCCCGCGGAAATGAACCACCCGGGAAAATTAAAGGGGGGGGAGGGATTAGCTTCGAGCTTGATTTAATTAGTTGCGTACAATTTGAAACCTGGTTGTCATTTCAATAGGAAATTAATACAAAGGGGCGGGTTGGCATCCCCATTTTACATATTACTGTGATGTCATCTGCTTGGGGGGGGTTGGTGTTGATATAGTGGCCAAACTTTCTCCCAGAGGAGGACGGACGGACAGACGGACGGACGGGGAGGGTCCGCTCAGGGGGAGGAAAGAGTTAACCAGGGGGAGGGCAGTGGATGGGAGGGCGCCTTCACGGGCCGTGGGGTATAAATGCAACCTCAGGAGCTCACAAGAAGCCCAGCGCGTGTCTCACTTCTCAGCCCCACGGATCTGAGTGACATGGTCCAACAACCGCCCTTTCTCCAACGTCACTCGTTCCGGACGCACGCACGCACGAAGCTCGCACGCCTCCGACGGCGCGCCTGATGGATGAATTGTGCTTCTAACGCAGCGAGCAGCAAGTCGACTTCGGGACGGTGGAAAAGTCATACAAACAGCAACCTATCTTTGAGTTGATTTCGAGTTTTGATTTTGATTTTGTTTTGTTTTTGCCGTCGAATGAGGCGCCGCACAATGTGGACGGAGCCAGAAGCGGCTCGAAGTGGACGCGAGGAGAAGTGAGGGCGCGATCGAGGCTCGCAATGCGGCGAGGACCCCGGGGGGCCAACAGCGGGCTGCAACTTCCCTGAGATCTGAGAGATCTGAGGGCAGCAACAGGAGCCCAGGAAACGGCGCCGCGTCGAGTTGGCAAGTTTCGCCAGGAGAGGATCCGCGCATCCGAACACCTCCGCGTCCTCAGGAAGCACCGGGTACACTTTCATCCGGAGGACTTTCGTGTCTTTTCCCAGAGTTGTGCGACTGCCTCCCCCCGCCCTCCCACCACCATTTAGTTTGTGCATTTTTGCCATCGTGACGTGACCCCTCGAAGTGGCTCCCAAGTGGTGTTGCGGCTCCTCGTCCCCGGCGGATCCGGAGATCGGAGTCTCTGCACCGGGAGGAAGCGGCGTGAGCGGCCCGGTCGCGACGCAGGCTGCGAAGAGCGGCCGCGTCAAGAGGATGGTGCGACTGGCGGCGGAGCTCCTGCTGCTCCTGGGACTTCTCCTGCTCACCCTGCACATCACGGTGCTCCGGAGCAGCCCGCTGCCGCAGAGCAACGACACCGTGGTGGTGGTGGTGGACCAGGACGCGGCGCTCAGAGAGGTGAGCCAGTGGCGGCGCTCAGCGGGGCGGGGATCGGGGTTGGGGAGTTCTGGGGTGGGGTGGAGGGGGTAACTTGATCCAACCGGCGAGGGGTCTTCTCATTTTGGTCGCAGATGGGTTAGATAAAATTCCCACATGAGAGTGGCCGATGGCTCGGGTGACCCCCGCCGGGTCTTAAGGGATCGCTGACATGCACGCGGATGTGGACTCCCATGGGTGCCTCGGGAATTAGCCGGGAGGATGGAAGGTGATGCAGAGCGCCAAAACAACCAAGAGGCTCCTCTTTATGCCATTAGGGGTTAAATGCCGGGGCGCCGGGGGCTTCTCTGTCATCATGGCCTCATCACTGTCATTCGAGCTTCCTCTTGAGGAGGCGGAAGGTCAGCGCTGAACCGCTGACGGTGCTGCCCCCCTCCAACCACTACTGCCCCCCCCCCCCTCCCAAAGACACACACAGGACATATAGTGGTTGAAATTAGGGATGTTAAGAATTAATCAATTATCGATTAATTGTCGGTTAAGAATTCAATTGATGAAATTAAATTAGTCGCAATTAGTTGAGCATTTCTTACACGGGTAGTTAATATTATAACAGTGTAGTGGCAGGAAAGAGCAATTCACCTGTAAATACTGTGATGGTCATAATATACCTAGAATAAGTTCCTTTTAACCAACTTTAAAAAAAAAAAAAAAAGTTGAAACATTAGAATTGTGGGTCACATTGGACGCCGCTGATCAATTCATCGTTAATTGATCGATAAGGTCAATCAACTAACGATTAATAAATGAATCGATAGTTTGCATCCCAGGAGCAACTTTTAAGCTTTGTAGCATCATTTGTTACGATGCTACAGAAAATAGTTTCACGCATCCAGTCGGTGCGTTGAGGGGTTAAGATTAAGAGCGAGCATGTTTGACTCTTCCACACATAGTAAATGGGCATGAAAGCGTCAAATGGAATCAGGTGTCCTCGTGAACTCGCAGCAGGGTTGACTGCAGCGCTGCGGCTGTTATTCCCCTTGCTGAAAGCAAAGCTGTCACATTTGATGGCGTGCCAATTATTACATCTGATTTGGGTCTGAATGTTTTCGACCCTTTGCTACATTCAAAAGTTTAAGGAAGGTTGCATGGAACGGCTTTAGTTAGTGGCGTTTACGACAGGGCAGCCAGTGCGTACATCCAAAACATGCAAAGCAATAAAATCATATTCATACGTTGTTGTTTTTTTTCTCATTTTCAAAATTGAAATATTCACATCACCCCTGTGTAATCGCCAGCACTTTTACAATAATCAACAAATAACTGCAAATGATTATTTTTCACTCAGTTCGCCATCATCATGCATCGCTCCCTGACGCGACGCATGAGTGGGAAGAACTTTTAACCTCGACAGGAGACAGAAGAGCGCAATTTGTCTTATCTCCACCATCACACGGCTGCCCATACGGCAGGAGAGAGCCTCTCCTCAGCTGGGTATTAGATTATGCAAAGCGGAGGAAACATTCCAGGAATTTATCAAATATTTGTCACTCGGCCAAAAGCGAGATTGGGAGCTCGCTGCACCGAGGATCCGCCGTGAGGTTTCTCTTGAGGAATCGCTGTAATAACACTGAACAAATACCACCCATTCCAGCCTCTGCATCGCCTTTTGTCGCCCGTCCAACATTTACATAGAGAGCCTGGCTCGCGATGAAAGAGGCCGCCGCCGCCGCGTTGAGCCGGGGCCGCTCGGCGAACACTCCACCACGCAGTCACGCTTCGCTCGCCCACCACTGAAGGCGGTGATGTCATCTCTCGTCCGGCCTTGTCACAGCCCAGGGGGTGCATTGTCGTTCCGGGGTGTCATATTTAAAATGCCATTCACGGGAACACAAATGACAGGATGCGGCTTCCTGCACCTCAAGTGGGGAGTGAACGCTGCTTGGTCCGGCGCTCGTTAGCGTCACTCATGCCTGAAGGAGGAGGAGGTGGGGGGGGAGGAGGAGGAGGAGGAGGAGCGGGGCACAAGCTGTGGAGTGAAGTCCGCCTGACCCTCACGGGAGTTAGCGCTTAGCGAGACTTGAATCCAGGTGAACTGTTCATTTAGCGAGTTGAAAACGCTTTTTCAGACGAATCTTCTGGCTTGAATCTAATATACACGAAACACGCACACACACGCGGTGGCATGTGACAGGGCAAGGATAGCGTTCTCTCCTCCACCTACAAAAGTGCCTTGCTGAAAAGCATCTGCCACAATGTGCACCGCCTTCATTTCCTGAAAGCCTCCCCGGTGGAAAGGACCCCCTAGTTGCTTGAAAATGGAGTCATGCCCCTTTAAGCAGCCCTGACAAAAGTGAAAAAGGCAGTTGGGGGGAGGGGGGGGGGCTGTGGGGAAGGTGTGTGTGTGTGTGTGTGTAAGTTTTCATTCATTGCCCTTTTTTGCATGTGTTTTTGCTGTGTGTGTGTGTGTGTGTGTGTGTGTGTTGGGGGGCACCCTGGGAGGCCCAGGATGAACAGAGGTGTGGCCGTGTCACTTTTGATCTCCAAATTAAAGCGTGTTGATCCCGCGGGGAAGCACCCAGCAGATGAGTGACGATGACTGTGAGGCAGATGCGGATGCGGCGTCACGGCCGACGGTCACGCCCCAGATTTTTTCCGCCATTGCCAACAGGTGACTCGTGTTCGCGGCAGTGCGTATTCGCTGCATACCGCACAAAGTGGCCGGTGGCCGGGCCAGCACATCAAGGTCGGAGTTGGCGGTGCGTTCACAGGCGCTACCATTCAGACCGTGGTCGTGACCGGTGCCTATTTGATTTACTGCCGCCGCTCTGTGGTCTCCAACCGGTCTGCCCATGCCGACCTTTGAACCCCTGACATCAACAAAGCATTTTCCTTTGCGTGACATGCCGCTCACCGGCTATTTCCTCTTTCTCTCTGCAAACCACGGAGACGGCGTTGCGTGCGTAAATCCCAGTAATGCCACCCGGTCGCTTTGAACTGCAGCAAGTCGCCTTGACCACGTCTCCCCGCCGAAACGCATTGAGTTGCTGCCGCGTGATTGGCCAAGTAGCTGTGTTGTGTTGTCGGGATGCGGTGTGCAATGTGTCGCTCTGCTGTTGCTGATCCTGAGTGTTAAAAATGCGCATGAGGTGGATTTTGAACTTAGCTAATTGTGGCGTTTTCACACCGCAACACTTGTGACTGTGTGTTTGCCTCACCAAGACTAAAAGTCTGAAACTAACATTTGGTCCTTTCACTCCACTGTTTGCGAGATAATCTGCGGCTTGAGCTGAAATCCACTCGCTTCAGCGCCAAGCTGCCGATTTTTGGCCCGCAAACTGTTTGCGTCTCGCGGCGCTGCCGTACGAACGAGTCGCGTTTCCAAAAGCGGGGAGGCTGAGACGGCGCTCAAAATTTTGATATTAAATAAACCAAATCTCTGGATCGGACGATCTGGCTGCCATGTGATAGCGCAGAGTGTGACACGACAGAAGATCGGGATGGGATTAGAGTGGATAATGAAGACCTAATCTGCTCGCAAACACAGTATTCAGAGTTTCACAACCTGGTAGTTTGCCTGTTCTGGAACACGTGCGGCGCCGTCTGCCTTCCTCAGCCGGACAAATCCCCAAAGCAGCGGCGTTGAGAAGGAAGAAAGTCGCTGCTCGTTTGCGTTTGACTGCTCGTGTTCTAATCAGTAGCCGGATCACACGCTGGCGATATTTCCTCCGATGACATTTTCATTTCATTTTTCCCGAACTGAAACCACTTGCCGTTTTAATAATGAGGGAGAGGGGGGGGCGGGGAGGAAAGTGCGCAGAATGTGTGGTCCAAATGTTCCTGTCGTCATATAACTAAAGTCTGGAATGAAAAACAGATGTTTTTTTTCCCCTCAATTTACGTGCTTACATAATGCCTGAGAATATCGTCCATCCGGGTTCGCGCGCAACACCTGTTTTTATGGGTCCGTCCGTGAATGAAATCCGTTCGCGAGACCTCTCTGCGAGTTTTGTTGGTCCCTCTCACTGATTGGTGGAGTTTGATTTCAGACGCCCCAGCATCTTCCGAAAGGCTGGGAACCGAGAAAAGAGGGCGATCACATGGACAAGTCAGGGCCCAGCGCTTGTGATCGAGCCAGTTGAAGATCCTGTGATGTTTCACACAAGGGCTTGATTGCAGATGCGCCATCCTTATTTATTTATTTTCCCTTCTTTGCCGAGCTGTCAGCCGTAATTGTTTCATGATGAGGAAAGTGTTTTGTTGTTTAAATATGTGTCCCATTTCGGGCATTTTTTGCAATGATTTTTGAACAGAATTAACAGTAAACAGAATCGTACAGTTTTCCCCAGTTTTTATTAGGTGGCTAAAGCCAAAAAAAAAAAAAAGAAAGAAAAAATAAAACATAGAAAGCTTTTAATTCTCCCGCAAAGAATTTGGCCGTTGAGTCATGGTTAAAATTGTGGATTTGTGATTTGTGAGGTGTTTCTTTTTTTTTTTTTTTCCATTGTGAACAAAATCATCTGCAGTCCTCTTTTTTTTTTTTTGTGTTTAGTGCCCATGAGAAAGATGCTGAAGGCTCGAATTGCAGGAGTCAAACTGAATAATCATTTTCACACTGACTGGCCGTGTTGGCACATCGATCAGTTCTGAAATGCTAGACTCACTGCCCCCCACCGCCTTTCCTGTCCTTCTCCTCTGGCCGTCCCAGAGTCCCAGAGTGCACCTTGGCCGGACCCAAACCGTTCCACTCGGGGGGAGGGGGGGGGGGTGCTTTTATGGCGGCCACAATGCGACCGAGCTGACACTTTGTCTGTGAGCGGCCACCGCAACCGTGGAGCACGGCTGCCATACCCTCAGGCCTCAGGCCGGCCACAAAAACACTGGGGAGGAAGAAAATGTGGACGTGAAAAAAAAAAAAAAAAAGGAAAACAAGCGACGTGATTGATGGCCCTCTTTGATCTTATTTTCTGCCACCCCGGGACGGATGGCGGCCGACCGCTCACGGCTGTCTGTCCGACGGAGGAGTAATCGCTCCCCACCTGACAGGAGACAACATGCTTTGGCCGTCCTTCGCGAGACAAATTTTTACGACCGCCTCCGTCAGCGAACCAAATGTTTTTTCAACGTCTTCATAAAAGGGCCGGCGTAATTATTTTGCCCGTCTGGGTCCGGGCCTTTACGTTGACCGCCTCTCTCTCCGCGCCGACGGCAGAAAGCGCTAAAAATGTCAAGAGCGTATGGCTCTGGACAGGAAACGGCATATAGTCTTTCAGCTAAAAACGGACGACGGCCCGTATAGCGTAGCTGCGACGGCGGCTCCGAGCGCAACGAGTGGAGACGAAACCGAACCGCATTTTTGTTTTCTCCCCAGTGTTTTCAGTCCGCCCACATTGTGGGCACCGAGCAGTCCGGAGTGTCTCTATTTCTGTTTGCAGGATTAATGACACTCAGGGCCTCAACAACCTGTGTCAACATGTGAGGTCAGGAAAAAAAAAAAAAAAAAAAAGTACGGTCAATCGTCGTGTTGCATTCAAAGCTTTTGAGCGTTCACGGTCAACTGCAAAACTTTGCCGCATTTGTTTAATTTCCCCGTATTTTCTCTCCACAGAATGTTATAAATGCAAAGACCAGCTCTTCTGTCCAGCTGCCCGCTGAAGGCCGGCGGTCCAGTCCGGACCAGCGGTTATCCCAGCGGCCCGCCACCCTCCCCTGGGCTCAGGGCAGCAACGTCCACCGGGACGGGCCCGGGGCGTTTATCCTGGACCTGCACAACTTCCCCGACCTCTCCAAGGCCGACATCAACGGACAGAATCCCAACATACAGGTGAGCGTGTGTGTCTGTGCACCTGCCCCCCGCCGCGCGCTGATGCTCTTCACAGCGGCGTCAGCCATGGCTGCCCAAGCGGGCAGGACAGGAAGCTCAAACAGGAAGAAGGGGCAACAGTTTGGTGCACTTCACTACCCCCATTTTTCCCAGCCCCCCTTCCTCCCTCCGTCTGCCCGCGTCCCCCTTTTTCACACTTCCCGGAGATAGACACTGAGGTCCCGCGTCCATCATGATGACAGCTGAAAGGGAGACGCTAACCAGCGAGCGGCCGGCTCCCGACTCCCGGAGCAGGAAGACAGACGACGGCTCGTGTGAACGCGCGGGCCGAGCAACCGCTGGCGTGTTTAAATAATTCCCCTTGTTTAATCTAGCAAGGGGGTCCCTCCATTTCTGAGAGCATCGCCGCTAAATCCGGGCTCGAACAAAGTGTATTAACATCTCAAGATGTGGGAAGAGAGCGGAGCGACCACTTGAGCAAGGGCGTGAGGCTGTGGGGAGGGGGGGGGGTTTGGGGGGGGGATGGAGGAGGAGGAGGAGGAGGAGGAGGAGAGGAGGGGGGTCTTTGATCCTGGGATTCATCTGGCTTTCATGGTCTGGAGGAGGCTGAGTAGCCCTTTGAACTTTGTGTTTAGGTGGAGAGAGCCCGAGAGGTGGGAGGGTGACTGTGGGGCAGGGGTGAGGTCCCCCCCACCCCCACCCTCCCCCCACCGCCCCCCTCATCTGGGAGGCACATGTGTTGGGGCCGAAAGGGGGAGGGAGCCTCTGTCCTGTGGGGAGGGATCAGCAAATGCCACCTCATGCCACGGACATTGGCTTTGTCCTGAATCCCTTCCAAGTCACAGAGACCTTCCCTTCGGCGCAGTTCGCCCACCAAATCACATATTCCCATTTCCCCCTAGACAGAATTGACTGCGTTTTTTTTCTGTTTCAACTGTTGCTTCTTCGACTACGACTTTTCACAGCACAAACTGAAAGCATGTGACAACGCTAATGCCTGATTAAATTAGCTAACTAGCAGATAATAGATAGTAACATTCGCTAACGTGCTAATGCCATTGGCTTGGTGAAAGTGTGATAAGTGTCTTTTTGTTGCACAGCATTTTTGCGTACTCATGTATTTAAAATATTGAAATACTGCATACCTGGATCCACCCGAGATGAATCTAAATGAAGTCTCACTTTTCACAGGTGACCATTGAAGTGGTGGACGGCCTGGAAGGCCACGAGCCAGAGAAAGGCCTCCGGAAGGAAAGCAAACCCAACTGGGCCACCCCCAACTGGAGGAACTGGTGGCCCCGCTCCCCCTCTTTAGCCACCCACCAAACGGGGGAGCACGATCGCACCTACGGGAGCAACAGCGAGGACAGCAACTTCCTGAGGCCGCCGGCAGAGTGGGACAGGAGAGGAGGAACCGGAGGTGGGAGCAAAGCCCAGGCTGAATACGGTGAGGACAACCAGAAGACTTTTGGGGTTGTTTTTTTTTTGTTTTGTTTTTTTGCTTTGCTTTGCTCGGAAAAAGAGTTCAGAAGAACGCTTCAGAATGCGTCTCCGCAGGTTCTTATTCGAGCGCCGGCCCCCTTCGCAGTTCCCCAGATGGCCGTAGTCTGATGTGGAATCTGTAATTTTGCAGATGCGCTGATTTAAGCTGTCACCATAATGAGCACAGTCATTCCAGCGCTGAGCGTCGGGAGCCTGATTGAAGCCTTTAACACTCTTTTTACGAGACGGATTCCTAGGCGGCGCGACGCTCGGCTACGCGACGCGGAGCCCCGGACGGCGCTCTACATCAAAGTGGAGCGGCGGGGGGCGGGGCGGGTCAGTCAGCGCTCGCAGGGGCTGCCGCGTCCCTCTCGCGCCGCTGTCCAAAATGGCGAGGCCGCAGATAAATCTGCCGTGAGACAATTTACAATCGCTGTCATCCAAGTGTGCGTCCTTGCCTGCGTTGCAGCGAGCCCAAACCAACATGGGTCATGGTGGAATGCGCGTGCTGCGGTGGATGTCATTTTATCCACTTGCATTTTGCATCCCTGGTGGTAAGAGGGGGAAGATTATAGTCAAACCCAAGTGAAGTTTTATGTCTTGGCCATATTGCCGCGGCTAGCAATCATTCATGCCTTGCCTTATCCCCTTCAAATAAACAAGAAAATATAGTCCTTTGCTACATTTAAGGCTGCCTATCATTATTGCCGTTATTGTGCATCGAGGGTAAATCCGTCACGGTCGAGCAGTCCGGGAGATTTCTTGATCCCCGCGTTCTGTCTGAGCGGCCACCAGGTTCTTCGGCCACGGCTAGCTAGCTAGCTAGCCGCGAGACGGCTATCAGGCCTGCGTTTGTACAAAACGCTTGTAATGAGGGGCAGATGGCAGAGTCGAGGGTGTGTGTGGGTGGGGACGCGGGGGGGGGGTGTATAGGAAGGTTTTTTGGAGCCCAGCCAGAAATACTTCCATCCCAACATGCCCACATTAATTCCCCTCATTGACGGCCGGCGCATGTGTGCGGTAGCGGTGGCGGCGGAGGCGTGATGACCGTTGATCCCGGCGTAACTGCTTCCATGTCGGCCGCATTACGCTGACGTGCCCGACGATGATTCCAGTTAAAAGAGGATTTCTTGCCTTTTCACTTCCCATTTTCCAGCCAATGAATCACAAGGCGGCAGCGGCTGAATGCAGTTCCGCCGCCGCCGGGGGGGGGGTTCTGTTTGTTCGCCGGCTGTCGAAGTCCGCTGTGGCTTTGCCGGGATTTGTACGTTTCTTTGCCGCTAACTGAAAACACACACTTGCGCCTTTCACCTCGGACTCTCGCGCCGGGCGACTCTGCATCGACATATACAGTGCAGCGCAAGTGTGTGTGTGTGTGCGTGTGTGTAGACAGGCTTTCATGGTATCTGCTTTGAGGGCCAAAGTCAAAGGGAACTTTGAGCCCCCTCCACACTTCCTCTTTCATGTCCTCCCCGCACTTATTATTAGTGAGGCATGCTAACGGGTCCGAGTGAGTTCAGCATGTGGCCTGCATCAGTGCTAAGGCTGTCTCTCTCTCTCTCGCTCCCTCTCTCTCTCTCTCTCTGTCACCCTCCGTCTATCTCACCCAGACTACATGGACGGTGAAGGTGACTGGAGCCACTGGTCGGCCTGCAGCGTCACCTGTGGCAACGGGAACCAGAAGCGGACGCGCTCCTGCGGCTACGCCTGCACCGCCACCGAGTCCAGAACCTGCGACATGCCGAACTGCCCAGGTTAGAGAGTCGTGGTCTCCCCCCCTCCCCCCGGCCCACTACAGAAACCCTTTCCACGATCTGATGGTCTCTTGATCTTTTGATCTCCTCTCTCCGAAGGTATTGAAGACGCCTTCAAGACGGCGGCTACCGAAGTGAGCCTGCTGGCCGGAACAGATGAGTTCAACGCCACGGAGCTCTTCGGCGTCGGTGAGGTTCTTCCCCCCAGTCTTATTTTTTTCCTCCAGACGATCCCTCGTTCACATGCTCCCGCGGTATCAAAGGCGGCGCAAAACCACCTGGCAGCCGCGTTCGCTCACCCAATTGGCATTCCTCGCGCTCAGGCTGAAAATGCGAGGCAGATGAGGAAGGAGCACACGCCGTTCGCTCGCTCCTCTTCTTCTTCTCCGCGTCTGGTATTGATCATCCGAGTTAAAACACAACCTGCGGTTAAATATTACACCTTGTCAAAAGTTGGGCAGCAAGGCAGGACGGAGCTCTCGCGTTAGGAATGCGAATCTTTGGGTTTCTGGCGATTCTGGTTCTTGAGGTCACGATTGGATTCAAGATCGAGTCTCGATTCAAACATTTCTTCATTCAAAAATTGAAACAGTGTTTTGTATGTGAACAATTAGACAAATAGTGGAGTCAAAACAGAGAACAAGGCTAGCTGAGATGGGACCCGCCGACTCCCCCAATGACCTGGCTGGTGATGAGTCCACCGCACTGGAGACATCACGGGTCAGAAGAAACGTGGGCAGAAAATGTCAATAAAAGTTTATGAACTGATCCAGAATAAGAATTTTTTTAACGTGAATCGATCCCCCTCCCCCCCTCCCCTCTCCCCCTACCACCGCTAGTTTTAACGGCCCCTCTGTCTCCCCGCAGACACCGACAGCTGCGAGCGGTGGATGAACTGCAAGAGCGACTTCCTGAAGAAGTACATGACCAAGGTGGCCAACGACCTGCCCAGCTGCCCGTGCTCCTACCCGACCGAGGTGGCGTACAGCACGGCCGACGTGTACGACGCCCTCACGCGCCGGGACTTCCGCTGGAAGGACGCCAGCGGTCCGAAGGAGAAGCTGGAGATCTACAAGCCCACCGCCCGCTACTGCATCCGCTCCATGCTCACGCTGGAGTCCACCACGCTGGCGGCGCAGCACTGCTGCTACGACGACGGCATGAAGCTCGTCACCCGCGGCAAAGGGGCGGGCACGCCCAACCTCATCAGCACGGAGTTCTCGGCCGACCTGCATTACAAGGTGGACATCCTGCCCTGGATCATCTGCAAGGGCGACTGGAGCCGATACAACCAGGCCCGGCCGCCCAACAACGGGCAGAAGTGCCCGGACAACCCCCAGGACGAGGACTACTACAAGCAGTTCGAAGAGGCGAGGGAATTCTAGCCCTCCGTCCAGTCCAGGGACATAAAAAAAAAACAAAAAAAAAACTGCTTAACTCTTAAGCCAAACCTCAAAAAAAAAAAATTAAATGGTGCTCCTGCCATTGTGTAATTCTGTTTTGCATCAAGTAATTCACGGACATTCAGGGCTCTGAGGAACGAGACTTATTCCTCTTCGAATTATTGAGAGGGCTGGGAAAACGAGCGGAGTCAAAACACAAACAAAACTTTACCGGACAGGAAACGGACAGTGTTGTTTTGTTTTTTTTTGCTAGTAAAATGTGCCTCAGAATGCATAGATATTGCAGTCATTCTTCATTTTAATGTCAAGTGTTACTCTGATTTGGTCTGGAAACAAAAGGGAATGCATATTCTCAAAAGGGAAAAAAAAAATGTTATGCCAAGATTTTTTTGTTTTGTTTTGTTTTGTTTTGTTTTGTTTTAGACGGCTACCATGTTTGTCTCCATTAATTGATTATTGGTTGAAGAGATCCTCAAGGAATGTGCAGGGGGCTGGTTTAGAACCCCCTCCCTCCCCAACCCTGTTTTGTCCTTCGCATCCAGGTCCTCCTCACATAAGCTTGTGAGTTTTATTTAGCATGCACATCTCTTATTTTCGCTGTTCATGTAGACCCCTGTCCTTTGTCTTTCCAAGGCAGATCTTCAATGTAAAAAAAAAGAAGAAGAAAAAAAAAGAAAGAAAGAAAAAGCCTGCATTATTTTTGTAAAGTATTTATTAAGTCGTAGCTGCGTCAGAGTTGGGTGTCTGTGACTGTGGTTTTCTGCTTGACACGTGGCTGGATGCTAACTTGAGATACCCCCCCCATACCCCCCACCCTCACTGCCCTAAGCCGGTTCTCAAGTTAGGATCAAACCATAACGGCACAAAAGAATGAGTGAATTTTAATTGTATGGAAAGGGTTTGGAGATATAAATCTATGAATATTTTTTTTAAGCCAATTAAAGTTGTTGCCAGAAAAAAAAAAAAAAAAAAAAGAAAAGAAAAATCTTTGCCTCGTTTGATCTCAAGGGTGCACATTACCGAGATTTTCAGCGGGAGCCATTCATTTTCTCCTCGGGGCTGTCGGAGGAAATTCATCCCCAAGAAGTCCCGTCTCGTCAATTAAAACTCCTCCAAAGAGCCTAAGCCAGTGCACAAGACTTCCATTAGTTCCGTCCAGCGTGGCTCGCAGGCGAGGCCTTTTGATGGGATTGCGATATCCCTTGCGAGCGAGGCGAGCAGGGCTACGCTCCTGTTGAATGCGACTCAAATTCTTTGTCTCTGGCACGTATCTTCACATTCCTGGGTAATTTCTCAGCAGTGCTCTTCGGCGCGCACGCGCACAAGATCTCACGTGCGTGCGTGCGTACGCGCGAACCGCCTCGGACCTCTGACCGTGCGCTCTCGCCGAGCGCCCCAGTCATTGTCGCACAGAGAAAGCCATTCATGGGGCTCTCATTCCTGCGCTTTCCTTGTGTACGGCACAGCTGGCCGCATCGTGCAGGGCTTGTCTTCATTGTGCAGCAGGCCCCAGCACGTTCCACACCCCCGAGGCTCCGCTAGCAACAGCCCAAACCGCTTCGCTATTCATACAGGAGGGGGGGGGGGAGAAAGGTCCTCTACATGTGTCCTTTGAACCATTTATCCTCGACTTTGTCTTCTTCTTCTTCTTCTTCTTCTCCTCTGCAGCCCCCCCCCCTCAAATCCCAAACCGTAAATCGCGGGGATACTTTCGTTACACCCGTGAGACACAGCTCCCTTTTTTTTTTGTACAATCTGCCCCGCTGCGAGCAAAAAAAAGCGCCAGCCGATCTCGGTTTCAGTTAGCGGCGTGGTCGGAGGCTAAGATTACAGTAACCAGCATGGATCGTTATCTTAGCGGACCGTCTGCTGAACCGGTCCGCCCAGATCAAAGCCAAGGTGTTTGTCTTTTATTCTGAGGGCCGAGCTCAAATTGATGACATACCTTCGCCGCCCCCCCCCGCCGCCCTCCTTCCCTCCCTCCCCACCCCCGCAGTATCTCCTCCCCAGACAGGCTCCACGCGTCTCCAAAAGCAGGCAATTACTCGCACACCCTCCTCACTTTTCATCTCTCATTTCTCCTTCCCTTCGCCCTGCGAAAACACGCACGGGTCGGGGCGGGGCGGGGCGGCGGCTGGCTGCAGGAGGGGAGCGCAGATGGAAGGCTTGCCGTGGTGTGAAATGAATGAGAAGGGGCGGACGCGGCGTCGTCCTGCCAGCAGCAGAAAGTACAGAGCGCAACTTGTTGTGCCGGCTGTCGGCCGGTCGTCAGCCGCGGCCGCGCTTTTGTGTTGCTATTTCGGGGAGGCAAGTCGGCTCTGGCAAGTTTCAAACGACGCAAAGCACATTATTAGTGGTATATTGTCAAGGATCCCAAAGGGCTCATTAAGCATCACCAAAGATATGATTGTTGGTATTTTGCCTCTATTTTGGTTGGAAGACAAAAAAAAAAAAAAATTGATGTGCAACACCGGTTTGGAGGGGGGGGGGGGGGGGGGGGGGCTCTGGGATTGGTCCTCGCGGGGGCCTGCATGAGGGCCGCAGGAAAAACAAACAGGACCTGCAGAAAAGGCTGTAAACTCGTACAGGTCGGCGCACAAATGGGAGACACACCTCAGATTTCGGAGTGTTTTTGAGTGGGAAACAATCCCAGGTGATTTACTGTCCGCCGCCGGAGGGCCTCCGCTAGGTAAATAACCGCCGCGCATGGTGGCAATCAGGCGTCTCTTCATTTTGCGGTGCGATGCAGATGTGGCCGAGGACATTTTTAGTCCCTCCCGCCCTCACTTTCTTTCACTCCTCCGCCGCTTTATGGGTGGTGTAGCACAATGCAGGAAGTGTCTGGGCCGCAACGCCACACGCCCCCCCCACGCCCCAACGGCACGGCGAGCCTAATTAAAAGGTTTCTTTGGGAGCCCACGGATCCGTAACGGTCGATCCGGACCTGGAAGTTCGTTCATCTGGCTTATCTGGAGAAGACGGCACCACCCCCCGCGCTACATAGGCTTGCATCGGTTAGAAAAGGATAAGAGGGCGAGGAAGGGCGGGAGGGGGGGGGGACATGGCGTCCAGCTGAACAAACAGGTCAAGTAGCTGCGGAGTATCCGAGAGGGCACGGGTGCTTTACTTAACCCCGACTGCCGGCACATCAATGACATGCTGGAGGGATCCACATCTTACGGCACGAAGGCGGCAAGGCCGTGCGGATCATCGAAGTCGGGCCCTCGGACGGAACCTTCGTCTCCGCGTCGAACTCGAGCCCCACCTCCTCCTCGTTTTCTGTAAATAATGCCTGAATAGACCTTTGATTGATACGATCTGCTGCCATTGAGCGGTTATAAATATCTTCACGGGGGAAAACGCTACAATCAAAAACATGCCCGGCAGCGCTAAGCTGTCTGGCGAACTGGTGACAAACAAATTAAGGAGAGGGGGTGGGGTGGGGGGGGGATCCTGCCTTGACGTGAGATGCCAGGGCTCCTCGGGGCCCATTTCCAGCCTGCTTCTGAGAGGTGCGACAGCTCCCGCGACTCCCGACGGTTTTAACCTTGGGGGCGTTTATGCGCGACATTGGCACGGAGGGGCCGTAACCGTGTCATGGAAGGTGGCGGCCCTCGAGGGGGAGGGATGGGCGCGAGCGCGGAAGCCTTGGCGGCCGTGATTCACTGTGACAGCAGCGGCTGGCATGTGAGGACAGCAGGCCAGGCGGGCAAGGCTGCTCCCTTTGATCTTTATTTGCTCCACCGTCTGTTTTGCATTTCAGAGCCTTGCTGAGCGCGAGGCATTGGATACACCTTGAATGGCTCAGGGAGGCTGTCCGCCGTTTTTTTTTTTTTTTTTTTTTTTCTTAAAAGAGCCGGGATCCTTTTTCAAAGCGAAGGGGCTGGGGGTCGGGGTGGGGATCCAGGACAGAGAGAGGGGATGATGTTTGAAGGGAGCGGGTCCGAGCTGAAAAGGGCCAAAGGGGGGGGGGGGGGGATGGGGGGGGGTCTCCTGGCAACAGAAATTAGCCCTGATGAGAAGAGAGGGCTCTCCGTGATAGCGCACGATCAAGCTAATGGTAAACAGCGCGAGCGTGGGTGAGGGGGTCCGGTGACATACAATGGGCTCCCCTCTCCTGAGATCAAACCGGGGTCAGGAGGCTCCAGAAGGAAAAACAAACAGGGACGGCGACTCTCATACTGACCTGTCAAATGAATTTGGCCAGGCGCCGGCGTGGAAAGGCTCCGAGGCGTTGGACCCCAGAGTCGGCCAGGTATCATCAATACTTTGTTCGTTCTTCCTCTTCAATGTTCGCCGTTTGTTCCTCTCTTCTTCTTCTTCTTTTTTTTTTTTTTACATTCTTGCCGCAAATTCTTCTTTCATACTAGTGGCCACAATCCACAGCCAGCGGCCGGACTTGCAACTGATGCAAATGCATGGGCTCTCTGGAACGCTCTTTAGAAGGTCCCATGTTTTCAATCAATAACCACCCTCAGCTTCTCAGTGAACTCCCCAGAAATGAAAGAAATACTTCCTTTATTATTTCGCTTGCTCCAAGTTTTGACTCAAACCCGGTTCTGGGAATTAACCCTTTGAGATGTCAATGACAACAACATACTGTGCTGTTTCTTTCTATTGGGCCATCGCGCAGCCGCCTTGTTTTTAGCAGGAAGCAGAACCTGGGCAATCTGAGAGAACAATACAGATGATAAATCCATTTTTTTTTTTTTTTTTTTTTTTTGGATGTGTGTGTGTGTGTTTGGGATAAATGTATGTCTGAAAATAAGCAGAACATGGGACCTTTAAAGCAGTTACAAGAGAACACGTCGGTTCTAGAAAACAGCAAAACCGTTCTTCTGTATTCCATCCTTGAAGTGTAAGCAAAGGCTGAAATATATAGCTGTGGTTTGGGAGAGCAACACTGTGTATGTGTTCTCTGTTTGAGTCACACACACACACAACACACACACACAATGTCCACGTTTCTTAGCACAGACTTTAGCATTTCCTCGACCATGTTGAAATACTTCGGTGTGGTCACAGCTACTCCTGCACAATGTTTTTTCCCCCCACTTCAGCTATTGCCCAGCATGTAATTAATTCCCTGGAGTATGCATTTTTGGCAGACCACAGTTATATTTACTGTATTTACTGTAAACAAACTGTCCTCTCCATAGCGATGTTATTGCTTTTTTGGAAGGAGGGTGGAAGAACATGTCATATGCCATTAGGTTTCACTAAAACCCCCCCCAAAACTAAAGATAGACGAGAGAGTGTAGCAACATCGGCTTTATTTACTTTTCGAGCACTGCGGATACTGTCAACATAGAATCATTTGAATAGTTTATACCACTTTATATTAGCTGCATTTTAAGTCAAGGGAAAAGGGTTTTGTGGAGGAAAGTGTTGCAGAGAAATCAACAATCTCAACATCTCATATTTAACGTAGCCCCATAATTCTTTCAAGTATAGTTCCTCAAGCACCAACGTCTTCGGGCTTAATGCATAAACAAGAGTCTCTAGCTTTCCTTAGTTTTTGCTTCTTCTTTTTTCTTAACCTAGCAAGAAAATATGCATCTCTGTTTGTGTGACTCTACAAATATAAATAAGTCATTAAATGAAGACTAACAGTCATGTTTGAGGGTGGAGCCAAATTTTGCTACCTGAGCAATATCTGTACAGGTGTCTCGACATGGTTGGGTGAAGTGCATGGCTCGCACACGGGAGGCGTCCTTCCACATTCGCGTGCGCGTGTGCTGGCGTTCATGTCAACAGTTCAAGCGAAGCACAAAACGCCGATAAATTCCGAGACGCTTCCGACGTCACGT
This sequence comes from Nelusetta ayraudi, assembly GCF_046127955.1. Taxonomy (NCBI): domain Eukaryota; kingdom Metazoa; phylum Chordata; class Actinopteri; order Tetraodontiformes; family Monacanthidae; genus Nelusetta; species Nelusetta ayraudi. The sequence continues at coordinate 5,302,281 of NW_027466058.1, read as the reverse complement.
GGTCGGATAAACAATAGGAGTATATGACGTACGCATGGTAAATAATCATCACGGTGCAGCACTTCCATCATCCGTGGCACGCGCTGAGAGGTTGCAGGCGTGCGAACGAGGTGCAATCTGACATCAGTTGAAGAAAAAACAAAAATCTCTCGTTTTTTTGACGTTTGAAATTCAAACAGAAAGATCGCTTTGCAACGGTTAAAACAGCATGACCCTGTTCTCCTACATGATAGCTTATACACAAATAAAGGAAGAATGCCACTTTTAGTTGGGAGAGGTGTAACGAAAGTATGAAGGTACAAGGCAGTGGCTTCACCCAGCTGTGACCGGGGGGTGGGTGGGGGAGGGGTGAGCTTCACTGGGAGGGGAAAGTGGCGTACGGCACATGCTGGAGGCAGACGGTGGCAGAGGGAAGGCCTGCAAGTGCACTAAGTTGAATCCAAACGACGCCCCCACATCCCCTCCGTGGGCACCTGTTGAAAACAGCTAAAGCGCAGTTACTTCCGGCATCGGTAGTTTGTTTTTTTTTTCCCGGAGTTTTATTTCGGAGCGGCGCCGACGTCCAGCGGAGCCGAGGCAGCTCACTCGGCCGCGCTCACCAGCCGACAGACGCCTCCCTCGATGGCCAAACACTGTCCAGGAACGGTCCCCGGCGGCAGCCTGGATATGTGCGTCTGCAGGCGAAAGGAGGCGGGGAGTTGGAAACAAGTGCATCAAGAAATGGAAAGAAATTGGCAGCGCACGGGAGGGGGGAAAACAGAGCGCGTGCTTGTGACGGCGCATGTACGCAAAGGCTGTGGAGAACGAGTGAGTTTCTTCGTACACAGATGCGCGGCTGTGCGGCTGAATAGCTCTGCGAGTGTCCCTCAATGCTTCAACACAGGATGGATACGTTCGCAAAAACGTAAAAATTGAAATGCAGTGTGTGTGTGTGATGGGATTCTGCTCTTCCAGGTAGTGAGTTTTCCTACTAGCAATACCACCAGTATTTGCACATTTTATCACTTATGATAGACTCAACACGCGGCACCGCGCTGACGTTACTGCGTCTCGCGTGAGGTCGACCGTTTTGAGTGTGCAAGACGGCCAACTGCAGTCGTTTCTCCCCGTCCTTGTGAACTCTGGAATTGAAATATCAAGCGGACAATTCTGGCCAAACCTCATCAGTTGTGGTGTTTAGAATTCATTCGCCATCCCTCCCACCTTTGCACTGCTTGAACGACAGACTTTTGCTGATAATCTCACCTTTACTACTCCACTACATGTACTCTCAGATATTTTCTGTAATGTCTTAAAACAGTTTGCCGCCCTCTGTTTGTGGCAAAAACAAAACAATCCATAGTTTTGGTCATCAGAGTGTGGACAAACAGATGTTTCACATCAGTGGTCACTGGTTCCCCCCCCCGAGATCATTCATGCAACATCAATGTGCCAAACTTGCATTTATCGACCACTGCGCTATCCCAAACATTTTGTTTCTACGAATATGAGTGTTATACAACTAATACTGTAATTTATTGATATTACACAAAAGTGTGGCATATTCTTTTTCTCAATGTAAAACCAAAAGCTTTGGAAATCGCATTCTATTACATGAACAATGGTGTCTACCAAAGTCCGCCAACTGTCCATTAGGGAGGAAACGTCTATTTTTGCCGGTGCAAACGATGCTCATCAATCACACAGCAGAGGACTGCCGCCGTCTACCGACCACTCGTCACTTACACCTAATAAATCAATACGCCGGGATGTTTGCCATTACGGAATTTAGTTTTTTTTTTTTACTACTGAGTTTTAAAAAAGCAAAAAAAAGAGTCCGTGTTTTTCCAGTTCTCTTCAGCTGACGGGATGCCAGACGGGCCTGCGAGCCTTTCTGACAGCACCTTTCCCCCCCGACACGGGTGTGACGATGACCCGTTTGCTCCCTTCACTCGCGAAAGGTTGTTTTTTTTCTCCCTTTTTTTTTTTTTTTCCATGTGGGTGAGATAGGCGGAGGCCTGCAGGAAGTGGCGGTGACTGTGCTGCGAAGTTGGTGAGTATTCTCATATTTGGGCTGTGAGACAGTCTTTGTGCCTGGAAAGGCGAAGGCCAGGGGAATTTTGGGATGGAGGGTAAAAAAGAAAAAGAAAAAACATGACATTGTGATCTTTAAAACCTTTCCGTTGACAAGAATGCTTGCATTTGTTTTTGCAACCAGCAAACTGCTGAAATCTGATGATGCCATGTGAGTGTTTATCAAGAGACGGAGCTGATAACGAGGCACAGTGTGTCAGTGTTTTGGGCAGAGACTCGCGGCGGCAGCAGGAGGAGGAGGTGGAGTTGGAGGGTGAGGAGGAGGAGGAGGAGGAGGGCCAGGGCAAACACAGCTGTGAAGACGGGGAGTGATACTTCAACTGGCCAGGATCAAAGGTGAGCGGCTCCACTGCGCCAATAGCAGCTGTCATCCCTCTTCCCTCTCTCTCTCTCTCTCTCTCTCTCTCTCTCTCTCGTTGCACACAAGGCCTTGTGGGCCACTCCGTCAAAGCGGACCGACATCACTCGTGCCCGGCGGACTCGGTCCGCTGCGGGGCCTGCAGAAGACGGCCTCCTCCCGGCAGGCCGAGGGCAACTGTCACCGGGTCGGGACGACAGCCAGACGAGGCAGCACACACATGGCAGCACTCTCAGGGGGCCATTACGCCTCCAGCGACCCTCTCCAGTTCATCTTCGGCCCCTTCATCTTCTGCAGGCCGGGTTAAAGGGGGGCCTTGTTAAAACTGTTTTGGGGGCAGTGGGGAGGACCAGCCCGCTGCCGAGTAATAATCAGCTAATAGAGACGTGTTAGACGGCTTTCTTTTGATGTTTGCACAATGGTATTAAGGCTTCTCATAAGGCAAAATTGGCCGCAAGAGAGTTGCGTGATTTTTTTTTTTCATATTGTACAAAATAACCATTAAGTGAACTGTAAGTAATGTGATGAAATGCTGAAACACTTTTTTTTTCAGATTGTAGGATCAGGCCAATTTAATTTTCGATCCAATCCGAGCCACATTGGATTATTTCCCATTGTCAGAGCTTTGCACGCATGTCCGCCCCCTAACATGACGACGGTGCTCACATTTCAAACATGGAGGACGTTTCTTCCGGGTCGCAGTTTCAAAAGACGTGCAAAAAGAAACACAATAAGGTTGATTTGTCTAGCTAGTAGCAACTCTTAGCATCTTCCACATCGGTGAGCTTTGGGGTGCAGCTGCGAGTGGGATCAAGCACTTTGGGTTGCATTTTTTCATGCATGAAAAGTGCAATATAAATAACGTTGTTTTTTTTTTTTTTATTGAATCATGTGATCATGTCACAAATGGCCACAGCGTGCGGCATGATGGGAACCCACAAATCAGTCCAATCACTTTATGAGACAAACTGATCTCTCCATTTGAAACAACTCAATCAGATCGACAAAAACGTGACCCTGTCAAAGCACCTGCTGACTGACAAACACCAATGTGCCTTGATTTAGTGTTGGACGCTTTTGGTTTGTGTTTATATTGTTTATTTTGTATTATATTTAATATAATTATCTTGTTTCGGGCGGCTCCTCGTGTGCACTCTCAGCAGTACCCTGAATCTACTCTTTGGCTGTAAAAATTTATACTCAGAGGAAAGAAAATAAACAAAACTATGGACTGGACCACAAAAGATTATTTTAGCTGCAGCGGGTACTGGTCAAAGTGACTATAAACTTCACTAAATATAAATAAGGGTTGAAAGCGACACAAACAAATGGTACAAATTATGCGGCGGCTGGACGAGCGAGGAAAGAAAAAAAAAAAAACACGGCGATGACGCACTGACCTAAGTTGTGAGTCACGAGGAAAAACAAAATTCTTAAGTGATATGAACATACGTGTTTAGGAGCTGCAAAGCCACAAATTAACACCCCACGCAGGCCAAAGAACAATTTTAACTCTGCCGGCCCCTCAAGTGGTGTGGTTCCCGCTTATTTATTCATTATTTCAAAAAATGAAAAGAGCAACATAAATTGAACGTTATGACAGGTAGTAAAACAAAAAACGCCCTGCTCTGCGATTAAAGACGCGTTGCACAACGGACAAATACGAGAGATGAGGTGGGGGGGGGGGGGGGGGGGGGGGCATTTGATCTTCTCCGTCCTCAAACGGTCTGAGCGGCTAAAGGCTTTCTAGTGGTAATGACCTCGGGAGGCGCTGTGTAGATCCGACGGCTCTCTTTCATCCCGCCATGACGTGACAAACAATCGCACTCGCGAGTCCGACCGCTTCGGCTGCCGAGGTGCCGACCGACGGTTCCGATGCCCCTCCCCCGCCCTCCATCGGGCACAAACAGGTGAGCAGCCTGAATAAAACCAGGTGCCCGTCCGTCCTTTAAAGTGACGCTGCCTCACAGAGAGGAAGGCGACGCAATCTCCGCCCAACTAGCAAAACAACACCGGCCGTCAGTCTTTGGGAGGAGAAGGTGTTTAACTCGAGAAGCGCCTCGGACTCGGAGCGAAACACGCGCTGGATTTGCGCCCGCGGATCCAGCCTGACCTCTGTCCTAAATTCTAAAGCGACCGTGCGCAGAGTCCTTTTATTTTCTTATCACATACAGGCAGCGGAAGATGGGCGCTGACTGGCCGGCGAGATACACCCGGTGGGACGCTCGCAGGTATGGGAGGAATGTGTGCAGAGAAACAGCTGTGGCAGCCACGGTCTCCAACACACGCAACCTCTGCAGTGCGGCCAGTTTCCAGGTCGCTCCGTGCACGCTCAGTCGCAGGCGATTGTGCTGTACGTGCAATCTCATTTACCTGCAGCAGGGCTAACATTTGGTATAGTTTAGGGCCGAGCCACTTACAGGTGTTTGTCATCGTCGCAGTTTCCGTTTTTACACACATGCACGGTGCAGAGAACTGCTGGAAGCACACCAAGTTGTTGTGCAGCCGGTGGACATTACGCATAGTAGCCTTAAAGGTTGTGTCACATTTGGAGATTTTGAGAATAAACAGCGACAGCAAGTGGTTGCATTCTTAGATCGCAGCGCTAATTCCCTCACCCTCCCTCTCCCGAGCTTGTCAGTAAACTACAGTGGCCTGCACACAGAAACCTGGATACCTCGCCCACCTTTTGTGTGAGCGTTAAACATAAACACAAAAGTCGCTGTCAGACGTTCTGGATTGTCCACTAACTGTGAGCAAGAGCCTTGCTCGATTGCTTTCCTCATAAGTGGATAGGAAAATCAATCAATCAAAAACTTATTGTACTGTCTACACTTTTATTAATATTTATTGGGTTGTACATTAGGCTTTTACCAATATAAAAATAATAAACACACTGGACCTTTAGTCAAACCCCACAGTGATGTTAATGGCCGAGGTGAGGCACTAGAAAATAAGCAAACGATAACATGACGGTTGAAGGGATGCAGGTGAATCAACCAAAGGATCAGTCGGCTGAGAACCTGTACAGATGCAGAACTAAGTAGGTTCATGTTGAGTCACTCGGCTGGAGTTTGGTGGGCTTTCCAAATAAAAGGCAAGTTGTTGAATAGAAATAACAGTTGCCTTTTTCAATCAGCATATATAATGCAGCGCACCAGCAGCAAAAAGAGTCTGGCACTACGCACTCACAAAGTATTTCTGTGTTCTTCAGATCGCAGCGTTCAGTGCGCTCATCCTGCACTGCCTGCTTTCCCGATATTGTGCAGGCCTTGCGTGGTTACACTGACAGCCCAGCTGGTGAGCAAGTGGTGAAAATTTGTGTTACACTTTTCTGGTGGGCAGATGGGACGAGCCACAGAACCACAAGGCAGCTTTGTTGTAGCTGCGGCCTGACAGGTAGCCGCTCAGCCTGGTCGGAGGAAAAAAATACCCAACCAGTTTTGCTCTTACTTGCTCAACATTGAATAGCGTGATTTGTATGCACTAAAAGACAGCAAAAAATCAACTTAGAAAGAACAGTGTTTCAATTGGTTGTTGTCGTTTAGGCATATATATTAGCCAGTTGTCTATAATAAGACAACTGGCTAATTTTTGTTTTTATAGTTCCTGTACTTCGGAGGAGTAAACTACAGCATTTTACTGAAAAGACGATTTATTGGGGAAATGTTGAAATTGACTGATTGCAGTTTAAAGTCATTTGTGGTTCTCGTGCATCACAAGCCTATTATTTGTGCAATCAAACTTTTTATTTTAATGCATCTAACAAAAATTCTCTCCCTAATCTTTACCTCCTTGCACATTTCGATGCAGCTCTGACAGTTTTCCATTTGCCTTCATTACTTGAGCCCTGGCAACAGTGGCCCTGACGGAATGCACACGGTCAATGCACTGCATAAACTAATGAACCGGCGGCAGCTTCAAGTTGTCTTTTATCTCAGCTCGCGTGTGTTCGCCAAGTCCCCAAACACAAAAACGACACGGCGGACTCGGGCTCCGCGCACACACCGGGTAACCGAGTCAATAGACCGGGGGGGAGGAGGGGGCAACAAACAAGCGCTCTGTTTGGACACCGACGGCTCACTGAGCTCGGCCCAGATCCTCACACTGGCACACAAGAGCAAACGGAGAGCTTGCGAGCTCGCACGCATTGCCCCCTCACCCCCCCCAGAGGCCAGCGCAGAGAGCACATCTCGCAAATATGCAGATTGATACCGATATCCCCAGCGGTGCCTGACTTTCAGTAAACTTTATGGTACTTTGGGACCAGGTAGGGCCGGGAGGGGGCGGGGTTAAGAGAGATTGCGAGAGGGAGGGGTGACAGAGGGAGGACGGCGGGACGGCGGCCTTTGAAATCGGAACCAGGCTTGAGCAACAGTGTCCTCTTTTTAGCGGCGCGTGACACAGATAGCCAAACAAATCATTCGCCCGATCAGCTCGGACTTGGTCTGGATTCTTTGCGTTGTTTAATGGGAGCGTTTGCGCCAAATTCGTATATACACCCATTTCACAATGCAGCACTTTTCCCACTTTCCTGCATGACAGTTGGAGATTGTAGATCGTTCCGCCCTATGGGCACTGATAGCAGCAATGTATTAGAACGTTTGAAGTGAAAACATAGCTGTGTGTCTCACTGACTTCACGACGGTGTGGACGCTGACACGAACGCGACTCCTGCTCATCCAGCCTGGAAGACGTGCCCTGGCTATTTTCACACAAATCAAAATGTGGCTTTTTTTTTTTCAGACACTGACTGTGTGTGGGGGCAGCCACCGGGTGAATGAAGCCTTCGCTCGACACAAGGTGGGTATTGTTCTGGTGCTTGAAAACAGACAGGGTGCAGACTCCTATTAAATATCAAACTGTTATGAGATAAACTGTAAAATAATTACATGTTGGCAGTCTCTGTGTGCGTTAAAAAAATAAAAAAAAATCTGACAGATTTACAGAGAGGAGAGATCGAGTTTCTCACCACTGGCACTAAACAGTAAGCGATACACAAGTGAAGTGTGCACGGCGAGTATTGTACAGCACAGACGGTGCGGAGTGACTGACTGACTGTATAATCCAGACACGTGAGGCTCCGAGTGCGTGTGAAAACTCACCTTGGCCTTGCTGTCCTGGGCCGACATGTAGCCGACGCACATGCTCTCCGTGGTGTGACTCCACAGGAACTCCACTGTGAGGGGGGGGGGGGACAGCAGCCGACCAATCAAATTCAAATAAGCACGTACAATTGACAAACGTTAACAGTCACCAAAGCGGAGCAGAGGATCTGGCGGGGAGTCGGGGAGGGGGAGGGGGAGGCGGGGACGAGGGGAGGCCTCGCCGCGGCGCTAAGGTTGCGACCCGGGCGCGAAGGGCCGCGCGGCCTGTGAGCTGTAAAGCCTTAATTGCGGCGCCCAGAGGATGTGGCTGACACTGTTTATTACTGTTTGTTTGGGTAAATCAGCGGCGGGGCCCTGGCAGTCTGAGGGACGGCGCGAGGTCAACAGCCGCACGTCGCTAAACGGAGGCGGGAAAAAAGGGACACCTTGAAGCGTTTCTGCACACATGCTGCGTCAAAGAGGAGAGGCTGCTGATGTTTCAGCCAAACCCGCTCATACAATTTCAAAGGTTTTTCTATCGTCTTCATGACTCTCTAATCCCGCTCGACATTTTGAAGCCGAGTGAAATATGTTGAAACGTTCCTCTGGTTATTGCCTACATGACTACATTGGTTTTAATTATTGGTAGCAGCCCTTGTAATGGTAAATTTCTCTAAAAGTCTCAGTCCAGCACAGATTGAGCTCAGGGGTGGGTCGGGTTCAGACATTCGGGACAGTCAGAAAAGCAAGAAAGACGAGTCACTCTGTGTTTAGACGCTTGGCTTTGCCTGACGTCTCGCTGTTGACTCCACGGTGGGAGGTCTGAGACGAAGGGTGTGAAACCGGAGCCTGATTGTGAAAGCTAAAGCAGGGACCACCTGCCGGCAAAGGCCGCCCGCGCTTCCTGCCCGTCTTCCCCACGCGCAATTATTCATTTAGAGATGTTGCCGATCGAGAGGTGGCGACTCGGAAGCGGCGTCCTTACCCAGAATTCCCTGAATGCTCTCGGGCGGCGGCGGCGGGCCTTCGGCGCATCGGCCGCAGCGCAGGACGATGACTCCGCCCAGAACCCGATCTTCACTCGACAGGAAGGGTGAGCCTGGACAAACAGAGGCAGCGCAACGCTTTTTTTTTGCGTCTCGCACGCTTCGAGTTGAGCAACGCCGCGCGGGGGTCGGTGATAAAAGGCGGATAAACATTGGACAGAAGGCGGCCCTCCAGTTCAAATCACACAAATTAAGGAGAAGACCAAGAGTTTCATCCCTGCCAAGTTATACAACTGTAAGCGATTACTCTGTCTGCGCGTATTTATTTTATATTGCAGACTGATGAATGATAATATCTTTACTTTATTTGTGTTTAGCACATAATAGGCTAATGACACAGTGGCGTTCTTTCACTCCCTGCGCCCCACACACACACACACACACACACACACACACACACACACACACACACACACACACACACACACACACACACACACACACACACACACACACACACACACCCCTGCAACAGTCATTTGTCAAGGAAAAACAAACAGCGACGAAGCACACGGGGTTTTCAAAAGAGAAAAATTAGGCACCGTATGAGGAAAAAAAGAGAAAAGAGAACTTGAAAGGAATGAGTTACTGTGCGCACAGAACAACGTGGAATTGCAGATGAATGGTGAAAATGCGGCAAAAAAAAAAAGAAAAGAAGTGGGGATCGGTTAGGAGCGGCTGCAAATATAGCTACCAGCTGCAGCGTGTCCTGTCGGCAGCTTTTCAGGCATCAAGCGCAACAACAGGAAAAGGAAAATTCAAAAAATGTGTGTCTGCGCGCCACTGTTTTTCACTGCAGCGCTTCCGTCTCCACCGGGCTGCGTTTCCAACATGTTTCTTGTTGAGGTAGTGTCGGAAGAAGGAAGAATGAGAGCTGTGGTAGCTAAGAGTTTATAGATGCGATTTCTTTCTGCTGCACATTTGCAGTTTTCAGCTCCTCCAGGTTAAATTCCATCAATGAACTTGACTTTTTTTCTGATGCAAGTCTTTTGGTAGTACCCTGGGCAGCTTTACACGAAAGCTGTTTCAAAATAACAGACAAGATTCAAAAAAATGCAAGCTATAGTCCAGAAAGTACAATATGTTTGGTAATAATAAAGGTTGTTCTCGTCAGAGCGAAAGTGTAACATGGAAGTTGAACGAGAGGCCACCACATCACAGATGTTGTCGTCATGGCTTTGGCGAGGGCAGGATTTATGGGGCTCTGTTAATTTGACGTGCATCTTGAAAGGAACAACAGGGGAATTAACTCCAAATTGACTTTATCCGGCCCGTCCAACAGTCTTGGTGTTGCAGATGTCCATGACCAAGTCAAACTGGGAAGGACTTCTAAAGGGGGCCAAAAAACGGGGCAGTGAACCACCACATGTTTCCACGTTCCCTTTGTTCCCGCGCTGCTCTTTATTGAGCCGTCGCGGCGCTTGTTCGCTGGCGCGGCACGACGCGCTTTAACGAGGCCGTCTGCGTCGAACCCGCCACTTCTGAGGGCACATCCGAAAACATGGCATTCCGATGCGTAAACAGTTAGCCCTTCCCTAAACTGTCTCTAAACTGGCCATCCCGCAGCAACGGGCGCAACACTTGAGGGGCAACAACAAAGAGGATCCCTGTTGTTGAGGAGCCCGCTTGCACTCAAAACGCGATTAAGCCAAGCGTTTATGCAACATCTGTTTGTTGGTTTGACTCCTCTCGGGGCGCGCGGCTGCCTACTTTTCAAACACATTCTTGGCCCGACGCGTCGGGGGGAACACGGCGGCGGCGCGTGGGCGTCTTACCGATGAACTTGTTTTGCATAGCCTCCAGCAGCGCTTGGTGGGCATCTTCGGCCTGCATGGCAGCGGAGCATTCCCGCGCCAGCATGGTGCGTATCAGATGCTCTCCGCAGCCTGTGGAGGCACAAAGAAACACACACTTTGAGGGCCGTACCGTCCGCCCGCTGCGCTGTTTTGCAAGGGAGCACGTTTTCTGGGTTTTGCACGTGGTGCCCTGTGGAGGGGGGGCGGGGGGAGGAGGTATCGCGGTGAAGAATTTCACAGGTTTATATTAGGGATGCAAATTGTCGATTCATTCATCAGTCGTTGATTGACCTTATAGATCGATTAACGATGAATTGATAAGCGGCGATTTTTCCCGAGAACCTAAATTTCACAAAGACAAACGTGTAAGGAACACATTGTCTAACCCTTCAATAATGCTGAATATTTCCTGATAAGTATTGGGCAACACTAGGTTTTGATGGTAAAGGACATCGCTAATGCACACTACTGCTTAAAAATGCCCAAAGTTGAACATCCCTTTCTACTTTTTTGCAAGCATGTATGTATTGTACAGTTTTAATTCAATAGTAAATCCGGGAAAAATAAGCTGGCAGGAGACTTCCTTCTACACTAAGCTTGACTGTTTAGGGTAAACTCTCTCTCTCTCTCTCTCTCTCTCTCTCACACACTCACACTCACACACACACACACACACACACACACACACACACACACACACACACACACACACACACACACAGTATGTATGTATGTATGTATGTAGCAGGCCTGAGACCAGCTGCCTTGCTCAAGGGCACACTGACAGTGATTGCTGAAGGAAGGTTTTAATTCTAATCCGGTTTCCACTGGCCAGATTCCCAGCTGGTGTGGGAATCTGAAACAGAAACCACTCCGTATTAATTCCCCTTCTGGTAACTCTCCTGGTACCGCGTCACTGCAAAGTGCGCGCGCATGTACGTGACTCGTGCGCTGCTCGCTAAACACGAGTCCATTTGTTAAAAGTACCCTTTGACTTCCTGTGATCCCCGTGATCTGCGTTTCTACAATTTGTGCATGAATTTGCCACTTGTGCAGAGGCTGATTTTGGCGTACCGCTCGTCAGTGGGAATTGCAACATCTGGAAGGCGATGCGGGCCAAACACAAAACAATAAATTAACCTATCAAAAAGATGCACAGTCTAACAACATTCTTACAACTCTGGGCTTGGGAAACATAAAGCTGAGTGCAAACATTTCATTCATGCAAACACTTAAAGGGATATCTCAATGAATGAATGAATGAATGAATGAATGAATAAATAAATAAATAAATAAGTAAATAAATAAAGTAGGGTAATTTCACCTCTGTCAATTTTTCAATCGCTTGCTCTAACATCTAGATATTAGCATTTAAACATATAGTCCCCCGCCTCCTATACCTAACACACCCCCAAAACGTCACGTCTGACTCGCATCAAAAAAGACGTCCCATCACTTCATAGAAAAAGCGCTTCCAATGCCTGAGGGGTCCTTCCTTTTTCAGAAAGCCGCCTGCCTGTGGCGACCACCCAGAAAGCAACCAAATCGTTTTTTTCAAGAAAACCTTGTGAGAAACGATGAATTCCGCCGGCATTAAAAGGACCTAACAGGGTTTTAAAAGTGAGCATAACGTGAAGTTTGACGTTGAATGGGTGTCAATCTGGGGGGGTGGGAGGGAGGGTTGTTTTTTAAATCGCTATTATCTAAACACTAAAGCAAGCAATTTGAAAAGTGTCTGCGGCGTTCTCACGAGGCCGAGCAGACACCAAAATTACCCCAAAATTATTTGAAAGTGAAACATCCCTCCGACTGCCAAACTCACTGTCAACACCGAGTGCTCAGACGGAGTTAAATTAGCATTCTGTCTGTCACTCCTTCTTAATAACAGAGCATTTAGAACGGTCTGCAAAGGTAAACCAAAAAATAAAATAAAATCTAATTGGCATCTTGGAGTCTCATGAGGCAAAACATAGCAGGTGGTTGTTTCAAGTCGCAGATAATATTCTAATTACACTTTTAAAGGTCGTAGCGGCAAATAGAACATTGACGCCCTCTCAAACACAACGCTCACCTTCACTTAAAGGCAGAGAGAGACGAGAAATCTGAAAGTAAAAAAAAACCCCAAAGGCATCTGGCAAAAGCTGCCGCGAAAGAAAAAGAGCCCATAAAGGCTGGCGCACCGCCTTGTTGTTTCTGTAAACACGGACAAAGGCCCCGTAAAATACCAGGTAACTACAACAGAGCCGAATGCAGGTCAGTAACTGCGGAGACCGAACGCCCCGGGGGGGGGCGGTCCGAAGGTCTCGCTTAACGAGGGGGAAGAGCGTCGCATTTAGCCCGCTATTGTGCCGTTCGTAACATGTTTACAATAAACTGCGTCACTCCCCGGAGACCTGGGCGTCGCGGCGGCACGGAAGCAGCGAGAGAGAGAGAGCGAGAGACAGAGAGAGAGAGAGACATAGAAGGGGGAGAGACAGAGACAGAGAGAGAGAGAGGGAGAGAGAGAGAGAGACAGAGACAGACAGACAGAGAGACAGAGATAGGGACAGACAGACAGACAGACAGACAGACAGAGACAGAGAGAGAGAGGGAGAGAGAGAGGGAGAGAGGGAGGGAGAGAGAGAGAGAGAGAGAGGGAGGCCCAGTGTGTGACAGCCAGCAGCGGCGAGAAGAGCAAACATCAGAGTTTGCGAGCTGTTCTCTCGGCGGCCACAGCAAAGCGAGGGGAGCCGCTGGAGCAGAGTCAACGCACGTAAAACAAAGGAGCCGCATGAGCCGCATATTACACAACGGCTGGGCAGAGAGGAGGGAGGGGTGGGGGGGTAAGGGGGGTGCGAAGCGGTGGTCAGATGAAGGAGGGGAAAAGGAGCGACAAAGGTCACGCTCCTCGTGACAGGCTGAAAACGGCTGGGTTTTTTTTTTTTTCCTGTTTTTTGTCGTCCCCCCCCCCCCCCCCCGTTTCTTTTGATGGGAATGTCTTTCATGTTCGGAAATTAAAAACAGGTGCGGTACTGGAACACACATTATGAGCTCCGTGGCCACGAGAGAGAAAAAAGATTTTTTTTTTTTTCCCCGTCTCTCACATCAAAGCGCGGAAGACGGAGAGAGAGAGGCCAATATATGGGATGAGATGGAAACGCACTGGCTGTTGTCTCCATTGCTGTTTAGCAGCAGGCGACAGCGCACCAACACAGCAGGATATCACTATAAGTGGAGCAGATGACAGTGCCATGGGATGATTTACAGTGCCATGGTTAGCTAAAGAGTTTATGTTTCAAGTGTAACATTCACATCAATAAATATTTCCCTTATATAAAAAGATGGGTTTGTCATATTTAAAGGACCTACATTCTATTTATTTTTATCTTTTAACCCGAAGTCAATCATCCAACCCGCCTTGTACAGATGATCAGAAATCACTCAGATTAGCCCTCTGTTTACAGCCTCCTGGGAAAACACTCAGCTTTAGTTTGGAAAGGGCTAAAAAATAAGGCCAAAAAAAAATGGGCCAAACGAAGACCATGTGGGGGCGCTGTCACTCAAATGGGAAGGGTGTCAGTGCCCTTTGTGACGTCACAAAGCGCAGATTCCTAGAGCTGAATGTTTTAGCCCACAGTTTTGAGAAAGAGGGGCTTTTGGGTAGGGCTGCAATGGCCAATCACGTCGACAACATAAATTTGTCAAAGCGAAAACTGAAGCGTTGACAATCTTTTTGTTGTAAACAATTTGTTTAAGGTATTTTACTGTGATATGTATATGATTAAGAATTCAATGCAAACTAAAGTGATATATTTAGCACTGAACACAAGCTGTTGTTTTACACTAAATGTCTCTGGCGGCTGGTGATGTTTCCGTACGTTACAATGCAAAAACAATTGCAGACAGCAATGCAGAAAGTCGGCACTTACAGAAAGACCCCAGATTCAGCCTGTCCAATTGAATCAGTGCGCCTGCGCTGAGATGCATTAGGCTACATATCCACATCAAAAGACTTTAATGTTCCCCAGAAGCCATGTCGAATCTCTCGCAAAGCAGCCGCGCAGCCTACTTTCAAAAACCATGTGGCTCACAACAGCGCTGTTAACTGACAGAAGTCTTCCATTCTCGTTTGAGGAAACTCTGCGGCACGGGTTTACACAGGCCAGGATGTATAGGTATTGCGAATGAGTGTGCAACTCATTTTTACAGGGCCAGTACGTCAGAATAATTCTCTGTTTAAATGAGGAGACAGTGCATTAGCAGTCCTGCAGCCTCACAGACGAGAACGGACACAGGCCAGAATGTGACGTTTCACGACATGCATTTTTAATCTAAAAAGAAAATTCACAAAGCACTCTCGCTGCAGAAAATGAGGAGAGGAGTCCGGGTTTGTGGCTTCTGGCGAGGGGTAATCCATGCAAACATAATGCTCTTCCCCCTGTTGGGCTTGAATTTGTAATCCTATCTACCTGAGACTGAGGCAGAGATGAGATAAGACTTTGTTTCTTGCGTTCTGTTTCTTTTCTGCGAGAATAAATAAAGGCAAATTGTAAAAAGAAGGACAGGGCTGTGCACTTTAATCCTTGTTGCATCTGCAATTCATAATTGTTGTGAATGTAATTTCAAGTGCATTTAAATAAAGAGCAACGTTATTTAACCTTGTCGTATGAATAAATCGACTTGTCGTTTCAACCGTCTAGCCCACTGATAAACTAAAATAATCCCAAAAATACAATCAACAGTCATCCATGAATTCGTACGAAGTAATTTTACCTTCCATCTGAGGCAATAGCAACCACCCTGCACCTCCAACTATCCCAGGAGGCCACAATGAAAACACCTTTGACAGGAGAGATGCGGATCTAGTAAACAGAATGTGAAAGGTGATGCTTAAGGCTCAAAACTACTGTCATAGGTAGAAGTTCTGTGGTGAAAGCATTTGGCCATTTCAATATAATTAAAAAAGACCATAGTGAGACACTTTGTAAGATGGACAATTTTAAGATAACTTCATGTACAATGAAATTTGCTCTCAGCATTTCAGAGGGACACACTGTGTGACACCTGATGGACCAGATTTAGTTCTTCATGAGCAGTTGGTTCAAAAGGCACTGAGTGCATAATGTGCCGATAATACATGTTTTGCATTGTGGGGTCTTGTATCTTTCTCGATCACTTTTTGGATGCATCTCTAGTTCTCAATTTTAAACATAACAAATAACCCTCTATTTTTAAACCGCACAAAATAATCATTGACAAACTCAATTACGGCCCACCAGCAAAGTTATAAGAAACACATTCACGATACTTCCCCTGCACTCCAAGCCATCCTTCCACCACCACATCTCCAGCCGCTGGCCCATGTCAAATGTCACGGCAAATCCAGGGAGCTTTGCGAAGCACCTGGCACGCAGCTGACTAACAACACCCAGGGACTGATGACTCAATAGGCTGAGGAAGTGACTGATGAGAATCAGTTGCCGAGAACGGTCCGAGGTCATCGGAAAGTATTATCGGGCTCTCTGCGGCTGAGGCTCGCATCGAATGTCTGTTTTTTCATTTACATCATCACGAAAACATAAAGCAGCCTCGCGGTAGACAGCGACACTGAGATTAAATGTTTCACACAGAGACACACACACACACACACAGACACAGACACACACACACACATGCGCAAGAGCGAAGCAGGTCAAAGAGTGTACTGGAGTATACCTGAGGTGCTCACTGCAGTCGAGTATGGGTTCATGTTGCAGCCGTTCTCAGCCCAGCAGCCACATCCATAGTGAGCAGCCTGGTCAAAAGAGAGGAGAAGAGAACATGGACTCCATCAAAGGATCTGGCTTGTTGTGTGTTGTTGCTGCGCTGGTGACATTTCTCTCTGGGCAGTTCCCCAAATCACCTAAGCTACAAACTGGGTTACAAGAAAGTATTCAACCGTTTCTATCGTCTTACACAGCCTAAAATGGTCAGCTTAGTGTTACTGTTCTCAAATCAACTTGTCTGCGTCTGTATATAAGGGGTTTTCAGAACAATGCTTTTACATTAGAAAAATTTGCAGGAAAGTTTTAAGCAGTTTTCAAGGTGTGATGATGATGAAATCGTAAAAATCAGGTTGACTCCTAATGTAACAGCATTAACGCCGTGTTAAAGAAAATAAGGGTAGTGACAAGAGTGTTGAATCGTCTGAATTGGTATAGCTAATGACAAATATGGTAATACAAACAAACAATTTCAGCAAATAAATAAATAAATAAATAAACAAACAAACAAATAAATAAAATCTAGCGCTTACAGTATAAACTACAAAGTGGATATTGAGTTAGGTGCAATTCCATTTAAAGTAACTGGGTCAAACTCTAGTATGGAACTACAGATATGTGTGCATGAAGTCACGCTGTGAGGATGAACACCTCCCTCCATGTACCTGGCCCACCCTGCCGGGATGTTTCATGGCCAGGCCACCGCTGGACACGGCTGCAGCCACATTTCCTTCCAGATCCACCACAATAGCTCCCACCGTGTCCAGGCATCCGGAACCATTTTCCTAACATTGGAGAAAGGAGAGAATAAAATTGACGGGAAAAGAATGCAAACAGACTCGATCAAGCACAATGGGCTCGGGTGAGGATTTGAGGCGAGGCAAAAGGAGGCGAAGAAAGACAAAACAGCGAACATCGGATGCCCGCTGCATTTTCTAGTTTTAAAACACTTCCACCACCGAGGAAAAGCAGCGCTGCGCGAATTCATTGAGCACTTTTTTCTTGCCTTTTGTTTTCTATTGACATGCGTTGACTTTAATTAGCACTTCTCCCTCCCTGATTACAGCGTGCGGGTGTGAACGGCCTGTTTGTGAGCAATCATGAGTCAGACTGCATGATAAGAAGAGGAAGAAAATTGAAAGTAAAGCACGAAGCAGAAGAGGGCTGAGCAGCACAGAGAGCTCGAAGATTAGGCCCGAGGGCGGAAAAGAGCATTTAATCTGTTTTACGTCTCCAGCACGCTGAGGTCAGAACAATCTGTGGCAAGTTCCTCTCAACGGCTACAAAGACGATTCCGTCATTCCTCATCGGCGTCGCTGAATGAATTTACATTTGTAATTATCAACTGTAAAAGCTCGGAGCATCGCTTTCTCTCGGGAATCTGCTTCAGATTTTCTGCGCCGTTTTTTTTTTTTTTTTCCACAGCACCACAACAGCACCATCGTGAGACAGGTGCCTCCATTGTGCTGAGAGACTTTATTGCTTGGCCAACACACAAAAGGATTAAAAAAAAAAAAAAAAAAGGTTGTGTAAAAAAATTACAACCAGACTTACTGCAATAACAGGGTTTTGTTGCCAAGCCCCACAAATATTTAATGGACATTCTTGGTACATGGGACAAAGTATTGTTTTGTTTTTTTGCTGCTAATTTATTTTACATGTCAACGGAAGATTTAAAAGACGCTAGACGGACCGGCCACTGCTTGAGTGAATGTTATGCAGTCAGTATGAATGGCAACAAACTGCCACGTACTCCTCCTAATAGGGTTGAGTGGTTTTGTTTAGACATGCGAGACCCACATGAGGATAATTCAAACCTTGAACTCTGATTAAGTTAACTGGCTATTTGGAAAAAACAATCAATCTCCCAAGTCGCACATCATTCCTGAAGCCAACAAACTGCTTGTCTTTATATTGATTGATATTTCATGCTCGGGGTTTATCCAGCAGATCAGAGTTAACAATAACATTGTTGTTTCAATTTGAAAATACTTGCATGTGATTCAGAAGGTCTCTCTCGCCCCCGTTCTTTGTCTTCTTTTTATTTTTATTAATCAGCCGAAGAGAACCAATTATGCACAAACGCCAACTCATCAATCTTGAATGGAAGAAAGCAAAGACAATCTTCTTGTATTATTAATCTACTCTAATTTATATCCTCTGGATTTTTGGATGCAGTGAGCCCTGGACTGTTTAAGCCTCGGTCCTTCATCAAAGAGCGCTGCCGTTTTCTGCTGAAAAGAACTCAAAGTTTTGCTGCAGTAACTCACTTCACGATTTTCTGGGAACACTTATCCGGGCTGGACTCTTGGATCAGGATTAAGCTTTTCTCATCTCGGAACAAAGTGAGAAAGTTGGTTCATAAGTTGCAGAGAATAAAACACTGTCTCTGCAAAGGAGGACCAATAGTATTGCTTTTGAGAGGGAAATACAGTATTAGGAGTGAACAACAGCTGGCTTAGAATCTGTGGAGTGGGTTAGCGAGAGTTTAGAGATTTACATTATAAAAGGATCTCTTGGCAGGAAATGAAAAAGAACATACATACTAATGTATGTTCTTGGAAAGATACAAAGTCACTGAAAACAAATAATTAGTTGTCTGTGAACAATAAGAAAATACTGTACGTTTACGCAAAGAGTAGGCTCACTTGTCAGGAGGCGGTCCTGTTATAACAACGCCACATACCTACGGCAACCTGACCCTGACGTCACAGCTGGTGTGAGGAAAATGTACATATGAAAACACACTGTTTCAAATATGCTGTCTAACCACTAGATGCTACTAAATCTCACACAATGGGACTTCAAAACAGAACCTCGGAGGTGAATATTTGATAGCCTGTTTTAGTGCAAGTAGACCGAGCGAACTGACCGCTGAAATGATCTGACCCAAATTCAGCTGTTCACTGACTGCTATTAAAATGTCCCTGAGCCAGAACGAGCAGATTCTGAATGAATGAATGAATGAATGAATGAAAGATTGTATTATTTTGTAGTAATGGGAGACACCATCTTGTCGTTTGGATAGCAAGCCTAGAGAAGTCAGACAGACTTGTGGGTGAAAAAATCTATTTAGGAGAAACGAATTTGGACTGCAAAATTGAATTTGAATTCAAGCCACATCACTGCACTCACTGTTTCACTAGATTTTCGCCTTCTCTTCCTCTGATTTTGTCCTGGATCCATTTTTTCTGCCAGCTCCATCTTCCGCTTGTTCCTCTTGTACGCGGACAAACTGAACTCTGCAGGGTAAAAAGAACTGTCATGACCTAAAGCATCCACGCAAGCTTTGATCACTTCTTACAAACATAGCATTTGTTTCTCTAGCACAACATATCTCATTGATAAATAGTACTCACTCGTGGCCATTTTCTCTGATGGACAGGGTGGTATTCCGTGCCTGACTGCCCACTCGTGTGCCCCTCGCCCAACTAAAAAGCTAAGAGAATTAAAAAAGAAAAAGTACGTGCTTGTACATGAAAAGAAATTGCAGAAAATGGCATTACTGCGCAATTAGTTTGCACTATGCTGCATTTATAATCACCATGGGGGTATTCTGCCAGCTGAGAGCTTCCCTCGCTGTGCTTCAGTCAGGAGACGATTTGCAACCAAGACTGGATTCTTAATACCTGGTGGTAAAGTCAGATTTTAATAAATGGAGTTTTATTGTTTTACATGATTGGATTTGATACAAGGACGTAGATCATTGACAGGTGATTGAAGTTTGAAAACACACACATAGTTTTCTCAAGGAGCAACATCAAACCTACATTTATTTTACTCTAACTAAATTGACTATGGGCTTGATGTTGTACAATCTGTGTGAACTCTTAGAATATTGCTTGGTCCCATCCCTTATGGTTCCTTATAGATATAAGTTAAGTCGTATATACTTTCCTACCCCTCCAGTCATTCATAAGATCAATTTAATTTTTTCAAACGCCTTGTGTTGATTTGAAAAAGACCGGCCGGCTACATTCATCATCCACAATCAGATGGTTGGCTGTTTCATGATGCAGATGTGGTAATAAAAACATCTGCCGCATTCAAAACTAAATGTCAAGCGCCAGATTTTAGCCGAGAGTTGTTTGTAATAAATCACAAGATCTTACAAGGGGAAAAAAAGACTTTTGTTCAAGCGCCTCGAGGAAATCTGTGCATTTGCAGATGTGTACATATTAACAGTTTCTTGGATTGTTTCCAAATAAAGAGTGGGTGTTCCTGCTCCTGCCCGGGGATTTATGATGCCAATGCCCTGAGGAAACCTTTAAAAGACAATATGAGAACACGACTTGACTCTGTGCCATTATCTGACTGAATGTCTGCAACCTAAGCAGAGCGGTGTTGCATAAACATACGAGGAGAGGAAGTTACTTACCACTGATAGCCCCGACGGCGCCGTAATGAAGTGATTTTCCATCCATGATACTTGCATCACATTCAATTTCACCTGACAAATTGAGGTTGGAACCCAGGCCCGCGTTGGTAAAAGGCGAGTCCTAACAAACAACAAAGCAGGAACATGGAGGAATGTTTGTTCAGATGAACTACATTTGATTCAACTTTTCTGTGACGAGTAAATGAAGCAGCCAGTGAACAGCAGTTTTTTCTCATCACATTCTATAAGAGCGATCAAAAAGTCAGGGATTTTTCTTTAAAAATAAAAAAACTCACATAATGACACTGATGTACGATAAACAATTCTCAGAAGAAAAAAAACATCCTCACTGTAAGAGGAGCGTTACTTAAGTTTTAGGGTTTTTTTCCAAAAATAATAATTAGGTTCTTCTAATCTGGATTTTTTTTAATGTTTTTTTTTTTTTTTTAAATGGCTACTCTTTACACAACAAAAACAGCAAGACTTCATGCGGTATAATTATTATTATTATTATACAATATTTAGTTGACAAACCTCCAGTTCCACCAGCGCTGCAGCCACTGCTTCCACCGCCAGAGCTCCAGCTTTGAGTTGGTCGACAGCCTGGAGAAGATGAAAGGATACAACTCATTTAAAGCCAACAGCTTAACCAAAAAAAAGGAAGCAAAATTTACAGGTTTGTTAAAATCTGCACATTAGTCATCAAGTTTGATGTGAGACGTTGGAATGTGTTACCCAATGATTTCAGCTGTCACAATGAAACACAATGAAAAGTGACTTACACGTTGGCAGGCTCTTTTGCACACATGCTTGTACTCCTTGGCCTTAGATTCTGAGTGGTAGCCTGCTCCTAGGGACAACGGACAAAAACATGGGTTGTGAAACATACTTAAAACAGAAAATGATTTCTGTTTTGATACTTAGAACAGAAAATGAAGTTTAACCTTTGTTAAATTGATTTGGTTACCTGCGTGCACTAAAACGAATCCGCCGACAGGTTTTGGCATTTGCTTTTTGCCAGACTCCTGTTTGTTGGAGCATGTATTGACCAAGGAGCAGGGTTGCTGCTCTTCAGTAGAATTCACTGACTTTTCCATAACCCCTGCATAACTTGACAAGCCTATCATTGCTCATCAGACCGCAGCAACAGGTTTGTTTTCATGGCCACGCTGAAACAAAAAAAGGGGATATTAAACCATTTTTCAACTATCGTAAATTTTACAACAATTCTACAACATGTTTATAAGACAAAATCAAGAAGCGAAAGTGCAAAAATAACTACGTTTTCCAATGTTTCCGCAAACCTCTCTCGAAATGTTCAAAGTGCTTCCTTTACTTTTCTTGCTTTTGCCATTTTTCAGAATGTATGTGCATATATAAAATGCAAGAAATTAGCTTTTTATGGTGTCACAAAGGGCAATGATACCTCCGTCCCTCCGTCTGCTTAGTGACAGCTGTGTGGCTGCCTGGTTTTGCCCCCTTCCAAATATTCATTCATTCATTCATCTTCTATACCCGCTTATTCCTATTCAGGGTCACGGGGGTCTGCTGGAGCCTATCCCAGCTGTCTTAGGGCGAAGGCAGGATGACACCCTGGACAATTCGCCAGTTCATTACATGGGCCACATAGAAACAGACAACCATTCACACTCACATGCACACCTATGGACAATTTAGAATGTTCAATTGACCTCAGATGCATGTTTTTCGACTGTGGGAGGAAGCCACGCAGACACAGGGAGAACAAGCAAACTCCACACAGAAAGGTCCCTTCCAAATGTGTCAAACGCAAAACAAAAGCATCAGATTTGCCAGCTACTTTAAGTCTTCCATAGGAAGGTGTAAACACAGTTAAAGATACAGTGCTTCCCAGAAATCGCTCTAGTTTTGGACGGGAATAATATGGGATTATAAACTCAGCTATAAACACAGAGAAAACAAAAGCAGAGAGGCTTAGCAGACAGACAAGCGCTACTACACCAACAACATTGTTTCAATAAGTATTAAGCAAATCATCGCAAAATCCATACTGCAGCTAAACAAGTTTAAAAACAAAAAACAAAAAAAACAACCACGTGTTAATTCCACACACTTTTCGTGTGGTGACATCAAAAACACATCGGTTTTCGTTTTTGATATTTCATAAATGCATGTAATTCGACAGACTAATTGCATAGCATCCCCAAACAGATGTATTTAAGTTGTAACCTAACTTTCTGGACAACCTCGTTTTATATCGTAAAGCGTCAGTCGAACGTTTATGTTGATTAAAACCGACTGACTAATGTATTTATTTATTTATTTTTTAAACAAAACAATCTTGTCATCAACTAAAAATATCTCTGCACTGATAATCAAAAGTTAGTTCAATTCTACCAAACTGTTTCGCGTTTTCATTAGCAGGACTGCTAGCAGCTGGGTTATACCCCTAACAAAACAATTTAAACTTACAAGTTGTGCTCTCGTACGTGCAACAGAGCATCCTGCCGAATGCGACGTTACCCGACATGTGTTTATGACACGCAAATGGTAAAATGACTCATAAAAGCAGAAGTTTTGACGGACAAAAACTTTGCTGCCGCATATTTCCACTCCAGTATGCTAGCCATAGCTTGCTAGCTGGTTCGATCCAAACTACTTCCTGGTTCACGTACGCGTTGCTAAGGAAGTACGCTCCATGCAAACATTGGGACACGTGGGCGATGCTGCAGGAAAGTTAATAGCGTGTCACGGACTAAACCCCAAAATGCAGCCATTCGTGTTTAATTAAAACAAATAACAATCTTTTCAAGCAGATGCATTACAGCAAAAAATAAATAAAATGAAATAAAATCGAAAAACCGCGAATCGTAAATAGACCAGCACTTTTTTTTTTCCGAGGGGGAAGAAGGTGAGGGGGATATTGAATATATGAAGGCTTTTCGGCAATACCAATTATCATCAATAAATTGAATTAAAACATAACCGGGACAGTGATTGAATCAAATAATTTTAGACTTAGATATTTTCTTTTCTTCTTCTTCTTTTTTTTTTTTTTTAAGTTTGTGGAAAACCTGATTTTAAAAAGTTACAAAAGCAAATATTGACAAGCGCTGTCGTCATTTTACAGTACTTTTTCTCTTTTGATAAGTTTCAACATTTCACAATACTATTATTACGTCTTATGTCTATAATACCATTACCTTTGCATTGTCTGTTAATGATATTACTATAACAGAAAATACATCAAGTAATACAACATGTTGACCAACCGAGAATTTATTAAATTTTATTGCTGTTGTTTTGTTAGTTTTTAAAAAGTGAAAAAAGGAAGTACGTATGTACGTATGTTTGAATTCTTATTCTAACATGTCAGAACTCTTATTTTGTACTGAACTTATGTTCTGTTGTTATTATGTACCCTGAAATAAATAAAAAGGGAACAATTCGCACATTTTTCTTTTTTCCCACCCTTTTTACTTGCCCTTTCTCTTCTCTTCTCGGTCCCAACATTTTTGTTGTTTTTTTCAGTGAAATTATGACAGTGTTTTATTCAAGCTGTTTTTTTGCTGTGTATACCATATTTGGATAAATTGCATGTTGATGTCAGGTTACGCACCAGAAGAGTTTTAATCAAAGCCCCCCTTATTTTTGAAACAAGTCATGGCCTGTAGATGTGAAACAAGTCTGTAATAATAACTTGCCTTGCCCAGAAAAGAAAAGGTTTGGATGCATAGAAGAAGAAATTGGATGTATAGTTGCCAAGATATGATAATTCTGGCAGTTTTATGCCTGTTAGTCAACTGATAGATATACAATAGAAAAAAAAAATCACTGGTGATGAAAAGATCAGAATTCTCTTGTCTGTGATTGAGCTTTAAAATATTAAGAAGTTTCCAGTCAGTTCCCTTTTTAAACGCCTTGTCACCCTGAATGTTTTGCACATTTAGTCCCAAGGTTGAACAAGTTTCCCCTCTACTGACACACTGTGTCATGTTTGATTATCAGCCCGACGTCAAGCTGTACTTTCTCTTTTATCACACTCTTAACACTAAGCTACATTTGGAAGCATTGCTCAAGCTTGATAAAGCTTACATAACAAATTATCCTCACCCCATAACCCCTGATCAAAGTCGACGCCAGATCAATATCATCGCAGATCTGAAACAGGCCCTTCAGTGTTTATTGTCCAAAGCAGAGGTCGCATGGGTGCACCACAACAAAAGTGCACTTTAATCACAACGTGTGGCCTAATGCTGTTTTCTTTGGATCATGCCAACGCCGATGAAAGAGCCACGCTGAGCAATTACTGACAAGATGGCTTAAGCCGGCTGCTGAGGGGAGAGGGTCGTGACTTCTCACATCACATGTCATGAAAACTTCTGTATAAACTTTTTTCTTCTTGATGTTGGCGCAAACAGGATGGCTGCCAATCCAGTTTTTAATGGATGTGCCATCTGTCATGACTAGGCTGACTGTGCCCATGATTCATCGGAGCTCTTTTCTGCACAGCCTCTCTGAGCGAAAGCATGATGTGCCGGTGCTATTGCACATTTAAAATCAAGCAAATAACCGCAGAGATTGGCATTAGAAGACAGCCTTATAAAAATATATGCCCTTAATCCTCCCTGTTTTATTGTGCTACAACACACTGCTGCAGCACAAAGTTCTCAAAGAAACCAAAAATGGAAATGTTACATTCAAAGATTTTGATGTTTTGTGGTGGTATTGCATCTGCAGGACGAGGTCTTACTGAGAGTGAGCAACACAATTTCTGCAATGGGATTTTTCTTGCAGAATTTATTCCTGTCTGCCATCTGGCAGACATGGGAGATGCTGAAAAGCGTGATTAATGCTGTGCTGTGAGTATTTGCAAAGCCAGAGGGAACATGCTGATTAATCCTAGAACAGAACGACAAGATCTCCTCCTTTCTGTTTATGATCATTGTTGGATTTTTTTTTTTTTTAAGAGCAACGTGATCAAGGTGAAAACACTACAGAGTGCTCATACAAATAATAATCGGGGGTGGGGGGGTGGGGGGCATTGCCAGCAGGCTGAGCAGCCTGGAAACGCAGTTGCACATATGCTTTGAACATCTGAACATGTTAAACATCTATCCACACTAAATCTATTCAGGCTGAGTTCAGCCAGCGATCAGGAAGGAATTCCTGCCGCTTCAAACAGGCAGAGAGCAGGCACGCTCCGGTGCAATGAAACATGTTGGATGGGGGCTTTATTAAATGGAGTAAAATAAACAGAGGGAGGCGCTTCGACACATCTTGCCAAAGCTAGAACCCACAGGAATCCTGCAGGAAAAGGAATACTCACAGTGTGATGCGTTTTAATCCAACCTCAAACCCATTGTAAGGAAGTAGACTAAACAAAAAGCACCACTGTAAACCACGAGACTCATTTGAGTGCATTGCAATGAAACGTGTGACAAATTGCAAAAACAGTTTAAAGTCAAGAAACTGATAATACTTTGAAATAAAACAGGTGCCAAGGGAAGACTTAATAGTCTGGAAACATGTTCTTGAAGGGCCAGAGTGTAAAATTTGGCTTGATTTAAGATATTTGCATTGGTAAATTCTTAACATACTGCCCATTAATACACTAATAAAAGTGTATACTCGCACTACAATAAAAGTAATTGGATTTCCTACCCTAAGAAAAGTTCTCATATATATTTACATATATATATATATATATATATATATATAAATATACATGTATATACACCATGTATATGTAAGAATATACATGGTGGAAAGGGTCTTGATCCTGGTTAGCTGCCATCTTGAGCCACAATTTCTTTTAAGGAAGCCCACTTGACAGTGCCCTAAATACAAAACGTGCTGTCAGGCATGCCTCAATGAAAAAAAAAGTAACATTTTTACACACTAGTCCTTTCTTTCTTAGATTTTGGCAGCAGCCTGTACTGACCAAGAAAGTTGCAAAAGAGGAATCCAGCCATCCGTCCATATTCTTCTCCCCGAGCTCAGGGTCATGAGGGTCTGCTGGAGCTGATCCCAGAGATCACAGGGCGAAGGCAGGGTACACCCTGGACAAGTCGCCAGTTCGTTGCAGGGCATGAGGTTCATATTGAGGTAGCATCAGTCCAGTGGTGAAAAGTACAACCTTTCTCTTTTATCTAAAGGCCAGGCCAAAGAGACAATGTTTGGAAATGAGACATGACATTGTTTATAGGGAGCTTTAATTTGAAATCAGATGCTTGCCTCACCCAAAATAAACACCTTCCTGTGAATGTAGCCACACAATAAACACACTAAGGTCGTCACAACATGTTTATTATATTTAAACTGATGACTATTGTTTCGCGTCCATGTGTACTTCAAAGATTTAGGCTCGAGGAGATGTTGAATACATAAAAGAGCGCAGTGGGATACATGATGAGCACTCATGCCGCCTTGACTAAAGCCCACCGCTCGCATATGTGGAGCACATGACAATAACACATGACAGGATGCGTTGGATGATACAGTCGGGCAGATGTTTGATTGAGAGGGTTGAAAAGAATCCGCACAACCACAAAATGATTAGGGTCTTTATGTTCCGAGCAGGCACTGCATCAAAGAAAGATTAATTGATAGGGCAGCAGCAGTATGAAACGTTTCCATCTCTGTCAAATACTGTTAAATTTGGACATGTGTGTGTTCCCAGATTGGCTGAGGAGCTAATTTTCCAGAGCCAAAATCTGCTTAACTGTTCATTACAAGAGTTTAACAAACATTCTATGGATTAATATGGTCATAAAATCTTTTAGTCAGGGAGATTTTACCCTTGGCAAAATATGAAAAAAATATGTGAACATCAAATGATTTAAATGCCTCTGCAGAGGCAAAGTCTTGCAGGGAAAGAATCCGACTTGCATTTTATTGCGGATCTCGAGAGAACAGAAGTTTTATTTGCATCATGGTTCAAACTTTGCAAAAATTGCCTGGTTGTACTAAATGAATCATGTGAGACAGTATTATCCTGAGATTTTCTCCTGTCATAGCAATTTACTCAACGCCATTGTGAAACAAAAACCCAATCAAATAGCTTAAGGATATTGACACAAGGATACAACATAAACAGCATTTATGGAATTATAATTTCTATGGCTTCAGGATGCATTTTGAGTCGGGAATAATTCTATGCATTTTCCTGTGAACAATCATTTTGCTTACAGTAATTGCTTTGCTATGATCACATTGGAATAAGATCATTCACAAACCTAAGCATGTTTACGGGAGCTATATAGGCCTATTCTGCTTGTGCTGTAACTATGACAGTGACAATTGTGTTTCTCATCCCCACACAGACAAATCCTCCATTTGAAAACAACAACAACAAAAAACTAAAAACAAATTACTCTGCTGAGGTTTTTTGTTTGTAGGTTGTTTCTGTCTGTTGCTTGTCAGACATCTTGTCTCTTTTACACTGATTCAGCAATTACTAAAACACCATTAAAAAAAAAAATGCAGAGAAGCCTTAATGGTTGATAATAGCTGTAATTACCTTAACCATGCTCTACATAATGAAGCTTTGTACAACTGACACAATAACTATGTTGTGCTTTTTCAATCCTTATAATTTGGTGTTAACTGTCTGAAGAAAATTAAGTGTGTCAAGCTGCTACGTGATGATACATGAAAGCTGCAAATTTTGTTATTATTTGAAAATCTGCTGCACTGACAAGGTTGGTGTGAAATCACTGATGCATGAGAAATGTTGTTGTAGCGTCACTGTTTAAGCATTTCTGTATTTACAGCTCGTCTTTTAATTAGCTTTCAAATCATTTTTAACTCCTTTGGGCAAATCCATTTGCTATACTGTGAATAGATTAATGAATGAATGAATACATTTTAATACAAGTTAGTTGGTGGACCCTTGTCTTAAAACAGCAAACCTTAGATACAGTATATCTTCCGATATTTGAAAGCCAGTCTGTGAATCAAAGTCTCTTCTGGGACTAGACAGTCAAGGCCTTAATGTTGCAAGACTGACATCTAGTGGTTTAAATATTATGTATAGCGCTAAAACTGTCTCTTTCAACTTGTCTTGATTTTTTTTTTAATGTATTCCGTCATTGGGCACTTCTGTGGTTACATACAATTTGAAAAAAAAAAACAATAGTGAAAAAAACACATTTAGGATTCTACCCATGCCAAAAGAAATTGTTATTTTTTTGTAGCTAAAGTAACATTAAATGGCACAAGTACAAAGCTGAATTCAATAGCCTTGAATTTATGATGATTAAAAATATTAGCTCATTGAGACAGGTATTTTTAGCTTCCTGTAACATGGGCCATCTGGCCCACACATCACACAGACAAAGTTTTCACCTTATTTCTGCAGTGATGCACAAATATGGACAAGATGCAAAAAGCATATACAGCCTCCACCTACACTGTCAGTTTGGACCTAATATTACTGATGCATTTAACTAAAACAATAAGACAGCATTTGACACACAAACTGCATGTAAAAAACATAAACCTTAATTCTAGTAAATCTGGAGCTAGTTCAGGGTCCAGCTTGGATGAAAGATATTTTCCATCCCGGCATAATGTCAGCCTTCTCAGGAGCAGATGGGCGTGGACCAAGGCACAGTTACCACAACAGATGACAGACGGTGGTCCCTGGAACCAGGCCTCTCACATAACAGCCCAAATTTCTCGTTCAATCTGGTCTAACCTCTGAGTTCCTGTCTTATGCCATTAACAAAGGCAGGGCACCGAACCACGCTGTTCATGGGTCTGCTCAGCGATCAGGCCTGAAAGTATTACAAATGCGGCTTCCAAAATTAAAAAATTGAGTTAGGCTCCAAACTATTGCATAAAGATTTAAGACATTAAAAAAAAGACATGGCAAAACATTGTATATACCAAATTAGATAGTATGAAATAGAATTCTGATACATCAAGTAATAGTACTAAAAGTAAACGAAATCAATAGGTAAAATAAATAATAATAATAATAATAATAATAATAATAATAATAATAATAATAATAATAATAATAATAATAATAATCATCCATCCATCCATCCATGTATCTATCCATCCATTTCAATAACCGCTTCTTCCTGAGCTCAGGGTCACACGGGGGTCTGCTGGAGCCTGTCCCTGGCATCACAGTGCAAAGGCAAGGGTACATGGACAAGTCAATATTAATAATATAGAAGAAAAAAACTACACAACAATTTAATTTCAAACAGACAGGAAACATATCATACACATATGTAATGTTGTCATAATATGTACATTTATAAAGATGTAAACATATTATCACAAATATGGGTAGCTTTTAAACACATATAAAACTGTTTAACCAAATATATCACAAACCGCATTAAGCCTATTATATATATAAAAAAAAAATGACATTGTTTTCTCAACTCCGCCTCAGTTTACGTGCTGGGACTACAAGTGGAGTTTACCCTGCCGTTTTTCACGCGAGTCGCCCGGCGTCCTCTCCTCACACTCCAGGGGGATGGCTCGCCGGAACCAACCAATTAAACGTGACTCTCCTCTGACTGACGCGTCATTCTGGCCAATTGCGCCTGCACTTCCCCTTTACGGCCAGCAAACCATCTCTCCTCTACTTGTACATATAATTTACGGCCCCCATCACGGTAGGTTGAGCCGTGAAAGGTCCACACAAATTTGACAGCTTCACAGGTGAGACACCCCGTCCAGAGAGGCTGTTTCACTTCACATTTCAGTTTATTCTGCCGGAGGACTATTCACTGTGAGCCTGGGGTTGCCACAGTCAAAAAACAGCCATTCGAAGTCAAACCATTCCGGCAGCATGAGCAAAAAGAAAAAGGACTGGAAGACTGAGAAAGGTAAGGCTTGTTTTTAGGGGGGAGGAGGAGGAGGATGATGATGATGATGAGGCTATCACCATCACCATGGCAGACAGCGTGAATTGTAAGCATGCCAGCAGGCTGACAGCCACTCTTTACGTCTCCCCCGTCGGGGCTGCTACAACGACCACCCGCTAGTACCATCCGGTGTGCCTTGCACAGATGTGACAGTGATGTTGCGCCTCTGTGTAGTTGCCGTAATGCATGCTCGACTTTCACCAACAACACAAAAAAAAAAAGAAAGAAAGAAAAGCACACTGGCCGCTTGTCTGTGCTTGTTAGCCTGAATTTAGGCGCCAATATACTGGCTTTCTTTTCGGCGTAGCAGCAGCAGCAGCAGCAGCCCCTCTCCTGGGTGTCTGCGATGGGCTGACTCGAATCCGGCCACATGCCCATGCCTGACCGCCCCATCTTTGCGAGACCCCAGCGGTAACAGTTAGCTCGCCGAGTTGCAGACCACCTTCCCTTGCAACTAGACACTATTGTCGCCCAAACAGCGGTCACATGGTCGACACAGGGGTTACGTCGAACGTCCCATTTCGTGCGCGAGTTGCGCTGAAACGATTTAGAGCGGGTTTCCCGGGAAACTTGCTTGGCCAAATGTGCTTTCACTTTCGCATGGGACGGAAACCTGTTGTGCACAAACAGGCTAAGAAAGGCGGCTTTTGTGCTGTTAAAGTCGCTGTCTTGATCATATTTCGTTCTTTTTTTGGTGGTTATCACAGTGGAGTCCCCCCCTGTGACCCACCTGGTTACACTGCACAGGTGTGATTAATCTAATCGCTTTTGAGTAGAGACTCAATTAGCAACATTGCTTTCACCCATGCCACGGGTGCCAAACTCAAATACACAGTGGGACAAACTTTGAAACTTGGACAAAGTCGCGGGCCAACATTGAGATTTATTGAAGAAAATCTTCCTCCAGATATAGCAGTGAACCTTTCTAAATACTAAATATGAATAAAAATGTAAATAAAAATTGTATGCTCCTTTTTTATTTGCAGCCTTCTGATTTAAATTTCACAAGTAACCTTTCTCCACGGGCTAATAATACATTTTAAAGTAAAACAACATTCATTTAACTAGTTAAGTCATCATAATATCCTTTATTGAACGTGCTGACCGAGTCACCAACATACCAGCAGGGCATCCTGGGATTTGTAGTATTAGTGTTACATGTGCTGTATAATAGCGGGCCAGCTCTAGTAGTGATTTGGTATTGCCTCGCGGCCCAAGTATAATTACACTGCAGGCCAAATTCACCTGTGACCTATCCTCTTTCTGCACGTGCACGAGGCAAACCTGCAGGCAGTCGAGGGGCAGCGACACACTGTGGGGCCACTCATCCGTTTCAGCTTTGAGCTCGGCCTAACAAGTCTGTCTGCGATGAAAAACCCAAACGGCTTGTTAGTCAAGGTTATTTCAAGTAGCTGAGCAAAATAACTACCAGCTGCCTCAACCCCAGACCTGCATTTTAACCACGCTGAAGGCATGACAGACTTACTTGGGTATGTTTAATTTGACGCTCAATGAAAATTTGCCAAACAAATCTGTCATAGAATGTGTGTTATGCATAGTTGCAACGTCCACCAAAACTTCAGGGCCGCCGTGTTCGAATAGTCACGTTTGTACCCTGTGTCACCATAATGTGACTCTGATTTGTACAGTGGGAATTTATAAGTCTGTTTATCATTAGGTTTCTATTTTTGGTATTTGGTTGGAAAAAAATATTCCTTCTATTCAGAATATCTCTATCCTTAGCCTGCCGTCTCACTTTTGGCATATTTGGGGGAACCAGTTTAATACTTGGGGCCAATTTCATAATGCATCCATCTACAGTTGGAGCAGGTAGCGGCACAGATTGAACTTCAAAGTCAATTGGGTTTCATATGACGAAGCAGATGCACTCGGTGCCAAAATCACTGGGGAAAAAGAGAGAAAGGCAAGCACAATTGTGAGGAAATTTGTCTGAAACTTTTGGAAGTCACTATTTCTGATAGTATCATGAGCCATCGTAGAGTAAAACTGTAGTGGTAAAGTAGTACTGTTGCCTAACAAGTTGCCCCACAAAAAGTTTGACAAATGTTAAACTGAACTGAAGCTAAAATGCTCACAGAATCACAAACAAAACATTGCATATTTGAATATTGTTCAAGATTAGTCCTACTGATTGTCACATCCTTAAGGATGCTGTAATGGAGGACTCCCAAAAACAAATTATTATTGCTATTCATTTTTTTACTCTATTTTGACTCCATTGAGACTGACCTTCGAATCCAGCTGTGGGAATATTTAATAATACACATTCTGAGCCCAGTCTGTTGGCCAAACTTTTGGGTTATTCAATGACGGACTCGGTGAAAGAATGAGAGTGTGGTTCTAAAGGATTTATCTGTGTTCAGCCTTGGAGCAGCCACATTATTCATCCATGTAGAATAAAAGCAGTGCTGGGAGTGACAAGAGGGAAAAGTAGTATAAAACATACATTTCTCACTGCAGAAATATTTGAATGGAGACCTGGCCAACTGTGGGATGCTGCCAAAAGTTGGCTTTCTCAATATTTTAAGTTCTCATTTATTTATTTAAAGGCAGGTCAAATTCCCCTTTTACGCAGGCCTTCAGGATTATGATGTTGTGAACTAATTAACAAGGGTCCGTTTTGTTTTTCTTCACCTGATGCACAGAGTGAGGCTGATCCAAAAGGCCACAATGTTTTGTTTTTTTTTTGCCAGTGCTGTTAAGGAAGCAAGGACTTTATGCTGAACACCATCATCTGGGATCCTATGGGACAGGAAGTCTTTATGTATGTCTATCGTAATGGGAAGATAACAAGCCAAGGAGCTTGCATAGTCAACCAAGATGGATAGGAGCATCTGCAGTGTGACTGCAACACGTGTTGGAAACCAGTTCTGTTTTGCAGTTTGTTCTAAAACAAACCCCCCAAAAAAACAATGTGAAAAAAAAAAAATCGCACACATCTTACATAACGGACAGCTTGAGTGTAGCTACATTTTTAAAACATTCCCCTTTACGATTTCACAATTTGGAGGGGCTGTATTCTGTACATTGTCAGCTAGTCGCCAAACCATGAAGCCACCTCACAGTGAGTTGGCACTGCATAGCACATTGCTGATTAGGTCAATGTGTGGCGCGCTGAGATCCAGTCACAGTGCTTGTGCTTGGGTGTCTTGGATTGAGTCGACAAACAGAAGTGTTTCTGAGTCAGACTCGTGGCTTGGCTCTTGCTGATGCTGCACATTAACCCTTCAGGCCAAAGCACCAACGTTAAAGATCACATAAATAAGATTTAACTAGGATCTGAAGGACGGGATAAATAAGATCAAGGTTTGCTCTCAGTTATGTTACTATAATTGTGCATTTCAGTTAAAAATATGTTACACACTTTTATTATGTTCTATTCTTCCGTATATGTGGAGCTTTACTCATCATTGGATGTTTGTTCACTGTCCCCTGCAGAGAGACTTCTGCGTTTGGACCGAGGGGAGAGACGCAAGGAGTATCGCCGTCAGGACTTCATATCTTTGGACAAGATTCCGACCTGGAGGGAGGAAAATAGCTGTAAGAGCCTCTTAAGTGCTGCCGGTCGCGAGCCCAGTTGGCTCTGATGAAACGGTCATTTCTGTTCAGCGAGCTGAACTGTGACACGTCTGCAGCAGTTTAATGTTTCATCTGAAATGTGTCGCCAGTAATTCTTCTGTCATACTTTACGGAGGACAAAGTAATGGAGCAAAGCACATGTATTTGACAATTTGGCTTGACAGTGCTTGCTCCAAGGTTATCAAAAATTCATCCAATTCTGTTTTTTTTTTCTTTTTCTGCCTGTATTTAACAACAAACCCATCTGAAGGCTGTTTCATAGAGCACGCTCAAAAACGGTTATAAAAGCGTTGGGATTTGATTTAGATTTTTTTCGACACATCCAAAAATATAAATACTACAGCTACAATCCAACTTCATGTTGCAGTTCAGTAGAAGGTGCCTTTAGGGCAACTAGGAGGATAATGACTTATTTGTGAAATGGAGAAATGTCTCCCTCTGAAGGTACGTTGATCCGGGCCGCCTTAGAATTGTGTGAATAAATTGCATCTCACAGTTTGTAAGTGAGGCAATTAGGCACATAAACAATACCAATACTTCACACACACAGACACAAAGGGCCGTGGGAGACTGCAGGGTCACGTGAAAGGAATGAGAAATCGAGCAATGCACAGCTTCCAAGTTTGTCCGAACATGAACCCTCTTCGTATCAGCGTTCACATCCATTCGAAGTGAGCACACGTGCACGCCAGTGAGTCACAGCAGGTATTGCCGTAGTTCTGCAGTGCGACTTGTTGTTTGTTGTGGAAGCGGCAAATTGGGCCTCACAGTAATAATTGTCTGTCACCAAAACAAAATCAGGCTGCATCTGATTCGAGTTGAGTCAAGTGAGGTTGGAGAGGCAATTTATTCAAGAGCACTCAGTGTGTACACATATGCTGCCAGGGTTTTTTTTTTGACATTAAATGGGAGACAGTCTTGCGACCAGTGGGCACTTTGTTGAATTTTAACAAGGGTATGTCACCTCAACAGTGCTGCTTGCAGGACAGACGAGCCGGGGAGGTCAGTGTGCGCTGCTCCTAGCAGACTGTAAAATAGATATGAGGACACCTTAAACATTAATGTGGCATCCGGCCACTGACTGAGGCAGCGGCGCAAATCTTTATACTCGGCTTGAAACTATGCTGTTTGTAGGTCTAGCCCGTACGTTGTCATAAATTTGGTTTTCTCTTGTCTTTCTGCCCGAAATTAAATAGTTTACATTGTTGTCGTTCTTTTTCAGACGATGAGAAGGAGGACGGAGAGGAAGTGGGAGGCGGAGGAGGCCCGAGTGATAAAGTGTCCCTCTACAAAGGAGACATCACGGTCTTGGAGGTGGACGCCATAGTCAATGCCGGTAAGAATCCAACCTCGGTTGTTTGACAGCGTTTCCTGAGGACCGCTTGCTCTCTATATTATCCTTGGCTGCCCTCTGGTGTTCATGTTGGAGAAGCGCAGGTAGGAGTGAAGCGGCGAGGGAAAACATTGCCGCTTCTGCTGTCGCTGAACTTGGGACTCATGGGCTCATATTATATTCATTTAAAATGGGAATGAGTTTTTTATACCTGGAGATTTGAGGGGTTAGTTGCAGAGCAACATTGGGTGAAATAGACATTCGCTTTGATGGCGTTCAGCGAACATGATTGTAAATGGATTGAAAATGTTGCTATAGTGTAAAGATTTGGAAAGATTGGGTTTGTGACTTAGGGAAAAAAAAAAAGATGAGAAGGTTTTCTTGCAACTGACTCCACAGTCAATATTATATAGAGTGATTCCCTTGTGGAGCTGATGTTCCTAAACGTGTTGGAGTTAGAGTTCAAACCCTCCTTGGCACTCGAGCTCATGTCGGTAAAATAAGGGCACTTTTCTTTCTGCACTATTTCTTAATCCGTTTGCTTCTAACCAAACGCGAATATTGTTTAAATCATGCAAAATTAAAAATGTTGCAAGAACTCAACACACTATTGTGCTCGAAAGTGTTTTTTTTTTTTTTATGAAGTATGTTAATATGAATCGTCAGCGTTACAAAAAAATAGAATACATGATTTTAAATATGTATGTTTAATAAGAAGTCACTGGGAATACAGCATCTCAACAGGAAACACTTCAGTCTTGATAAATTCCCACATTTTGCATTTCGTGTTAAATACAGTAGCGGGGGGGGAATCAGTTGCTGAAAGCACCTGTTTTGTGTTTCAAAATGTGTGGCTGTGCGGTTTTTTACGTTTATTGTTCACAAGAAAGAAAATCCCCTGGATGTGTGGATGGGGCGTTTTCTTCCGGTTTTTGTTTGGATGGTTCGGTGAACGTGCAGAAAGGCACACGTGGGTTGGGAGCGACTGTACTGAAAGAAATTGCACTTGGAGGCTTCAGTGTGTTTTTTTTAATGCAGTACATCACAAAGGCATGACGTGTCCAAACACATTTTTCCACCTTCCACCTTTTTTCTGCTAATTTCATCTATATTGCCATGACTTTTCTTTCTTTTTTTTTGGCCCAGTTATACCTTGCTCTGTTGTTACTGGACGAGAGACATGAATATTATCCTGTCTGTTGTTGGCAGCTTACACCGGTGAGTGATGGACAGTTTGCTTCAGCACGTTGCACTGACAGGCTCTGATTGAACAATACGCCGGCCAGAAGGCAGGCCTTTCTGTTTATCATGCTGTCTGAATGTTCACGATGGATCCATGGAACCATTTCATCGTTTGTCACAGCATCTCGCCACTGATCCCGCTGCCACTTTATTTAGCCCTGGTTTGTATTTGGATAGTGAGAGCAGTTCTCCGTCCTCCCCGACCTTGGAATATTGTCTGCTGCGTCATTCTAACGTGAGCGGAACATTCCGGCTCAGTGTTTCCGATTGTTCTTTTTTTTCTTTTTTTTTTTTTTTAGAAGCGTTGCTCACCGGCATCTTGATTGCACAATACGCCATTGTTATATAAATTATCAGTGGAAACTTTTTCCACCTGCAAAGGCTGGCCATGCCCTCACAGCCGAGGCTCCCGTCCAAGTTTTGGTGAGTAATGCAGTTCTGAGCGTTTGAACAGACGCTGCGGATGTTGGGCAGCGTATGTTGATAAGATCTTGGGATTTTTTTTATTTTTTTTTCCGTCAGGCTTCTTGTCTTTCATCTATTCACTGTTTCGTATCTGTAGCCTGCAGTACTTCCATTTTCTCAAGCTGCTTTTTTCATTTATGTCTGGCACAGCAGCCTCCATGAATAGTGACGCTCGTGAGCTCCAGAGGAGAATGTGATGCGAACCTGCCTGCGTGTAAAGTGCAACATAGAGTTCAGAGATATTAGTTGCCGAAATTGCACCTAAATGTGATGATTGCCGTGCAGTATGTACAGTATTACATGTGCATGGAGTGAATACATTTTGGATTTCATCATTGTGACTTGTGTCCAACGCGCAGAGTCATGTTACAGTTTAAAGATGGACCTGTCTGGGCTCAGATGGCTCCATTAAGGTTATAATATAATAACATCGGATGAAATGCCTACATCAATATTAGTCTCGCTCCCTACGGAGAAAGTGTCCTCATTTTGTTTTTTTCCGCGTTGTATTTCACTCTATTTGATTCGCCAAAAGCCGACTGGAAATTTGTGTAACGGGGCTTCGTCTTGACAGCAGCAATATGATGCTTGCAAAGAAAGAAATGCCCGCCATTTCAGGGAACACAGAGCGGCTTGGTACTGCTTTTATGGCAGCCGCCTAAAGTCTATAGAGGGTGTCAAGGTGCTTTATGTCCTCCATTAAGGTTTAATTATCAGGCTCATTGGGTTTTTAATTTGTCCTTAATTCTGTCTAACAGGATATGGGGAAGGCAGTCAAACTGTCAGCTGTTGCGAGGGCAGAGCCGGGGAGGCTGCGACCGCGATCTGTAAACTGGTCGTGTGAAGGTGGGCCGGCCTGCAGCCTCGGGCTCTTGGCTGGTGGCCAAAGTGTGGCCCACTCTTTCAATTGAACGTGCACTGCCGCGCCACCACTTTGCACAAAATGAAGTTAGACCAACACTCAAGCTCCCTGCAACGATTTCCGACGTAGTTTTTCACCCCCCTTCCCCTCCTAGGAACGCGAACAACAGCGAGGCATATGCATTGCCATGCACGGTAATAGATCTAATTTATTTATTTATTTTTTTACCCTGCACACTCACCGCCGCAGTTCTATTTTCAGAGCAAACTAGTGAAGACTGTTTTTGTTCTGGGCATTGATTCCCAGAATATCCGAGCGTGGAAGTCCACGCTTTTAGTCTTTTTGTTTGCTCAAAGCACACTTGGAATAACGGTGGAGTGTTTGCAATGGCCAACCTCTGCAGATAGCACAAAGGGCGGTCGTGTCCCAGCCCTGACGAGTTCGCAGGCACATATCGGTAGGGCACTTGTCCATGATCAGTAAAAACTGTCATAATTAATTAAGGCGGGCGTCGTAAACGTTAAAGAACGAAGCCGTTAAACTGGGTTGTAACTCAAATGTCCATGTTTGCCTTTTGCTTTGCACACGGCACGTAATGGCTTCATCTTATTGCCCCCACTGTGCGTTGAGCTCCTGCGAGTGTCATCATCCATTTTAGCCCCAAAATTAGTGTCGTAAAGTGGAGAGGACTTCTCTTCTCACTAGGACTGCAGTAATTGTGCGCAGGGACCGACTCCCCATCTATCACTCGCCGTAAACCTTTCCCATTTTCCTGTATTAGATCTTTTTTTTTTTTTTTCCAAACAGGTTCGACTTGGTGCGCGCGGGATCCCCGGTTATACGCACGGCATTATAAAATCTGAAAGGGTCGAGGGCGCGAGAGCAGCGCTAGGAGGGCAGTTGTTATTCAGTTATGTGGAGCTGCTCTCACTGCTGTCATCACAGCTTTGACGAGCACGCTGACCCCCAGAGGGCAGAATGCGACGCTCCTCTGGACTCCGACTTTTACAAGGTTTTTTGATATGCGGCCTGCTCACACACTGTTTGCCGGCGTCGTCGCCGCCGCCTCCCACACGTTGTTTATTTTGGAAATTGTGACCTCCGCCCGAGGGGGAATTGGGTTGATTTTTGTGCACTCTGAATCGTTGACGAAGATTTTATGTTACCTGACTGCAGCTTGTCTCTCCGGGATTTGTGGGTGTTTATTTATTAAACGCCTGGTTTAATATAACTCAATAAAGTACTAGCATGTCAATACATGTGAACGGTCAAATAGGAACATGACTTAATCCACATGAAACGCTTACGCTAACTTTGATGTAAACGTGTAAGAAATTCAGGATCGTTATTGAACTGATCACACAAATGCAGTTTTTTCCAAACAGCCGCTGTAAGATTGGAGCCATCAAAAATACAGCAATACTAGAGATTTTTTTTTTTAATAGTAAATTTGGACTGGAAGTAATGTGAACCATTCAAGGGTTAATTACTGGTAAATCTAACCAGATTATTATTCATCTGACGGAGTAAATGTTGCACTCTATTAATGCAGCTGAAAATGGAGGAAATGAAAATTGCATTTTTGCTCGGACCTTGATGAACAACTTTCAGTCTGGTGTTATTTTAATGTTAATTGATTTCAATTTTGAGTGAATTCTTTGATAACATGTAAATACAAATCAGTGTTTATTTAATACACAGTGTAAATATTACCCTAACCGCATCAAGTTGAGTTGGGTTGAGTTGATCAACAGGGGAAAAGTGTGATCGCCTAATTGATGTGAAACAAACTTTCATTTTGGTCTCTTTCCATTTTTTCTTTTCCTTTTTTTTTCCGATGAGGGGCTTACACGCCGCTTGTGGTTTATTCCTTTGTACTTATTGAAAACCGCAGCGGGTCGTTGCAACCCGGCAACAGCGCAGGATAATGGTGTGTAATGTCCAGAAAACCATAAATGCTTCTCTGAGACGCCAGCCTTGACGGGTGGCACTGCCTTATTTATCAGGGAAAGACTCTCTGAGCACTGTGATATATTTTATCCTGCAGTGAAGAAGGCTATATTCAGAACAAAAAAAAGATAGAAGTAACATGTCTGCTTCCTCGCTGAGGCCTGGGTTTGTGGACCCTTCCCTGTCACATTTCTAAACCTCACAAGTCTTTCAAGAGTTGGTTGAAGTGTCTTCTACTTTACACCGTTGTGAAAGCCATTATTCTGTCACGCACTGTGTTCGGGACCCTGTACTGCTCTTAAAAAAAAAAAAAAAAAAAGGATTTTTTTTTTTTTTTAACCCAACACATTATTATGCGCCAGGAGGTGCACAGTGCCAGACTTTTCTTCTCCGTTCCTTCATAACTCAGGGAAAGTTGTGTTGATGGTCAGTGGGTTTTTGCTTCGTTTGTCTTTTTGTTTGGGGATGCAGTCAGCGAGGACTTCTCATTAGAGCTTTTGTCAGGGACGCAGACATGCTGCTCAACATGCTGAGCCTCAAGAGAGTCGGACTCAGTGGGCTTAGCTGTCTTTCTGTAGATTTACGCCACGCGCTGGAACCTCTGTGAGAGATGAGGCTCCGCTCCCAGCAATAGGTCTGCAGCGCAGGCGGCGCTCACACTGTTTTCAATTTACTCTCCTGCCAGACGCGCCACTACAGCCATCGCATAAGCACATTTTAAGCGAACTTTTCAAACCCTCTGGATTATGAATTAATGCTTGCTTAGAGCATTTCAATTAACTGGTGTGTGAATAAATGAGTCTGTCAAGTGGTGAGAAGGCCACAGTAAAAGCAGGTTG
Organism: Nelusetta ayraudi; assembly: GCF_046127955.1. Taxonomy (NCBI): domain Eukaryota; kingdom Metazoa; phylum Chordata; class Actinopteri; order Tetraodontiformes; family Monacanthidae; genus Nelusetta; species Nelusetta ayraudi. The sequence continues at coordinate 5,261,639 of NW_027466058.1, read as the reverse complement.
CAGACTAGAATCGAGCCAAAATAAAACGGCCTGTCGCACTGGATTTCTCAAGCACTCGTAGACAGTGGCTTTGGTCTGCTTTTTTTTTTTTTTTTGCCAGGAACATTTAAATAACGTTCTTCTTGCATTTATGCTCCATACAGGACTTTCTCTTGTCCACCTACGCAAACTTTGTTTTCAATTTTTAGGACAAGAATTTCCGACTGTGGCCTTCAGAGACTTTCGGCACATTGATCTCCGTTTCCACAAAAGATAAAATCTCCTTAACGGAGCCCGAGTACACACGCAAATTTTTGCTTTTTCTAGTATCTGGAGAGCATCTTAACGTGGAAGCAGCAGAGATGCCTCGCTCTGTGGCACCTCCGCCGAGCGCACAGTGCATTAGAAGCCAGTGTAACTTCTTGAGCAAACTTGTGATTGTTGCACTGTCACACTACGAATGAAAATCAATGCCTGTGGCGATGGGAAGTTGCTGCTCTGTTGAACAGTGAAATGACTCTGGTGAGCGGGTCGCGCCGGGTCCTGCACTAAAGGGTCCAGTTAATCACAGCAGCTTTTGAGAGAGATACGGCACAGGTTCGGGGGGGATTCCCAGTCAGTGGCCACTAAAAGTGGACCCTGGGTGACAGATGAGCTGACATACAGTACTTTGCTGTGTGACTTTGTTCAGATTTTTTTTTTTTTTTAGTTTGTTATCAGTTTATCCATCTCCACGGTTCGGTTTTCATTGAACTCGGTGCCTCCGCCGCTTCGCTGGTCTCTCGCCTAGTGGCTCCGATCACAGATGGGTAGGCGCGGCAAAAGGAAAGTACCCCATGCCGCCGTCTGGTAATCCTCATGTAATCATCATGTACCCTGACACTTGTGTCATATTTCTCAGGCTGCTAATTGCCCCACACAAAGCCACTGTTTGCAACCTGCTTTGGGACTCAACTCACCAAACTTCCCCCACCAAATTGGCTCCTTGTCTCTGGAGACTTGTTGCTATCATTCAGGTCAAGTTCCAGCTTGTTCCCCTGTGGACGGCGAACACAAGCCTGTCATTTCCACCCCCCCCACTGAGCCTCCTTGGTTTGTTCCCCCATTTTCCTCTTCAATCTTTTCGTTGCCCTTGTTCCACTAATGAACCCAGCCTGTCCGTGAAGCTTTGGCGTTCCTGGGAGTTGCCCCCCCCTAGAGCACAACAGTAAAGATAATTGAAAATTGTTTTCATGCCAGTGTTTCATAGTTTGTAGTTCATTTTTGGGCTGGTGGTGGCAGAACCAAACAGAAAGAGAATGTTGACTTCCAAATGGTTTTCTGTAGCTGCGGGCTATTTTGTCACTCATTGCTTTTCTATAACCAGGAGCAGTATAATAAAGGAGACGCCGTTGCTAAAACTGTGAAAGCAGACGTGTAGCTCCAGTGCTCCCGGTGGCCTGTGGGGGGCACTGCGGCTCCATCTAAGTATCACTGACGTCCCTGATAGCGGCGCTTGACGTGAAGCGTGTGACTGGGCTGGTTCTAGATTTCAGATGGATGAGTCTTTGCACCCCTGCCCCCACCTCCCCTCCACAGATGTTTCTTTGGAACTGTTTGAGGCGACAGCTGGAAATTCCGAGGCAACTTACAGATTTGCGGGGAAAAAAATGAAAAAAATAAAATAAAAATCTGTTACAGCAATGGCCTCAAAACGTGCCTGGCGCCGTTTTTAGAAATTGTAAAATTTGGAAGAAAATGAAAGGGTGAGGAGCTGCTGATTCTGGATCTCGGCGCACGGTTTCAGATGCTAAACTTAATAAGCGCGGAAGAAGTGAGAGCGAGGCTCTGCCTCCTTTTTAGCAGTGGCGAAGATGTAGAGGTGCCACATGCTGTGTAGCTGTGTGTGTAGTCCTCGCTCAGAGGGAGTGGATTCTTTGATCTGTAAGAGAATGCGGGGTGATACGGTTTACGAGCAGGGAACAGCACGGGTGAAAGGAGAGAATCGGGACAAATCAAGCCCCGGCTGCAGCCTGTTTCTCTGCACAATTCTCAGGCAGCGTGCCCTGAATGATTGCCAGCAGGCAATTCTCTGGTCCTCACAATACCCCCTTTAAACACTGCTCCTCCCGCCCCTGTTATCCCCGCGGTTTTGGATGTTCCCTCATTATTTATTTATTTATCTATTTATTTATTTTTTTAGTCTTGGCTTGTTTCTGGTAATTTCTAGTTCTGCAAAATACTCCAAATCTTGGTGCAAACAAACAAGCTGTGTGCGGCAGAACGCGCAGAGAACTGTTCACCCCAGCAGAAATACTGATGAGGTGTGTAGTCACAGACCTTCTGCAGTAGTGGCAAGGTTTTCTCTATTTCAAGGTAACGGTCAATGTATATTGGCTGAGTAATGTGGTTGATATTGAGCAACACATTTCATGGGTAATATCAGGAATACCTGGTTGGGTAGATGCGTACAGTCGTGGGGAACATTGCGGAATATACATGGAGCTGGTGAAATATGACTTAGCTACGCTGAAGCTTTGTTGTTGCTGGACTAAAATAATGAAGAGCTTCAGGGGCCAGTTCACCCGAAATGATAATTCACCATTTTCATTTATTTTTAGATTACCCACTTCATGGAGAATCAGCCTTTATATTCAGAAATGGATGATGAACAGAAAAATCCCACTAATCAGAGGAATACGGTGGCCCATCATTGGAAAAAAATAAACGCATAAAAGGGTAAAAACAGGAACATAGAGTGCTTCTGCGGTGTCATCCAAGTGTCAGGAAGCTGCAGCAGTCTGGAGAGGTCAAGTTGCGACTGAGTAAGCGCTCCTCTTCAATGTTAAAATCCTCTTGACTGTGTTTCTGATTTACTTTGTGCTGTAGCATTTGAAATAACTTGCCTACACCCAGGCGGTCTCTCTCCCTCACGTAGCCGTCTCGCAGTGACTTCTGGCAGCATTTAAAAAAAGAGGCAGCTGTGTGGAATAGAAAAATGTCACCACCAGTCTGAGTCCTGTTCCTCTGTGAACCGTCCCTTTACAGATCTTCATTTTTTTTTAAATGTTATTTTAACTGACCACATTGTACGCCGTAGTGAAGGTTAGAATCCATCCGAAGTCTACACTATATTTTAAATGCATAAGAGATACAAAAATGTTCCTTTCCTAATATTTCTCTGCATCCCCCAAAAAATCCTCTCTTTAAGTAAGTGGTGCTCCAAGCAACAGAAATGAAAGACTGTTAAATTTGCTGAGTATTTTTAAATGTGAATGCTGTTCCTCTTACCCAGAGCTGTGTTTTCAGCATGGGCAATTTTCTCAAAGTTATGGAACTGGGGACAATATTAATAACAAAAAAAGCTTTCTCAGTCCATTTTGAGTTAAGTTATGTTTGTTTGCTAACACATTTTACCGGTCATGGGTAAAGTTAAGGTTGAGTTGGGGTGTCGCTGAAGCCTTTAGTTAATGGTTACGGTTGAACAACATTCGCTGTCTTCAAAGTTTCTCCTGTTGCTATTGAAATAAATACTTGAGTGGTGTCTTCACATCACACAAAGGTAATTCTGTCCCACAAGGAAGCTGTCACCTTTTGAAATTGCTAAGCCACCCACCTTTTGCTTACCCGCTTTGAATTGTTCAGGGCATTCCATCCAAGCAAACAAACCATAAATCAAACCAAATCATAAATGTGCTGATTAAATGCCACCGCATAGAACTGCCGCTGACATCTGTGTGTGAATAGGATGAAAACATTCACTGCTTTTTAAAGGCCACTTCTTAGCACAGTTTTTTGAATATTTGTATGAGCTGTTATTAACTGTCTATGATTAAATCAAAAATATCTTTAATTCTTAGCACCAGCTAATAGGGTTAGGGTTTCTGTGGATCTTAAAAAAAATCACAACGTTTTGAATATTTGCACAAACTATTTTTATGAATCACTCTAAATATCTTTCGTTGCGCCACATAGAAAAGCTGCTGTTGATTAGGAACACTCTCCGCACCAGCTAGCAGACTGCTTAGCGTTTGTGTTGATCTTTAAAAAAAAAAAAAAATGACTTACCTTGGAGTATTTGATGTTGATGTTTTTGTGTCAGCCACAAGTTAGAATGAGGAGACTCTTTGAAAAAAACAAAAAAACAAACGTTTTGATGGAGTGCATCATTTTTAAAAATCGGTTTAGTCAGTGAAACTTCCCTGCTCTATAATTGGCCTGGTTCATAACGTGTACATTAAAGCAAGGAAGGCATTCATTCCAAAGAGCAGAACTTTAAAAACTTGGCACACACAAAAGATTCAGCGCTGGGCCTGACCTTAAAGAACACTGCTTAAAGCTTAAGATGTCCAGTTTCTTGGAATGGATTCTGACAGTCTGTAAATTTTAACTATTGTACTCCTGGGTTTATGTGTTCAGAACATTCCTCGCTATTGGAGCTTTAGGAAATAGGTCTAGACAAAATCGCTTTAACGTTGTTTCTCTATGCTGGGATTCTGTTTTCACAGATGATGGTACTTTTTATGATGTAGCTCATTTTGTGTACGTCCAAAGCGGGAAAACATATGTAAATTTATCAAGGAAAGGCCAATTTAATAACATATGTTAATGTATAGAACCATCAGATACTACTAGAAAGTCATTTTTTTTAGCCCCTTTAAATTTAAAAAGAATCCTGTTGTCTCTGCTCAACAACACAGTCAGCATCTGGTACATAAAAATCACTATGTTTGCGTCACGTTGACTTGCGTAGATATTTTAATTAAGGAAGTGCAATATTTGGTGGCGTGATAATGGAAAAACTTGATGGCAAACACATTGAACTGGAGCAATCAGCAGCAGCTGCGACGGCCTGTGGGGCTGCGCAGTCGATGCTCTCGTGTACGGTAATGAATCGCGGACTGACCGTCCTGATGAAATGGATTTCCCTTTTGTTGACACAACTGATTGTGTGGTTACTGTAGGGTTTAGCGAATGTGGACTCATTACGTATAAAGACCTTTGTTCAGTGGAATGGTAATAGAAAGCAGGCACCGGTTCTGTTGACTGTGATTTGCGGTGCGCTTCATGTCAAATGTCAGGGAGCACTTGGGTCTGTGCAGAGATGAAGAAGACATTATTTTGGACAGTCTTACCGCATCCAAATCTGTCTTTTGTGGTAAAAAGCTAATAAAATCCCCCGGTTAAAATCGGAACCCGTTCTTCTTCATTTACGATGCATTTTTCTCCCTTTGGTCGGCCGTCGCAGAATATTGTTTGGTTAACAACCACAGGCTTGACATTTGACGCTGTTGCAAACTTCCCCCAAACAACGAGGTGTTAAATGTTGACCAAAGGAGATAAATCAGGATGTTACTGCCGTGTAAATGGGGCTCCCAGGGTTGGAACCTTTCGAGAGGAAGAGGCCGGAAACACAATGCTTACGTCTGGACTCCTCCGCCTGAAGGGGTGGTTAATGCGGCAGAGTTCACAGGGTTGCTCATACAGTCGGCGTTGACAAGCTGATGATTTGTTGTTATGTACAGGGAGATAGCAGGGAGACCCGCCTGGAAAGGCGGCGCAACCTCGGAACAAACCGCATTTGTTTAACCTCGCTCAGCTGTGGAGCCGTAATGGGATGATGGCCCCCGCCATTAGCATGATGAAATGGACAAATAAGTGACTTTAGTGAAACCTACTCAAGTAAGCGGCAGCAATTTGATTGGCCTTTGATGCCTCGGCTGGCTATGGAAACAATTTAATCTCTTTAATAGAATCTTTGTCCCCTGCCCATGCACAAACAAATCAGATTAAGGCTCCCAATAAGGTGAAGACTATGCACTCTTTGTCATGGAGCAGAATTCCAAATACTCTGGGTGGCAGTGGAGTCAGGGGGCCAGAAACTCTGCATGCACAAGGAAACAACTGCATACCTGGGCAGTGAGGTTCAGATGTTACATCTTGTTTGAAGCGGGACATCCCCTGGATGGGAGGAGCCTCCTTGCCGTGTGTTAACTTTTTGGAACACGTCAGGCAGTGGCCTGGGTAGAACAACAGAGCAAGCAGAAAACGCAGAAAACGCACTCCAGATTTACACTCTGAGAAATAAAAGATGATTTCCTCGTCCTCGGTGATCGATAGAGCTACAGTATGTCTACCACATCATTATGTTGCGCTTCAATGTGACGGTGAGGCTAATTACATCTCGAGTGGCCCTGGCTGTTGTAAACAGCTGCCACAGAGTCCTTTCTTTGATACCAGCTCTCGGGAAACAATCCTTTATCCCCCCCTTTTCTTTCCTCTGGTGCCACTTGCAGGTGTCGATTGATTTTTAAGAGCATGGTTTTGCTGTGGAGGAATGTGGACGAGGAGAGGAAGTTGAGCCATGGAGAAAATCATTTTTTTCCATGGGAATCTTTTTTTGGTCATGAGTTGTGCCCAATGCCGACGCGAAGACAAGGTGCAGAGACGCCGCATATTAATAGCTGAACTTCGAAAAGGTGTCAGGCGAGGAGTGGAGGGGGGGTGGGGGGGGGATGGTAAGTCGAGAGTTATGTCTTGCAGCGGGGGGGCGACAGAGAACGTTTTGTAGTCTCAGCATATTTCATTTCTCATGTTAAACCGAATAACCGAGAGCCACATGGCCTCCCAGCCACCGTTCGTCCGCAAGGCCTGTGCCCTGTTGATCATCAAACACACCAGATTGCATCTGAGATTTATGTTTATAATTTTGGTACCGAATCTTCTGACTCATGGGCAGAAAAGACAGAACCATGCAGCCCTGGGAAAAAAAAAAAAAAACCCACTGAGGCCTGCGGACACAATTAAACATTGCATTGTTGTTCTTGACCTCGGGAAGTGTGTTTAATGTTCTTCGTCCACTGTGACACAAAGTTGCTGCGCAGATGTTTGGATATTCTCAACAACAACCAAAAAAAAAACACGTAGTATAAGCTAAAATAACAGACTTGTTGTCCCATTGTTGAAATTAGACCCAAACGGTCATTTTATTTCTAGAGAGCTCGTGCTTGAGGGACTCTGGTTTGATCAGCTGTTCTGCTGCATTCCTTTCATTTTTTTTTCTCTGCCTTTTGTTGTTGCAGTCTATGTCAAGGCCGCACGCTGACGTTAGAAAACTGACTCATTGCGAAAAAGCCTGGTTAGACCTAAAATGAAAATGACAAAGCATTATTATTCCATTAGCGCTGACTTCATTGCATAGGCTACAATCTCTTCGGCAATCATTTTATTTCAGCTGGGCACTAATGAGCTTCCTCCTCCGTCTGCACTGTTATTTTTTTTCTCTTTGTTTACGCCTGTTAAACAACAGTAGCTTCCATATTATTATTATTATTATTATTTAAGTAACAAATTAGCTCCTTTATTATCGGTGAAGTAAATAAGGCAAACCCCTCTGCCCGTTTTCTGTCCCTCAATGTGATAATAGGTACGGTTTAAAATAAATGAAGCTGCGGCTGAATGTAATATTTGGTACAAGGTTGGTAGTGGCCGAGTACACAGATTAGTGCTTTGCACCTTGTTACATTAAACCAGACAATAGACAACATAATTCCAAACACAACAAAAAAAATACTCGGGGAGTATTTTAGAAAACTTAATATGCAGAAATGTTTTACAGTTTGTCTTGTAAGACAAGGTGCTTCTACCATGTTCTCTCAAAAATATAATACTGACAGGGGAGCACATTTTAAGTATGTTTTGTTGAAAATATTACTAATTTGATTTAATTAGCGATTTCCTACCTGTCACATACTTCAAGCCTCCCCAGCCCAGAAGAGAACATTTCCATAAATGTTTTTATGCGCATTAAGAATAAATTTGCATTAGAAATTTGATTGAAACGAAGCATTTCAAAAGTAAAAATAATTTACGTTACAATAAATGCGCTTGCTTGAGGTGGTTTTAGTCTTTGTCGAAGCAGAGCTAATGTGCAAAATGTTTTAGGGATGTTTTATGGGTTGCTGAATTAACACTGACTTGAGAACAATCAGCTCATGTGACTTGTGCTTCTCGTACTTTTTATTTTATTTTATTTTTTAAAATTATTTCCTATTTTTTTTGTCCCAACATTTCAGTTAATTTGTCAAACTGTGGAAAAATGGCTAAAGATCTATATTAATCTCAGTAAATTGCAGTGCAATTTTCAATAATTAGAATAACATTCTGTGCAACAAAATAATGATGGATGAACTATTTAAATATTTTACAAGTGCCATTTTAAAATACTGTATTTGTGTGGCCCTGCGGTAATGTTACCACCCCAAATAAGACTTTTATGTAATTACGCTGCCTGTCATGGGCGAGCGGGCTGTAATCCCTCTTTACAAAAGTTTCCATTGCAGTGCAGTGTGTACATGGTCGTATACTTCCTCCGTAATCGTGTTTTTCATTAGGCAGTAACATTGTTCATCAGCCGAAGTTGTGAAAACAGCAGCACAGTGATATCCATTTGGAACACAACTTAATTAACCGGCCAATTAATGGTGCATGCACTGCTGAAATTAGAGCGGAGGCCCATCAGCAAGGACCGTCAAGCAAAGGGTAAGCAGAAGGTCGGCCAGTGTACTAATTGATCATTTTGCTCTGTTTGATGTGCTGCTCACTGATTATTTGTCAGCAAAATGTTAGCGTTGTCAAGTAATAATATTAACAATTAAAAAACACACCAAGTGAGGTCAGAATACCATTTAGTTTATGTCTGTTATCAAGCTCCGATATTCAGAGTTTAATTTTAGGGCCATTACATTTTAATATGTGTCTATTATGATCACTTTAAGTAAGATATGTGAAGAGATATCTCACAGGGCAACTTTCAGTTTTCAGTTTGAAGTCCCAAATTATTTTAACAATAGTGCCTGTTACTTTCCACGACGCATGCTGCACCCGAGCCCATACGCATCGTGTGCCAAGACTCAGGATTTCACAGTTTGCCAGAGGCAGCTGCTGACATCAGACGGCTCTTCTGACAAGTCACAGTTTTGGGATGTGTACGCATTTAAAGATAAGAAGTTAGATTTTCGTGTCACGGGACGTAACCTTTTGTCGCTTTGCAGAGACCGAATAAGGGGAAGCGAAACACTTTGAAAAGGCAGTTCTGACTGAGAGACGAGGTGGGCCTCCCTCTGAAACAAGACGTCTGGCTTTGGAGGTCGAGAACAATAATAACGCAGACCTGAAGTGGCCGAGACAGCCACAACAGTGGAGGCTCCGAGGCCAGCCGAGGCTGTCAGCTGGCAGACAAAATGATGTGATTCAAAACAATGAGTGAAGTTCACTGCCCCTTTGTGCCGGGATTAAAGTCATGCAACACAGTCAGAGTTGGGGGGGATGTTGTTGTTTTAAGTCGGAGAGGAGCAGAACACAAATGTTTTGGAGTAGAAAAACCACAACGCTCGCTGTTAGTCACAAACTGGTTTTTAATTCCATTTTTTTTTTCTTTCCCCGGCCAGGCTTAGCAGAGACTCTCTCTCTCTGAAGTAGTGAGTTCTAAGCAAACACAGTGTCCAACAGAGAAGGGCCAGCAATATGTTTTGCCGTCTTCAGACAGCTTGGCACCCAAAATAAAGATTTCTTGTTGTTGTTTTTGTTGAGTTGCACCCGCAAAAGTTGGCATCGGTCCTTTGTCTCCCGGTGTCCTCCCAAGCTGTGTAAATACACCCAGCGCCACTTTGTAGTCGCCACCAGGGAGATTGTGTGTCGGCCCCCAAAAGTCCGCACATGCACCGTGGTGTTCAGATTTGGAGGTGTTAAGAAGCCAAGCGGAGCATCAGAGCGGAGGGAAGGGGAGCGACATCGCCTCCCCCTGAGAGTTTCATTATGGTAAACTGTGTTTAGGCTTTTACTCCAAACACCAGCTGGCATCTCAATCACGGCCGTCTGCTGTGGTGCGTCAACGTATTTATCTGTTTACATTTTATTTATGTCACACTTTCTTTCCTGTTGCCTGGCATGGTGACAGCAAGCCTGGCAAGGAAGGGTTGTTTCTTTACCTGTGGCAATTTGGTCGCATTATGTGGGGTGTCAAAACCTGAAATCTGCAAGAGTGATGTTGATAATGGCAGTCGTATATGAGGAAGCAAAAAAGTTGCACTTTTTGGCAGTTTTTTTTTTTGTATACTAAAACAATTTCAGCAGAGTAAAACATTAATTAGTCAGTCAATGATGCGTCACAATGTGAAAAGATTAATTTGTGAATGTGCGCGCTTCAAATCGATGTTCTGAGGGTAACCTGTACTTTTTAAGACTTCTTTCGATGGCCATGCTCACAGAAGAACTCCAGTGGTACAAATGTGGTCTAAAATAAACCGCAGCCCATCATAATTTTTTCATGCTGCATCCTAACGAGACAAAGCGTCAAGGAGCTTGCAGTCTTTATGAGCATTAAGCCATCGTCACTATTGTGGCCCATTTTACAGCTTTTCACAATAATCGCTAATCTTATTTTCAACCTTCCATTGTTTTTTTTTCCCCTTCTAAATTTGTGGTGCAGTGTAGATGTCGCCCGGATAGAATCTTGTCGTACTGCTGTGTGTCCGTTTGTGTCGTGATGAAGCCATTCCGCCATAGTTTTTAGAAAGATGACACACTACTCCCCAGGCTCATTTTCAGGTCACTGTAACCTGGGATTCGACGGAGAGGTCAAGGAAACCCGTGTGCGGTCCGGAAGATCCTCATGAAATGGATCACGGCTCGCTCCGTCAGAAGTGCTCAGGAGGACGCACCGTTCATGTCATTGCGCCTTTTGTTAACACTTTTTTAACATGCATGAAAGTTAGTAATGGAGTGGTTTGTGTCGTCGTCACACAAGTTGTATCCGACATCTTCCATGCGGAGGGTCAAAAGTTAGATGTTTTATACTTTTTCAATTATTTGTTCTCTGGCTTTTTGCATCTGCGTCCCATAGGAGTGACGCATTAGGCCGACAATCTAAATGGAGAGGAAGCTATGCGTGAATCCATTAGCAATTAACCTAACAAGTGCGCACATTGTGTTACAAATGAAGATTGGATGGCACAAAGGAAGGGCTTTGTGTTTACTCCCAATCTTTTTAGAAACCAACCTACCATTTAACCGGCCCTCGGGCTCGACTGCCTTTATATACGGGCCTGTCTGTCAGGAGCCTGCTGCTTGTTGACTAATCTGCTGATTGACTTCATTATTTAATATTCCCAAGCCTGGGTAGTAGAAATAAAGCCAAAACATTTGTTTTGAAGCTTTTTCCGTGGTAGTCGTACTAATGAAACCCATTTGTTACGGCCTCGGCGGTGAGACGTGATTTCCAAGCAAGCATCCATTTGTGCATTTGCGACTGAGCCGGTGTCCTCCCAGCCAAGGCCGCAGCAAGAGGCCGGAAGGTGCAGATAAATACCTGGTATCTCCACTCCCCAGACATTACCAAATGAGCAAACTAGCAATTTACAGTTTCCCCCCCCTCCCAATGTACTTGCATGTTTTATAGATGAGAAGACTGATTGTCAGAGAGTGAAAGCACCTCTCAGTATGATGCCATAATGGCCTCTCAGGAAAGGCAGCCTGGGCATTACGGCAGGTTTATCATTGTGCTTTTTACCAACTTTCCTTCACAGTGTGAATGGAAGCGGCAGCTGAACTTGAGAGACTTGGAAGCTTTTATTTTGCGTGGCAATGGGCCAGATTGATGAGCATGCATGAGGTATGTTTTCCGGTGCTTTATTATTCAGACAGCAATTAACACAAAAGCAACACAGTAAAAAAAGAAAAAAGAAAATCAATCAAATGCAATCAAATACCTACTGGTGTCTAGTTGCTCCTTTGTTCCCTGAAGGTCTTTTAATGCCACACTTGTTTTGCTGCTGTTCACGTGTACATAATAGTACGCCGCAGCAGCAGCTTCATGTTTACCTTGTTTATTGACCCGTCACTTTTATCTTGACTTGCCTCAGTTTGCAATTTAAGTGCACGTATGCGGCATTGTTTTGTGGTCTAGTGTTGACAGTAAAGTAATGCAAAAGTGCTTTCCTTTCCAAATGTGTATTCCTAAACAACACATTTGTATTTTGGATTTTAAAATTTAAAGCTCTGACTTTGTCTTTTTCTATGTGTCAGTTCAAAGTATTCATTATATATTTTCTTCTTGTCTGGTTTAATCTGATTTTGTGTGTCTGACAAACTAAATTGTGAAGTAAAAGCCTCATTAAGCCTTTCCGGCTTATAATATTCTACACTATTAAAAACACACTGACGGATTCATGGCCACATGTTTCACCATAGCTCAAGGCTTCTCTCTCAAGGCTGTTTTTTTGGTACTGGAAGGTCATCAGGAACTTGCATAACTGAGAAGTGCTGATTTGGCTTTGGGTGGAGAAAGACGGAGACTTGCGAGGATTTAGCAGGCAGGTTGGAGGGGGAAAAAAAGGGCTTACCTCAGAGCTAACGGGGCTCATCAGTTTTCTCAATTAGCGAGCTGCTTGGTGACGCTGCCCGAAATGACTTTGGTGAAAAGGTCTTTATTATAGTGACTTGGAGTTTTTTTTTAAAAAGGTAAGAACTTTGTAAATCCTGTTATCACCCCTTGAAGCAATAAAAAAAATATCATTAGTTCGCTGTTTAACAGCAGTGCTGTGTTCAGCAGAAGTAGCAATGATGTATGATCTTGTTTCCATCCATCCATCCATCCATCCATCTATCCATCATTTGCTGGTGCAGCTGCAGCCTGTCCTAGCTGTCCTGGGGCGAAGGTGGGGTAACAAGTCACCAGATAAACACAGGGTAGAGACAAACAACCCTTCATACTCACACCTTGCACGGGTAATTTCTTGCGCCGCCTTCTTCCTGTGAGGCTGTGAGTGCTGAACCACTGCACTGCCGTTGGGAAGTGTTATTTGTCTCAGTCTCTGCACGTGGAAAAGCTGCAAGTGCGTTGTTGCCCGTCCTGGCAACTAACAAGGTCAGAGTAATTGTTTCTTTTAATGGTCGACAAGAAAACCTGATGAGACAACAAACTGTCTGACTTTGTTAGACTGTTTGTTGTTTGTTTGGCATGTTTTTCTCTCTCTTAGATCAGAGGCGGATCACTAATTACCCGAATAAGCAACCAGTCAGTAATGATCAGTCTGTCTGATTTTTGGGAGCATTCCCGTTTCCTTTCCTTCCTTCTGCTTTTTGATACTTCACTCATTTCACTCCTCAAACTGTGGAAGAATCCCCGCCGCACCTCTTCCTCTGTCTCAGTGCTCTGTGCAAAGACCGAGATCGCCAGCAGCCTCTGACGGTGTCCCAGAGCTGGCTGCGGGAGGGCAGGTGTCACCAGCTGATGACGCAGACCAGGCACTGGTGGGAGAAAGACGAGCGCTGCCATTCCTCTCATTACCTCATAAGTGCCTCTGGCCATGGCGCGAAGATCGCTCCAGCCTTCCCTGTCACAGTAACTCAATAGGTCTCTCCACACCACCCTTCAATGTCTTCAACACCTTTCTGGGGTTGAAAAGTGCCTCACACCCGGTGGCTCCCCAGGATGTTGACCTGGCAGTGCAGGTCACCTCTCCCAGACAAAAAGATTCTTATCAGCGCCGTCGCCCCCTTCTGACCCGCCAACCTCTCTTGGCCCTAGCGTGGTGACTGAAAACTCCCGTGAAACCCAATATTAGTGATATCATCAAGGTGCTTCTTTGCCCCCTCTCAGGATTGAGAGAGGTGGTGAGAAAAAAACCCAACACAATTGGACACTTGGTTGACGTAAAGTGCCTTGAGGGAGTGTTTGCAGTTCAGTACCATTTAGCAGTGAGTAATATAAGACTGAAGGAGAGACTTGAAGACAGACTGAATCACACAGAGGGATAATGGTGAATAAAGTCTTGAATGCCCCCAAAATGATTTTTTCCGATTTTTCCACCTTAGTCATTTACCCTTCTGCAATGTTTCTTCTTCTCTTGTACATAAAAAACAAAAAAATCTGTTAATGGCAACAATGTTGCCACCTTGTTCTTGTAGCCAGTCTCTAACTGTGATTTTATTTGTACCAAGTTATTCTCAGTAACTAAACATAATAGTCGGAATACAGCATGTTGGGTATATATTCTATGGAGCATAACCTGTTCTTGATGTGGAGAAATGAAATGATGACAAGAAAATGTGCCTAACGATACCATCCTGACATAAGTATTGGATTAGTTGGCTGGATTAGTGATCAGACCTGCTATGCATACGTACATATTGTTGGACGGCTGACTTCTACTCAAAATGAAAAACTGGAGACAGAATTGACAGAAGGTGGTTCTTCCCTGTAATGCAGTCTGCTCTGCACCAGGAGCTCATCCACTCCCAAAGAAAAATGAGATGTAAGGGCGCTCTGGGCCTTTTTTAGTCTTTGTTTTAATAATGCTTTATTAAACCTAAAAAAAAAAAAAAAAAAAAAAACCAAAACACATTTTGCTTCCTTATTAGTGCAGATGATGTAATCATGGTTGTAGTGAGGAGGCAAATACTTACAATACATATAATATTTGCACTCGGCTGTCTGCCTCCACTGTGCCTTACCTCAATAGAATATACATTTATATTCAGTCCCTCACAGTATTTTCATAAAGTTTTCATGAGAGTTGAATTAATTTGTTCCCCGCCTGCTTATAAGCATTGCGACTCATATTGTGGCTGTCAACATGCATTGAAAGCCCAGACAGAGGAGATGTCTAGGACACAGGCAACCTCATTAAACCACCAAGAGCTTCCCTCAGTTATAGAGCCCCCCTCAGTCGCAGTAGTCCATTGTGTGCCTCGCATTTTCTGTCTGCACTGTCTAAACACTCTGCGATTTGATAGGAATAACCTCACACTGTCAACTCATGTCTTCAAATGAAAATAATGTCTTTTCACGACAACTCGGCTAATCTGATGAACCCGCCGCCTTCTAATCAATCGACCACACGATCTGTGCGCCTGACGCGCAATCTGATTATCGCCCAATCACAACAGAGTGGCATAATCAAAAAATCAGCAAGCCATTTGACCAAAATCAATATTGCACCATCTCAAGCTGCCAATTTTGTTTCCATTTGTCAGTACGGCATGACACTCAGGTCAATGGAACATCCTTTTGTACTGTTCGCTATAATTATATGATCAATTTCTGTAATCCGGCTGTCTGCTTAACAGATACCTGTCATTATACGAACAGTTTGTTCTGTGGTGGGACAGAGAACAGTGAGCATGAACTGACTGACTCTCTCTCGCTCTCTCTTTGACTATTATTTACCCCAAGAGATCAATGAAATGTATTGTGAATGAGCGGCAGATTTACAGTGAAGGGGGGAAATTGTGGCATAATGCTGGAGGCCTTGTCTTCTAAAGTTATCAGCAGCTGTTAGCAGAAAGTAATAGTCGGAGCCCGAGCATTGCAGAGAACCTGCGGCCCCAACAATCGCATCGCTATTGCAATATTCATGAAGTGCAGAGGGAATAAATAAAACGCGGGATAGAATTGTGATCATATTTCTTGTCTTTCATCGGCCCCGATGGTAAGAAAAGTGGCGCAGGACATTGAATGCATTGCTTTTCCGGCCAA
The DNA here is from genome assembly GCF_046127955.1 of Nelusetta ayraudi. Taxonomy (NCBI): domain Eukaryota; kingdom Metazoa; phylum Chordata; class Actinopteri; order Tetraodontiformes; family Monacanthidae; genus Nelusetta; species Nelusetta ayraudi. The sequence goes on along the minus strand of NW_027466058.1, from coordinate 5,246,143 downwards.
AGGTTTTCAAGATGGTTTTCAAATTGAGGATGGGGGGGAAAAAAAATATCTGCTCTCATATGGTTGCTCATTCTGTGGCTGCAGAGCCAAGGCCGGTGTCGCATTGACAGGGACGGTTTGATTCGCAGCGGTCGCAGAATAGGCAAATTTCATGATGGGCTGTGACATGGTCGGCTCGGTTAGCGTTCCCGTTTGGTCGGCGCGGGGACTAAACTGCAAAGAACCAAGCTGCTGTCAGTCCAGATGGGGCCTGGCCACAGCAGATTACCACTTCTTCACTCGACCGCCTTTAGCTCTGAAAAATTATTCAAAGTAATACAGTGTAATCCCTCACTTCACTGTGACATTTGCCTTTCACGGCACACAATCCCCGTGACACCTGTCAGCGGCCCTGGAAACATGAATCACAGCGCAGGATGCCTGCTTTAAACATGGGCGTGGCTTCACTGTTGTTTGGAAAAGCAGAAGATGGCAGAAAATACAATGCCGCTGTTGGGTTTAAGTTGTTATGTAACGGCCAGTACGAAAAGGAAAAATACTGTACGCTGAGCAAAATATGATTCCTTTTAAAAAACATATATTGTGTCTATAGAGTTAATGCCCACAGAAAAAACCTGGACACGCCTATTTTTTTTTTTTTTTTATCTAAGTATGTATTGAGAAACAAGGGCGTAGCAAACAACTTCATTTAAGCCAACCCTCTGTCAATGAACCTCGTAAAAGGCAGAATTTGGCTGAATGCCTCACTGTGATGCATCATGATGCACAGCCTTTGTCCTAATGCTGCAAATAAAATTAGAAATGAGGAAATGAAATCATCTTTCCTCCCCTCTCTTACTGGAAATCCTAAAGGTCGAGAGTGTCAACATAGAAACTCCCTCAACTCCAGATGGCCTCCAGATCCCTGATTTATTTTTTTATTTTTTCGCTAGCCTTAAAAAGGAATTTGAAGACATATGGCTCATCTCTGGTCAAAGCACTAAGCAAAGACTGGAAGCATGACCTGGAACAAGCCGCATTGTTTCCCGAGTGAGCGCCCCTGTTTGGTTTTCGTCTTGTCACCAAACATGCAGGGGGAGGTCTGCCTGAGGTTAAGCTCTTCTAAACAGATGGCTAAAATCTGCTCATCTCTCGGGGTTAAACACCCTCTTTATTCTTCTCAGGTGCCCTAAGTAGTATTTACGTTTCGCAGAGAGAGCTCGCAACATTGGGGGCCCAACTGTAAATAAGTTGGGTGTTGCGAAATGCTACGCTGCCTCCAGTTAATCTCGGCATTTACTCACGTCTCCGGGTTACCGCGGCCATATGGCCGGGGGAAAGCATCTGAGCTAAATCCACAACAGTAATTGTCCGGCAGCCTTGTACACTGAGCGCGCAACCACCCATAGTCTTCCGGAAGCTCTGGAAGGCTCTGACCAAGCCGCGAGGGAGCTGTGGGAAAGAAGCATCTCCTCTTTGCAAGAGGGGGGGTGAGGGAGAGGGTGAGAGGGAGGGAGGGAGGGTGCGAGGGAGGGAGAGAAGGAGCGCATGAGTGAGAGTTTAGAGGTGGGGGAGGCGGGCGCGGGCGCACGAGGGATTGGTGAAGTCACGGGGCGGGGGGGCGGCGTTGTTGGATTTTTACACAGCGCTGGCCTTAAAGAAAAGAACCTGCGGGATTTCAAAGAAGCTCCTCCACGCTGAGCGGTTCAGCGCTCCCCACTGCATCCCCTTGTCATTCACTCACCAGAGTAACTCCGCGGACAGCTGGTCCTCGGCTCAAGCCGCCGCTGCAGCAGCAGCAGCAGCAGCAGCAGCAGCAGCAGGCGGGAATGAGATGGACTGTGAAAGTGCAGAGTTGCGTCGCTGCACGGGGAGGAAGGGGGCTGGTTGGAAGAATCTGAGGATTTGTCAGAGGAGGCGATCAAGGCCAATTGAACCTCTTTAGTTTTTGTCTGTATCTGGCCGCCAGAGCATAACGCATGGCGGCGGCGTGACCTCACTCCTGGATTTGCATGCAACACGGCAAAATGCAATGCTAATGCATGCTAATTTAAGCTCTTCTAATTCCACACCCTGAAGGTTATACCTTATATTTTTTTTGGGGCTCTTTTAGCAACAGGCCTCAAAGACGCGCTTTGCGTCTTTGGCCATGCACATGTGTACCGATTTCCCCTATTTGCGTTTCGCGGCGCTGCTCGGTCACAATAAGTCCATCACTTATGTCAGCGCTGTTTAGCGCGGCGCGCTGTGGCCAATGCTAATGCTTATCCCCCTGATCAAAGTGGACCCCAGAGAGCAAGCGTGTATGATGCAGCGGGGTAATCTGTCATGGAACATACATCATGGCCGACGTGCTCCTGACGAATGTCACGCCGGCGGAGCTCGAGTGGTTAAAGTAAAGGGGTTGTCAGGAAAGGTCCTGGCCCGGTGAATTAAATAAATGTTTCATGAATTTTAAACAGCTTGCTGTTTATCCCCCTGCAATTTTAAAAGACCAAAGGTTTGTGGAAAAAAATGAGAGTCCTGGCTGGTGGAATAATCTGCATATATTTGCATGACACATTTTAATTTGTCTCCTCTTCTAAATTGCATTTTCAGTTACTGCAGCGCGCGACTCTCCCTCCATAATGAATCGCCTGAGTCCTCCTAGTAGTTTTCTTCTCTTGCAGATGATCTTTAATCTGTTGGGTAAATAGAAAGTCTCCTTCTGTTTCTTTTCTCTTGCTTCTCTTCCCCTCAGAAATGCTTCTCTCTCTGTCAGGTTAAAATCCTCCATAATGCGGCGCGCAGGCTGATTATCTTCAAACCATTTTCTCTCCCCTTATAACGCTTGATGAAAGTTTTCCCCCTGAAATAATAAAAATAATTGGTGCCAGATTAAAATTACACGCAGCGTTTTGGTTTAAATGTTAGAATTGAAGGGAGCACGCGGGCCGGTGACTCTGAGGACTTAAAGGCAAGAAGACGGATGCTAATGGGGTTTACAGTCAACATCTCGCTAATTCTTGCATCTATCCCCCCCTTTTTTTTCTTTACCTGTTTTGCCACTCAGAAGTCTCCAGTCTTTTACCGTCACATCCAGCGTGACCCAGTTTGCATGGCAATGCCGGCTGCCTTTAACCCGCTTTTCCTTTCCCTTTTATATTTGCGGCCTCAATTATTGGAAAGCTGCAACCATCAATTTGCCGTCTTCGGTTGTGCAGCCCGAGTGGAGCGTGTGGGTAATGACCTCGCTTCATAGAAGCCCAAGTGTTTCTGTTTAGACACCAGATGTCAACCAGCTGTTGTTGCTGGTTTACTTGCTTAGCTTCTTTCCTTTGGATTTGGATTACGGACAGTCGGAGCCTAATGAACACAGAGACAGACGCGCACTCACACTCACTCACACACACTCACACACGCGCGCACACAGCTGAACTAATACGATCTTATTTATTTTTACAAAGTGGTATTTAATCATTTGTTGCTGAGGGCTCCAAACCTCCTCTTTGTCTGTCCCTCACGCTCCACTGGATCGCCGTGCCACTGCGGTGATGAGAGCGAGAGGGAGGTCGATGCGCCGCTCACACTGATTGCTCCTTGATTATCAGATCTGTGGCAGGTGCAGATGAGTTCTCATTTTCTGCTTATTTGAGTCTCTCCAGAAACCTTTCTAATGATTACTGCCGTTATTTGCATGCCCAGTAAATTCTGATCCTCACCGTGCCACACTGTTGTGACATGCTCCTGCTTTAAAGTCGTCGGCTTGTCACAGCTTTCGCATTTCGCTTTCTCACTAAACAGAAATGGACTTAATACTGCCGGGCAGGACAGATTGATTGATAGGATATAATCATTTGACAGGACGAGAGATAGTTGGTGATGTTGTGAAAGTAGATGGGCAGTTTGCAAAACACTCAGTCCAGCCCGTCTGCCCCCGGCTGTCACTTTAATCTCCTTTCTTCCCCATTCGAATGGTCACTTTGCTGCCATGCGATTGGCTGATTTGCTATTTGTGTGTGTAACAACAAGATGAATTTTTTTTTTATGGCAGTAAATGCAACACACACCTTTGATCATAGGACACACACATCTCGACGGTGTGTTCAAGGCTGAGTGACAATCGGAGCTCGAAGCAATGACCGAGCCACTGACAAATGGAATTACATAACACATAACATTACGCGAGTAATTTTGCCTCAGTTTTATTAACACAAATGCATGCATAAATCAAAATAAGGAGAAAAAGCTGCATATATTGCGTAGACAGCACAAGCACAAACAAAGGATAACAATGACTTGACCACAGTGAACCCTGACACATCTTAACTTTATTGGGTAATGGGCTGAGACGGGCCTTATTGACTTTTCCGACTGATGCAGCTCCGCAAGGTTTTCATTACAAACCTTTCAGCTCCCTAAAAGGTCCTTTATATTAGCCGGGATTCTATCTCTATTTGAGAGACGTTCTCTTAATAACCATTTGAGAGGAAATAACGTTGCTTTATTGAACCACGGCTTCCAATACGCCCGTGTTGACAGAACCTGCACCTCCTGTGACTGCTGATGACCTGTGTGTGCCCTAAAGTCAGCCTCCGCAAATACTTTCCGGTTCATCAAATTTTTCAGGTCATCTTTTGATTCCCATTCTTGCTTTATTACATTTGTGGTTACCTGAAAATAGAAGTGAATGAGATTCCAGAAATGTTCACCATTTGAAATTCTTAATATAGCATTGTATGATTATGGCAACATTATGCCAACATGGACATTGACATTCAAAATCTTATCTGGCCAAAAGCTTTCTGTATTTTCTTTGAAAAGCATCCAAAATACAGCCCCCCCGCTCCCCACGCCCCTTCACTCGCCCCCAACAGCACAAGTTTTATTCAGTCTCAGAAGATGAACAAAATGTTTCTCATTCTTTCAAATAAATACCAAATAGGGAAGAGGCAGCTTTTTGTAGAAGTCTTGGGGGGTTCAGTGTGCTTCATCAAATTAAAGAAGCAGGAAATTGGAATTGCTGTGTCTTTCTGAAGACTAGCGTGTTCTCTCCTATCTAAATTGCTGTCAAAGGGAAGAACTTTGACAGCCCATCTGACACTTGCAACTGAGGGCATTTAAACACGAGCGTATATATACATGTTTATTACTACCAACCCTAAAGTAAAAAAGCACAACATTTTTCCTGAATTATGTTTGTTTTTTTTAAGTTGCATTTCGTGACAAGGATGATATTTCTTCAAATTAGTGCTGCAGTTGCAGGAGGCCTTTTGTTGTTGATCCCTGGAGAAAAATCACAGGCACTTTCTGACGCCTGGACAGCCTAATGCTATTACCTAACTAACATCGGCTTCAATAAGCAGGTAGAAAGACTGCGCACCGTCTTCTGCTGGTCTTTTGTCAGAAATGTCTGATTTTCTCTGCAGGGCGATAAGAATAGCCTGCTGTTAAAGCGCAACCTTTATCCAGAAAATTTACACCATCTGGCAGCATTAGCGTGTTGGTTGGTCTCTGCACCTGTTCTGCTCGAGCTCGGCTAACACCTCAGCCAGTTCTCCGACCTTCAGTTTTATTAATATTCTAGTAAAAAAAGAAAAAAAATATGCAATTGGTTAAATTACTAATGTATGAAATAGTTTTGAGCTGGTAAATTGAAGTTCACAAATGGTTTCACAGCAGGCAGTTCTATATCACATTCTATGAAGGAAGGAAAGCTGAAACCTCATTTCCTAATGTGTACATTTGTCGAAGGAAGTTGTGACGCATAATGCAAAGTTTTCCAGATGTAATTTCAGATGAAGATGATTTCTTTAATTTTTAGAAGTGAACTAGACATGGTTGACAGTATCATAAAGACAATAGCAGCCTCCTAATTCAACTTTTTTTTAATTTATTATTATTTTTTTTTACCATTTGCCATTCCTTGAATAATCATTGTTATTGTCATCATTTATAGACACAGTATTTCAATATATAGAAATATATAAAAATATAAGTCACATCAATCTTTACAGCACTGAAGTATTTTTTGGATGTAGATTGTCTGTATAAAGAGAGATAAGATGATTGGAAGATGTCTTGTGTTTGCCCTGCTGGTGGGTTTGGGTCTTAGAGTCAGGAACACGGTGAACAGCAGCTTACCACTGAGGACATATTGGACATAATGAGCCAGACTTAATGGCAGAATATGCAGTCAGTCACAGCAGCTGGTGACGACGTGCTGCTTAAGGAAACGGAGGATTTGCTTTCGTCCTTGGTTAGTTGTGCGCTGTGGTTCGCTCTCAGAATAGTTGCTCATGCAAAGTGTACCATGTTTTACATGTTTGTACTTATTTGAAGCAGAACACTTAGTGGTGGGTTCACGTTTGAGATTATTTTGCTTGCAGTTAATCCCCTTGTTGGAGAACAGCATGTTCTGCTGTAAGTACTGAAACGCTGAACAGTTGTGCATTCAAAACTTTAAAAAAGGTCAGATTAAGTTCACCTGTAAGGGTTATAGTGGAAGTATATATCCCTGACTTTTTATGAATATTGACAGTAAATCCACTTTTTTCCCCCTAGGATCCTGCTTTCAAAGTTCACATTCTGTTGTGCGTCTCCGGGCTTTTAGTTTCTTAGGCAGATAAGTGAAAGCAAGCGCGGCCCCTCTTATCATTGAAACTCACGACGCATTCATCCTTAAAACAAATTGAAGGAAAGCATCACAAAAGAGAAAAGTGCTTGCAGAAATTCCTCATGTAAACAAGAGTAAGAAAATCAAAAACTGCTCACAGACAAAAGTGCGTGCGCAGACATCATCTGTTTTTGAGGTCCCTGCTTTCAAAGCTTCCCGTGAACCTTTGAAAGCAGTTGATGTCGAATTAAGCGCGTGGCTCCAGCGTCTCTGCCGCTTTCCGTGACGTCCTCCCTGTCCGGAGTGAAGGTGCCCCTTTCAGACTGTCCTCGGGGGTGGTTGAAAGAAGTGCAGCACAGATGGCTGCCGCTTGCAGCTAAAACTCTTCCGGCCATGTCACGCGAGAGATTCCAACCGGCCGCAGCATCTGCGATCGGCCCTGCCCTCTTCGCCGTAGCCCGAGTTCCATTTTTCAGCTGGTATAGCTGCTATGCGCCGCTGCGGCAGAAAACGACTGTCACGCGTCTGGAAACTGCAGAGCGGTCCCGCGCAACTGTTGACAGCTCCGGTGCCCCGTGTGAGGCGAGAGTCGCGCAAACATCATTCGCACGCCGGCTGCGGTCGCGCAATTCATGCGTGACGTCGCATGTCACTCTTTATTTTTTTTTCTTTCAGCGCTGTGTTCAGGTGTGAGTGTGACCCCCCAGCAACCCCCCTTGCATTGCAGCAACCCCCCCCCGGTCCGAGTGTCACATGTCGGAGAGACTCTCACAGGTGATGGGAGAGTTTCCAGATTCCTGCATTTTGATCTTTTTCTACACACTGGGCACAGTGATGTCTGTGATGTGTTGCCGGAGGGTGTGCTGTAACGAGGCTCCTTTGTTTCCACTACGTTGTGGAACTCTCTGTTCTCAACAACAGCGGGATACCCCAAATGCTTGCAAATGAAATCAAAAATTGACTGAGCTTTTTTTTTTCTCTTTTTTTTTTTGGTGGTGGGGTGAAAAAGTTGATGTTGGTGAAAGTTCGCGCAGCAAATCTATCTGGAGTGAGTTGAGTTTTTTCCGAGCGTCTACTGCTGGCCTCGTTGAGCCCACTGTTGTGCAGAAGCCAAATGCTAATATGAGGTGTGCGGCCCTCATTGCGTGCCTGTTCCCTTCTTTTTGAATGCAACTAGAAAATGGTAAATAGGTTGTCAGGGAAATGCACAGCTAATGATATGACACACCGGCCTGCCTGCTCTCCTTGTCTCACCGGTGTTGCCGTAATGGATGTTGTCTGAGAGTAGCCTCAGCCGATGATTAAAGCTGAAACAGCTTAGACAAAGCCTCAGACTTGGAAGTCCTTTAACACCAGAGAGTAAAATGGCAGAGATAATAATCTGGGCCCCAGTTAATTGGTGTGTATCTCTAATAACCGTTACAACTTAAGCACACACACACGGTGTTGTGCTTTTTTGTTAAGCAACATGCAATTTAATGCATTAATACTGAGAACTTCAAACATTCTTGGACAAAAACGGTCCTGACATTTTTGTCCAGCTGTTCACTGCAATCTCGCCGCTGAACCAGAAGAGCAAAGACAACCAAACAAGTTAATGACTAAAACTGCAACATGTCACCAAAACAGACATTTTTGTTCGTTCATAAAAAGTTTTTGTTAATTGAAGTGATGAGGCAGTTTTTCCTGAAAGTAAGTTTCAAGGCCAAACACTGAGTTAGATGACAGTTTGTCCTCATTTCCGTTCCAAGCTGCCACATCTGATTTGCTAAAAACTGAGGGGGGAAAAAAAAAGAAAAAACTAACTCTACTCTCAGAATTCTTACTCGTCTTATGTAAAGCTTATATAATGAAGAAATGGGAAAGGCTTGTCGGAGGAGGTGACTCTGCTGTGGGTTAGAGAACAAGTTAAATGTCCCTCCTTGTGACGCTTTAATCCCTCCATTAATCATGAACCCCCGCCTATGAAATATTAAACGCGAATGTAGTGGTGAGTGTTGGAGCAGAAATACTTGGCTTTCCCTGCTCCCTCTCCCTTCTTTATCTGGTGCTTACTAGGTGCAGACGTCTGAGATGGTTGAAGACAAACGGACCAAGAGGGAGGCCAAAGTAATCAGCCATGAATTTCAAGTTTGAACGAGCGAGCTCTAATTAAATTTGACTTGTCCTGATATGGAGTTCAAGGTTAGGGTGAGGAACGAGCGCGGTGCAAAATAAAAGCTCCATCTTCAGCGACGCCGGAGCTCGCGTGGAGCAGGCATCCTATTTAACGTTGTGATTTTGACTGATTGGCAATCACAAGTCTAAACTTGGCCGTAGCCGAGCACAAAAGAGTAATAGATAAACTGTGAAATATGACTTTTTTTCAAGCGGTGGTGATGAGTCAGTAAGCTCGGTAATGAAGTTATTTTTCCACAGAGAGAGAAATGGGAGAAAGAAAAGGGAATCAATAGTGATGTCTTGAAGCCAGAGTCTGCCATCTAATCTCTTAGCGGTACTGGAAGTGCTTCATCTGGCCTTTTCGATGCCTCCCCACCCACACCAGCCTCACAAGAAGCACTCGCTCCCTGGTGTTTCTGCAAAGTAAATATGCATAAGCGCACGTCACGCATCCTGAATTGTCAGCCACTGAAGCAGAAGACATTTCAAACGCTGCATATATGATTCAGAGTGACCTTAGGCGGCTGCTGCTGATCAGGTTTGAGCTCTTAAATCTCGCACATCCGTCTTGCCACCCTACAATAGAAAGTGTTATCAGTCATCTTGGGATTGCGCTGGTCTACTCGTCGATTTAGCTTCCCTCACTAAAAAAAGAAGAAGCAGGAAGTACAGGAGTGACAAAAACTACTTGAAGCTGCTCTTAAAAACCAGAAAGGAGCAGCTACTGTGAATTGTAAATGATGGCTGCTCGTCAAAAGATTAGCGAGGATGCTGGCACAGCAGCTGCCTTATCTGAACAGGATGGCATTTTCACATTGAAAGAAAAACAAAAATGGCAGTCTAGGCTTTACTGGTGGATAGCACTTTTTTTTGTTGTTAGTCCCAACTGGCTTTGGCAGGAGTTAAAACACAGTGGTGCATAGCTCCGAGCCATGAGGTTGCGATGTGCAGCTTGTGTCGACTCTGGCACCAACACCAACCCTCAACCGGCAGTAGCACGTTTGATTCATACATTTGCATGTGACGGACAGATGGTTTCCCAGTCCTGCATTAAGCACGGCCGCTCTCTCTCTCTCTCTCTCTCTTTTTCTCTTTCTCTCTCTCTCTCTCTCTCTCGCTCCAAACGCTTCGAACGGGCTCTTTGCAGGATGGATATGCAAGGAAACAGGATTGAGGAAACACTCCAACTGTTGTGACACACTGGAGTCAGAATTGAACAATCCCCACCTGTGTTCATTGCAGCGATCAGTGTCGGTGCAATTGGCAGTTTTATCCAGTTTCATGCCCAGTCGCAAAACCGCCCGGACAGAACCTTGATAATAGGGTTTGTGAAACCATTGTGGCTTGATTGCGTGTTATATGTTCGCCCCTTCCCGCACATATTAACACCATCTGCAAAGCTCCATCTACAACAATGTATCGGTGAAGGAATGCAAAACAGAGGTAATGGATAGGGGCTCATAACGGCATGTGGCCTTAATGCTCTACTTCACATGATCTAACATCTCAAAGGGTGAATCTAAAGGCCATGAATAAATCACACGCTCTCCTGGCAAGGAGATCTATTGCTCTCTACATTTCCTGGCCCCCTTTCACCGCGAGAACAGACAGAGTTGTTTTGGTTCCCTGCCTTTACACAAACCATAGAAGTGGAACCGCAGACTCAGGCGCGAGTGTCTGGGTCAAGCCGAGGCAGGCAGCCAGCACGGACGCTGCCTTTAGGTAACATGACACGAAAGAATATCCGTCCGTGTTTGCGGCAGGAGTGGGGCTGCCGTTTGAAGACTTCAACCACCGTATCATCATATTAGGGTGTTCTAACAGGCACGCTATGGAGACACCGTTAAAGGCCACTTTCCACTGTGTCATGTGCACATCCTGGAGGCTTTTTTTTTCATCCTTTACTTTATGGGAACTGGAAGAGATGATCAGATGACCAAACAGCTTCCCGCAACACTGAAAAGAAGATAAGGTTTTTCAAACGTCCACTGCCAGACGCCCTTTATTAACGTGTTTACAAAGAAAGCATAGCGTCGCTTACAGAGCTGCCAGCTCTCACTCGGCGAGCGTGAGAGTCGCGGGGCTGAGTCAGAACTGACGCCACGACTGCGTGCGCGCCTTTTCCAACAATTAGCTTTCGTCCTGACTTCCTCCGATGGAAATGGCGTGACTCAGAGCGAAGGAACAGCGGCGAGAGGGACAAAACATTGTTGATTTGTGCCCTGCGCAGCGCTAACGTGCAAATTATTAAGTGGTCTCTGTTCTGACACAAACCACAGACGAAAGAAGAAGTACGGATGGCGAAAAAAAAGGGACAAAGTTCACAACACTGTGCAAAGTTGCTGAGACTGACGCAACTGAACTGGACTCAAAGCCACTCTGCGTTTACTGTGATTAAGGGTGAAGCAACAAATTGGTTTTAAGCAACAGTGGAAAATGTGGTTAAAATGTCAAAAACATTCATATCATTAGCAAATTCTAAAAGCAAACAAAAAAAAAAAATCTCAAAGCAGCCATGTAGTAATTATTGCGCTGTGTTGTGCTAACTCTAAACATGTATGAAATGAAGTTTTGCCGCATGCCAATTACGTTGGGACCAGTTGTGAAAAATGTATCAAAACCTTGGAAGGAATCCTGCATCTCGCAACTGTTCAGCTGCAATTAGAGTTTAATGAAAATCATTTCCGGAGTATCTCAACCTTTCACTGACATTTAAATGCCTCTAATGGAACAGACTGCCCTGTGTCAATTAGGTGGGTTATTGAGTTTGAAATTTGGTTCAATTTGGTCATGTCATAAATTCATGCTGCTGGAATTTATTGAACCAGGATGCCTCTGGCCTATTTGTCATCTTTTCCATTGCGCATTTTCAGAGGCAAAGCTCTCCATTGGGGTTTGATTTTTGTGAATCTTTTACAAAAACTGCAAAATGTTTTTCAATCAAAGTCTTTGGTGTTTTTTGTGCATCTTGTGAAGGTAACAACCCTGAATGTCAAAAGTACCTTGATGAAAGCAGTATTCCAACAGACTGGAACTTTTCATTCATCTTCAGTGTTTATTATTATAATTGTTGTTATATTTGTATCCAGTCTGGTCTTTTTTTTTAATATATATATATATATATATATATATATATATATATATATATATATATATATATATATATATATATATATATATATATATATATGTGTCTTTATACAACGACGACGACTCTGGTCATCGTTTCATGGATTTTATTGTTGCGTGATTAACAAGAAACAACTCGGAGCCAGCCAAGTGTCAGCGTCTTGTCATCTCCTATGATATACTGAACTGGAACTGTGTGACTAATTGGTCGGCAAACAATTAGTGACGAGGCGAGTGACAGCTGGTGTCCACTCAGTCATCAGAGGGAGAGGGACACTGCCAGAGCAGTGTTACTCATCTGTCATCTCTGAAGAAGCCTTATTCTAATCAGAACGCAAAGCAGCGTCCTCATTACAGACAGGACCAGTACGCTGTCACCTACGGGGTGACAATCACGTCTGAAGCAGACCAATATCTTTGCTAATAGTCCGGTGACAGTTTAATTTCTTGACCACCAGTTATGGAAAAATCATTGCGGTTAATTGACTATCCTGTGCCAAGTGTTATTTAGATGCCAATGAGGATTATCCTCTGCAACAGTACGGCTAATAAAACTGACAAGTGGTGGGCGTGAAATTGGAACGTGACGCTTTTATTGCGGCGGTCAAAAAAGAAAAAGAAAAAAAAAAGCCTCGTAGGGTTTACGTGGTGGGTTGTCTGGGTTTATCTGGATGTCATACCTTGCCCGTCATGACTGAGCTAATAATGGCACGGAAAAAAAAACAATGAGACCTCGTTTGCATCCAGCGAGATGTTCGGCGACAAAGACACTCTGCCGTCTCTGCCAAATTGACTGGGAAGTAACGAGCGGCGTAAATTAGCAGAGCACACAGCCAGTCCTTAGTTAATACCTGAGCCCAAGGGAAGATGGCACAGCTGGAGTTTCAGCCATCTCTGCTCCTCCGGTTGTGCGTCTTTTACCTTCTCACTCGCTCCACCTCCTCCCTTCTCTCTGCTTGTCGCTTCACCTCGCGGAGTTTACACGTTCCGGTCAGAGGAAACCTTTAGCTGCTGCCGTTAGAGAATGGTTCAGAGGAATTGAGGCTTCCAAGGGCAGCCATCCTTCAAGCAAACTGGAAGTGAGCTTTGGACTCTTAGTGGAGACAGGTTCCTTTGGGTGAAGAGAAATAGAATTGTTTACCTTAAATGCTCTGACCCTCAAAACTTCAACACTTGGGGCTTTCATTCCCACATTTCACACTCTTCCTCGAAACCTGTGAGCAACACATTTGAATATTATTACGGTTCAGTTAACCCACTTCCACGTCCCCCTGTCCTCTGGGCCATATGAGCCTGAGCCGGGGTTCTGGAGGCCTTTTCACTTCGACCTATAGGACCCAAGTGGCTCCTCCTCCTTTTCCTCCGGGCCACATCTAACTCAGCTTCTCTATCTGACTAAACTCAATTTCCTCCTCCACTGCCTCGGACTGCATCATCAGAATAGGGTGCAGTCGAGCCACAGCATATTCCCAATGGTCAGATTTGCATACGTTCCACAGTACAAAAAAAATAAAATACAAAAAAAATCCACTCTTTGACTTTCAACAAGAGACGGACCTGTACCACTTGATTAAGCCCGGCCTTTTCTTTTCTTTTGTTAAAATGTGACTATATATACCATGTGGCCTAACTGGCATTTAAAGTCATTACATGGCTCCATTGGAATGGCCAGCATAACAGGAAAGCGACTGGCCAGCAAACAGCAAAACAGGATGCAAGCCAATAGCAGTGCACTGCTGTTACAGGTGCTGGATTATGCTGAGAATGTCTCCTGGCCACTTCCACAGGAAAATGACAATTAATAGCTGCTGGACTCTGGTCTTTAAAGTAGGCTGTCTTTGTGCCACAAAAATATAGATTAACGCTACATGTATTAAATTCATATCAAGCCGCTTACCAAGAGCTAAAGCAAATGAATCCACTTGACGTGTGGATTGATCATTTTGGCAACATTGATACAGGATATTAGATACAATTCTAATGCCCTAAAGATGAATGAGATTGATGGATCGCAGCACTTTTGCTGTGGCCCGGCCTTCCGTTTGTATCCCAGCGGACAGTGAGAAAATGCGACAACGGTTCCTGAGCGAAGTTGTTCGGCAGTGCAGCCTTTCTGTGCGCGAACGCAGTGATGCCGTTTCCCGCTTGGCCTGTGTACATTTTGTTTTCAGTTAAGTAGCCACGCACATGTCTGAGGAGTGCCAAATGCAGTGGAGGGATTAACTCACTGTGTTTGGAGCAAGGCCCTTCATCAAAAATAACAGGTTTCTACGCAGCACTGTTACTTTGACATGATTATACGATACACTGTTATTACGATGACTGTGCCGTTATTGTCTTGCTTGTGTGCCGTCTCGTCTCCGAGGTGGAATTTCTGAGGCGGAGGCACATGGTTTCTGCTCCTGCTCCACTTCGCTCCACAGGTTTGGCATTTTACCACCCACTAGCCCTCCTGCCATGTGCTATCAACGACACTGGCTGACGAGCCCTCTCTGCGTCCAGACGAGGCAAATTGAGAGCAGTTGATGCTCTGAGGCCAAATTGATATTTCCAGCGTTACTGCTAGAAACTTCCACTGTTGCCGGTGCAACGAGTTGTCGATTAAAACATTGCTCATCCAGTGTTAATAGGCCTTTAGCATGGTTTACTATTTCTCTAATAGAAGGATGGCTTGCCTAGGGATGAAGAAGACGCATCCCAACAGGGGGAAATACAATTTGATATATTGTAAAAGCTAATGCGATTCCCGGCTAGGGAGCTATGAATTCTGTTTATCTCTTTTGTTAAGTCCCTGGTATCTCTGAGCGCTTTCTGTGGGAGTCGAGCCGAGCTCTCCAAATAAATACACAGGCCGCAGCCCTGCGAGTCCATGGGAAGCGCCGAGTTCTCCAGATGAAACACATGCAGCCGCCGCTGGACTCCGCCAGACCTCACAGAGTGAATCTGTGTGCCGAGAGCGGAGAGAGAGGAGGGTGTCGTGACAGGATGTCGAGATGGGACGTTAGCGAGAGGATCAGTCTTTGACACACAAACACACAATGCTTGCTGCATGGGTGGTAGTCTCAGCCTCATATTTTTACAGCTGGACCCACATCCCCCTTGGCTTCAATAGATGATTCAGGGGACTCTTCAAAGCCTCCATTAGTGAATGAATCAAATCACAGAAGGTGTTTTCTTCAGCGGACGCCACCCTAAAATTGTATTTGTCTGTTTGGAGTTGCACATTTACAAGTTTACAGTTTGCATGGATCATTATCAATCAATAAAAATCAATTTTTAGAAATGCTTAAATGTCAAATACATGGTCTAAACAAGAATACTTGGTAGGTGTTTGCAACAGACTGGCTCTGCAACGGGATAGGACACATCTGACACCGAATGCGCCGCTGCATTCTGCTGAGCAACCACTCCACGTCCGGGCTTGTGAGTTTTACACCCGACTTGGACGGCTGCATTTCACAAACTCGCATCCTATCCGCCTCGGCGGGATTTGAGAGCGGAGCAGGAGAGGCTGCGATATGAGCTCGCGGGAGATTAAAGTTTACTATATTTGATTGTTTCCCCCTGCGCGCCAGGACTTTGACAATGGTTGCAGCCAGACTACCGCGGTCTGAATTAGCCTTAGCAGGAGGCAGAGAGGAGGCTCTGAATGGGGGGCTGCAGCTAATCCCAGGATATTGAGCAGGATTCCTGGGATGAGGCTGGGCTCCTTTGCTTTCCCGAGTGTGACGGCAGGGGAGTGGAAGGATTTGGGGGTCTCTCTTTCTCCTCGGCGCCCATTGTGAGGAGAGTTTTCACAGTTTAGGGGCACACTGTCTGGGAATCTCTGTCCACTGAAGTGAGCCTTTTTTTTTTCTTTTTAAGGGGGGAAGTGGCGAGGGAGTAAACTCCCCCTGAGGATTAGGCCCACTGGGATAATCAGGATCAGTTCACAGTGCCCTGGAAGGGGGTCTCAGTCTATGTCCAGCAGCTTAGGAGAAGGGACGCCACTGTCCCGTGTGGTCACTGGACCGGTCCATGTCCAGCCCACCATCACCTCCTCCCAGCCTTCTCTGTTGCCTGTCCACATTCTTGACTGTGCGAAAAAAAACAACATTTTGATATGATTTGAGTCAGTTTTTTGATTTTCTGATTCTGATTGACTATTCACTCAAGTTTAACAAAATTTCTTGTACCTGGATTTGTAACAAAGTATCAGTTTGAAGGTGTTGATATTCCTCTAAGCACTTAGTTACAATAACTAGTTTAGATTTGTGCACAGAGAATTAATATTACACACATATTTTGCAAATGCTTTGGCTCACATCACACATCACACTTTGGCCCATGCATGGCGACAAAGACTTGCCATAAATGAACAGTGTTTTCATCGTGTGATTTCAACTGCACATGCTCCTTGACACATAAAGTTGCGGAAACTAAGTCTGGACTTTAGATTGATCATTTTCGTAGTATACGCCCCATACTAATGGCTTCTTTGTTTATAAATACTTTAGATTGTGTTTAAGCCAACGTAACACATTTCCACCTAATAGGTGCAACGCATGTCATGACTTGAGGACAATGAGAATTTTGTAACCGCAGACCAGACTGGACATCCTGTCCTTATGTGCAACTTGAATTGTGTATAGCAGCCGCCCAAAGTTTAAAGCAAAAAAGGGTCGTAGTGCGCATTGCAGTGCCTCAGCCACATCTGCTTTTCATATTTACCGATACCCCTTTTTATATCCCGTGTGTCAAACTGCCCAAACAAAGGCCCAGGAAATGGGTGGTACCGAGCGAGACAGTCGCTGAGCGGCTACGATAAAGGGGACGCTGACGCAAGCGGACGCCCAGGTGGTGCAAGCATTCTCCTTTCATGTAGCGTACACGTCTGGAAATAATGCAGGAAAGTGCACCTTTTCTGTTTGCCCCCATTGTTCTCTCCGCATAACGAGCTGCACTGCCCCTTCAATCAAATCGGACGTGCACGAAACCCGGCAAAACACACCAGCGCTTTTGTTACGCGTTGATATCAATTTCATCCGCCCCAGATGTAACTGTCTTTGGAAAAAAAAAAAAAAAACACGACAACACCCTCCAAAAATGGTACTCGTCCTCTGCTGTTACTAAGCTACGGGCGCGAACAACGGCAACTATGCGGGTGAGCTGGTGAGCAACTCCAGCACGCGCTCAGACAGAGCAGCTCGCTGCACAAAGGCCAACAAATAAGTGCTTTCATATCTACCCTCCCCCTCCTCTTTGGGACAGTTGAGGGCTGAATGGAAAGCAGGGCTGTGGGTGTTACAGGGGGGTGGGGTGGGGGGTGGGTTCACTGACTAGTATAGGGAAACCAGTGTTTGGATCTTTATGTTGTCGGATTTCATGGCTGTGTGTTGCTCTTCCCTCTCGGGCTGCACGTCTGTCATGGTGGAATCAAATCGTCCGCCCCAATTCCAGTTGCTCGTTTTGTTACGTCTCTGTCGGCGTCCACTCGACGCTTCTCTCGGTGCTCATCGCGCAGCTTTTCGGAGCTGAGAAGTTTGCCCGAGAGTCTTCGCTGTCAGCGTTGAAATTCCAGCAGCTTCAGTTGAAGGTGTGGCAAACATTCCGTGGTGAATAAATGCATAAATGCAAAGCTAATCCTGCTGAAGCGCAAAGCAAGACAGAATTCTCTGCAATTATATTTCATGATAATGTTTGAGATTTTTTTTAAGGAGTAACGTACAAAGTCGTAGCAGCAGTGTGTGCGCGCGTGTGTGTGTGTCACAGTGAGTGGCATTTTAAGGGTAGTTCTTATGACTCATGCAACACTGATGCGTTTGTAATTGGGTCCACATCGTGCTTTTGAGATTTTCCCATCAAACTTTAACCAGCGGCTAATTGGCTCTTGGACAAATTCTAGTGGATTCAAACTCAACAATGTGTCGCATTTCCATCGCTTCCGTCGAACATTAAGACTCCACATTGACCCACTCAAAATGTTCCAGTGCAAAATGTTCTGGTCCAACTCTGGATTCAGTGCAGGTATTCCATGGGAGAAGGAGCCACCATGTGACCAGGAGAGCAGCCTTCTGTTCCTCCTCTGCTCCCTCGTCGGCCGCTTTGACTCGATGGGGATGATGACCGCAGGCCCAGCGGCACTGAGAACAGAACCGGTCCTTCTTGGACACTCCACCTCCCCACTTACAGCACCGAGCCAGACTCGTCACTTTGAGTAACGCGGCTTTAATATGTACATATTTTTCAAGCCTCGCGCAGAATTTTAAATGATAAACAACACTGCCAAGGTCGCTGACGTGAAGTATCACATTTAAAACACGTTGTTTCTCTTTAAGTGTGATAAATTGGATTATATTAACCTTTTGCCACCTCGGAGGAGTGCTTTCTTTCTCTCCTCCTTTTTGTTTTTTCCTTTTGTTTGCTCTGCTCGCGCCACACTCAAAATAACAACGCGCTAGCTACAGCCGTCAGTGTTCTCACTCCTGCCTGCGCCGTTTCGCGTCCTTTTCATCTCATTGTCACGGCGTGTTGCATATGCATCTTCTGCTCCCCGCCCTTGTCTGCGCCCGTGTAAACAGGAAGGAGATCAAAAGGGGGAGCGGGTTTCACCACAGTCTTCTGACAATATCGGTGGCGATGCGATGGCGCGACGGGAGCGATACATAAATTGTTAATTTTTCACGGCGAGTAATGAGGCCCCGGCGTTAGTTACTCCGAGCCTAATGCGACGGGGTGTCTTACAGTAATGCCTTTCATTATTTCACTCTGCGAAAGTAATGCAATTACACGTTCCACTTTGTGTCATGCTACTCCTCTTCCCTCGCAGTGATTGCCATCGTCCAAGTGCTCATGGATCCGACTCCTCTGTCGAGCTGATGCCATGAAAACTATTGATATGTCACATTTTTCCTGTCTGATTCATGTGTAGTGACCATTATTTTATTTTATTTTTTAGTGTTGCTCATTATATCTAAGGCGCCATATGCCGCGTTTCCAATCTTAAAAGCGGTTTCAGTCTGTCAATCGCGCTGCTTCCTCTGCGGTGGATGGAGTCAGGGAGGGCAGCTCCAGCGCCGGCCCGTACGTGACGCACATCTGCCGCGCCGCGGCTTTATTAATGGCATTCGGGAGCTCATCTGAGCGTTGCGATAATGGAACAATGGAGGACCCCCGCTTTGACAATCCCTCATCTCGGAGATGCTACAATTGATCACCAATTCAATTGCTAACTGTAGAAAATTGAATTTCGGGCCCTAACATTGTTCGTTAACCACGGTGCCGATGAGATGACCATCCAGATTAATGATAATGGAGGGCCGGGATGGCTTCTGAGACGGCCCGTGAATTTGATTAGCTCCAGACGGCTGTGGAGACAAAGAGCAGCAGTCGGACTCTTACGGGGAAGTACTTAATGAAAACCCTCTATGGAAGGAAACGGGGAAATGTTTGTCAGGCAGCGCGCTTCTCAACTTACTGTTCTCCTCACCCCTCAAGCGCATCTCCCCGCCGCTCGCTCCGACTGTTGCTTTTAGAGACGCTTTGTATTAATTATCGCCAATAAAACATTTTGCCTCTTGAAACCGGAGACCCATCCAAAACATTGCCACCGATAAAACGCCTCGATTTCTCTCAGACACATTGGGATTATGTGGACATTTTCTGTTCGTGCAAAAAAAAAAAAGTAGATGGAGAAAAAAATGATTGTGTCCATTGTGACCATCTCGTCAGTAAATGCGCACGTCTACAGTAGATCTAAATAATAAAAACATATTGAATGTATGAGTTAGCATCTCCTTGAAAAAAAAAAAAAAAACACTAAATGGCAAATTAATGCAAATAATGATTTTATTATTTATTGGCTCCGTGAGTCCTGGGGTGGCCAATGATGCTAAAATACCACAAATCTGCCCTATTAATCAGCTCGCCTAGTAATCTGTCTACTTCAAATTTAAAATCATTGTCACGGGGGAAAAAAAGATGAGTGATTAATGTTCTCCAGGCGGATTGATCGGGTCTCCTTGACAGTCCGGGTTGACTGTTCCTCCCAGTTGTGAGCGGCAAGAGACGACCGCCACCACTTATGCCGCCGCTACAAAAGCATCATAGCTCTGACTGGTCCTCCTCAGCAGAACATGTCTGACTTTTGTATGCGTGTTGAATGGAATAATGATGATCATTTTTGTAATTTCTTCCATTGTGTTTGACTGGATAGCACTGGTACGCCCAGAGTTCCACAGTGATATCAGTGGAGGGACATCCAAGGTTCTTTATTTTAATCTAAAGACGGAGCAATCAGACTGTATCTAAGGCCCTAGGTTAGTGCAGCACAAGCTGAGCCATGTGTTCACTGCCTATAATCACATTTGCAAATACCTTTAAAAGGAGAAGAAACATATTCAACAGGATCGTACTGGAAAGAGAAGAGTTCTGAAATCGCTCTGTGTTTATTTTGTGAAGCCAAAGCCCTATTTTTTTTTTGAAGGTTTCTTTTAAAGCGCATTCTTTGCTCCTTGAAAAAATATACACGGTGCAGAGGGCTGAAGGTGGTCAAATATTTTGGCGGTCGAGGTCATTTAGCTTTTATTTCACCGTAGCTTGGAACACCTGCTACACTGGGTTGCCGCCATGTGTTGCGTTTTTAGTTCCTTTTTTTTTGTGCCAGCTCACTGCAACCAGTGGTTTCACCTGTCCATTACAATGGACGATCGTCCCACGTTCTGCCAAGAACAAATATGTGGTCAAATGTGTTCTTCCGCTTGCAAGTTGTGTTTGCGTGGCGAAAAATGATAAGAAACTTGTTTTTTTTTTTTGGTAGCAAAGGCAGTCAAGGTTAATTCAATGGATGTGGATGCGGTTATAACCCTCCTCATGGTGCGTCTCTTCATTGGCCTAATTTTAATCCCTCCTGAAAACAGGAGTTAATTAGAAACACATAAGAGAAATGCAAGGCGAGGCACAAGGTTTTATTTTAGTCTGAAAAGCACAAACGTGTTTCCATCCGCACTCCATTACTTGCCAATCCACTTTTAAAGTGGACTGCCTTGGACAATGTTTTTTTTTTTTTTTTTAACTAATTCGCTTACATGGGGCAATATTATTAGAAGGTAAACACAAAGGAAGCTCTCTGTGAGGTTAAACCTGTTTCTAATTAACAAAGAGCAAATTTGAAACGGGAATTAGTCTGTGAAAGGGAGCTTGTTAATGAAGTGTGTGAATGGAATGGAAGAAGAAAGCGTGTGGCCAACCCAGCCAGAGAAGGTTAATGACTAGAAGCACCAGACACTCAGTGCCTTTTCTCTGCCCAGTGTCCTGGGTCCTGATCCTCGCAGCCTTTCTGCCTCTTAGACCTTCTGATCAGCATAAAACTGCATCAGTTGACAACAGCCACCCATCCACTGGACAACGTGGCGAAAGTGCTGTTCCAATGTAAATAATTATATTTCTGGAATAACAAAATATCGCACAATCTGACACAATTTCAAACGATTTCTCCCCGCAAACATTTCAAGCTCCCAGAAACAGTCCCGTTTATATAACAAGACTATGATGACATGGGTATCTGAGAACCTTCACTGACATATTGGCATTGTTTTTTTTTTTATGTCTACATTTAACATCATGGTTTGGCATTTTCTGCTACCACAATTTGAAATGTGAGGCAGATATTCAAACTCTTTTTTTTTTTTTTTTTATAAAAAAAAGTACAAAGGGTCATTTGGATTTCCTTGGCTGGCGACTTGTCCGCCTCGCTTTCAGCCAAAGACAGCTGGCTCAGGCACCCCCAACCCTGAGTGCAGAAGGAGCGGTAATAGAAAATGGATCATGGATTAGACCTACAGAATGTTTGTGGAAACGCCAGAGGATTTTCTTTAAAATAAGTTTTGTTTCTTGAGGAAATTTGGAAGTCTGTATTTATTGTTCCTGAATAAAACGGAACATGCTAATACTTATGTATGAAAAATAATTCATCGAAAATTGTGATAATTGCAAAAACCGTGTGATTGTCCTAATAATCAGTTAACCATTAAATTGTGTCACCCTGATTCATAATCAGATAAAATAGTGAGGGGCCTTATAAAGTCAGGTTGGAACACCATTAATACAGTATGTTCTGTTTACATAAATATCCTGGACTCACTTGCTACTCAGCAAGTGCTGTAAACAATAATTAGGCCCTTTTGTTAATTTTTAATGCTCTTGCTGATCTGCCTGATTATCAGACGACCAACTAATTGTCTGCGCCTAATTGCGAGTATATGGTCCCACCTTGTCTGGCATAGTGGCAGCATATTGTGCAGTCAAACCATTTTTGGGTGCCCCAGCTGGACCAGTCCATCCACAGTCTCTGTTCCTACCCCATCACACAGCTTTCTGCAAGTTCTTCTCGTGTCTATGAGACGTTTTGTCCTGTTCACTTCCTGTTTGAATATATTCCCGCATTTTTCATTCTGCTGCGTTGCCCACATTTCCATAGACTTGATGAAGTTTCACCTTTTTAATCAACAATTTGCCCGGCTGTGCATGATGAATCAACTTCTTCCTCGGCACTTCAGTCTAATGAGCTCCACTGACCTGTCAAATAACTCCATGTGAATTTAGAGGATGCAGGTTAATGGTGGCAGAGTGACAGAGGGTATCACATTTTCCACTACTTTCCTATTAATGAGTGTCAGAAAAACTGATGGATTTTTTTCCCATTCCTATTTGTTGAGCCCGGCAGTAATAAGCAGTGTCAACAGTGACAGTGTTACAGTTTATTTTTACAGTTGAAGAGGCAGAGAGTGCAGCCAGGAAGGCAACGACTTGTAAAACCTCATCAGGTCAGCCGTAGTCGGTTTTCTCAGGTATGTCCGTTTCAATTCAATGTCCTTTGCAGGCAGCACAGACATAAATGTGTGGCAGGAAGTGTAAGTGTGCTTGTGCATCACAAAAAATGGAGAAAAAACATAAAAAAACCTCCAAAAAACTACAAAGCATCTGACTGTTATTCTAGCTATTTTTAAACGACTGCCTGTGTTCCGTACTTCTGGATGTAGGCATGTACTGTAGATGTGGTGTAGACGACTTGCTGAAGTTCAAACGGAGCATCAAAATGGTGAAGAAATGTGATTTACGTGATTTGGAATGTGGTGAACACGGTTGCTGGTACGAGATGAGCTTTTTCGAATATTTAGTAAACTGCTGCAGATCTACTGGGATTTTCATGACATCACAACCATCCTGAGGGTTTACAGAGGACGGTCCCAAAAAGCCTTGTTGAGGTCAGAGGTCATAATGGACAGACTGATTGGAGACCATTGACATGCAACAGTAACTGAAATCCCCACTGGTTACCGCCAAGGTCAGCAGAATAGCATTAAGGCACAATTACCACCCCACAGGAGGTGAGCATAGATGCGCTCACTGGCTACTTTCTTACGTATTACCTACCAAAGAAATGTCAGGCCCCTAGTATATAAGCCTGATATGAATTGATATACATACAGCCGTGCACCGATTGTCTGCCACCATTGCTACAACTCTCCTGAGTCTCCTTCAGTCCCCTTGACTTGAGGAGAATAGCCGCTGTCCGCTCCTCTTCCAGTTCTCTTTATCAAGTCTTGCCTCCAATTTTCGCTCTCACCTCATGACACCGGCAGGATCTCACATTCACTCACATTGCCGTGAGTTTATAATGCACTTTACCCCGGGTTGCCAAACGGTGTTGGATGAACGTGGACGGCCAGAAATACGAAATTGTTTGCGTGGGGCTTAAGTGGATTACCTCATTGTCCTCGGGGGGCTTTAAAATGCCACATCCGCCGCCATGACAGACTGCAATAAGCTGCGCCGCCCCAGTCCGTCTGCTTTTCGTCGAGCAAAGGCCAAAGTAACCATAACGCCCACACCAAAATATTTAACATACTAAAGCGTAGAACTCCAAATGGATGCAATTTTTGTTTTTGTAATTCTTGTCAAATGCAGACAGGGGAAGCGAATCGTAAAATGTTTTTGGTGTAAAGACACGCTTTTTTTGGTCAGTATACATTCTGAGGTCATAATGGATATAAATATTCCGCTGCTGTTCGCATCGCAGCCTATTTCTCTCTCACCGCTTTAATTCCAGCTACTGTTCCAGTAGCTTTTAAAAGCGAGTCCGCCCCTGTCAGAATCTACACTTTGCTCATCGGGTCCTGCTGCAGAGAGTCATGCTGAATGACCTTAATTGTTCCCGACGCACTGAAGGATTTTCATCCTTCATTTCAAACAATACAGAGCCACTTGGGTGCAGTTTTCCCTCTGCTGCTGCTTGATCAAGGCCAGATGTCGCAGTTAGCAGGATACATTTCATCCTTTCTGACTGAGGGGGATTTGACCACCAATTGGTTATGACAGAAACGTCAAGACACACACGAGTCAAAATGTTGTCCCCACCTTCCAATACCTCCAACTTTGATTAATTACGTGACGAAATAAAAAAAAAAAAAAATTGCAAAAGTGCAATTGAATTGCTGTTTCCGAGCACTGGCCAATTACCGTAAACGGTTTTAACGGTGACACTAAATAGGGTTGGTTAACTTTTCTGAACATTTTCAAATGACTTTTAAATATGAAAAAAAAAAAAAAAATAGAGGACAAAGAAACCAAAAAAAACGGTCATTTACATATCAAAAAAAAAGTACAAAAGAGGATCTTCCTAATTACGGTGATAGGTGTCACATTTTATTGTTCTCTGGCGTCAGATTAGCATTTTAATATTTTAAACAGTCCTTGTCTCTGCTGGTGAGTGCGCCACTGAGTGCAGAGTCTCCTGTCTGAGTCTGCACTTTCAGGAAAGTAATACATTTCAGAGTGTGTTCCAAAGTTGGAGAGACGTTTCAAGGGTTTTTGAGGCCGTTTAGCCAGAACAAAGAGAGTTTTCATCCTACAAGACTCTCACAATACCTCCTTTGGTTGTAAGAGGTTTTTGACTACGTGCTATTTACATTGACCTCTAAATTGCACATATACTATTCCTATATACTGTAATTGTTTCATAACAGAAGCCACAGCGGTCGAGGGGTTTATGGGTATTCAAGCTTTTGCCGTGGTTTCCTCTCTCCGGCTGCCCTTAAAGTGTCCAGCTACACTCTTAGCCCTAATTTCCATGTTGGCAGGTCATCTTACCTCCCCTCGGAGAAACACGTTCGAACTCGGGTCTTCTGGTTTCACTTGCATCTTGGCCCACCTCTACGTCAACCCCTTTGCGAACCGAAATGGGCTCCGTAATTCTTTCCAGCCAGTCCGGCAAGAATGTAAATAAAGCACAAAAGTTGCCTGTTCCGCAAATATCGGAGGGCCTCTTTGGGAATAAAGCTCGCTTAAGAGCCGATCCTGCTGCAAGCCTTGACCCCGACCATTTCTCTCCACCCCACTTTCTAAAGCAACGGCACGGGGCAGTGCGCCGCAGTGTCTGCGCTTCCCTTATCTCACATTGGCAGACACTGGGTCTCCCCGTAGTCTGGATTTTCGTCTGAGCTGGAGCTCCTGCGGCCACGCCGCTCCGCTCTCATCTGCATGGCCATCTTCTCCTTCAATTGGCCCCAAATTAATTGACTTGACTCCTTCTCTTTTTTGCCCTTCTTAAGTGGAGCCAACCTCCTGAATTTGTCCATTGTACCTCTGTCGAATTAAAAAGACATCAACCAATAACATTTTTGTGAACAACTGATGCTAATTAATATCTGGGGTTTATGGTGCGTGGCTACAGGTCCCAGCATGGCTCTAAGCTCTTTGATAAGCATTTGGCTAGGCGGTCCGAGTGCCATTTTGGAGGCTGAGACTAATAAAGCGTGTCGGCTAAAATGAAGCCAGACTGTGAAATGGGCTCATCAGGTACATTACTGTAACACAATCAGACCATTAACAGCTTTTTAAAGCGGTCACACTTTCTCTTGTACGATATCGTTAAAGTGCTGGACCTAATTTAACAGGATTACCAATAGTGGCGTCTAAAAATGCAGTGCAGAATGTTCTGGTTGCGTCATGCGATATATTACACTGATTTTTCTTTTTAAGTCCCTGGTGCTCCATAATATTCCCCTCCTGACATTTCGTTTCAAGTACCAGGCATAGGAAAGTGAGACGTCTGATGTCATTTTCCATGAATCATATGCCAGAGCTGTATGGTGTTTTTTTTTTTTTTTCAGCCTCAGCGAAGCGGCTATAAATATTGAGAATTAGGAATGTCAATATTGTATAGCTTTAATGTAGTTCTATGAAGACTAATCAGAAACAGAAATAGACCAATATTGAACTATATAGATATCTCATCATGATAAAGTTCACATGTGGTTTATCTTAATGTTGGTGACGTGCTGTCAGCAAGGAAGCGTTTCTCCAGGTGACAAGCGCTTGTGAAATGAGGCAGTCAGAGATGTGCATTTACTCCTCGTGCTGAAGAACTAAAACAAATCCTCCTTGGCACCAATTTATGTGAGGACGAATTTGCATCAAACCAAAGTGGAGTAAAGATTGCAGCAGTCTGTTTTTTTTTTTTTTTTCCCTTTCCCCTTTTTGTCCCGCTCCCTGTTTTGCATGAACAAAACAGCCTTGGAATACTATGCAAATATTAACCCACTTAAAATGTTCAATCAAAATCACATTGTCAGAAAGATTGGGCGTTTTTTTTTTTTTTTTTATACAAGGAATACCGAGGCATGACGTTTGTGCGCTGGAGGCAGAAAAAAAGAGCCTGAAACATCAAGTGGGAAGGAGTGTTGAAAGTGGGACTTCATCCTGCTCCCCTGTCCACTGTCTTTCAATTGAACTCTTCTGGTTTGACACTCCTTATTATGTTGCAGTATTAAAAATATTGACATGTCTATACACAATATATGGTGGTATTAATATGAAACATTTCATATCGACACCAGATAAAGACAATTTGGGGACACTCGTCAATCTCAGCTCTGGCAGTTCAGATTTAGAAGGCACTGAACATTCTGATTGTTTCGATCACCACATTCAAGATGCATTCATACATTTTTTTCTTACATTTATTGGCATCTCATTGTCGTCGATCATCTACTACTCTCATGTAAAGGCTTGCCTATGAAGAAACTAAAAAAACTTAAAAAAATATTCTTAAAAATGCATGCCATTTCTTTGAGGGAATGTTTATATATAATATACATGAATATATATTATAATGTTTTTGTTCACATGCTGAAGTGACATCCAAGTGTTTTCTTTGAAGAAATGTCCGCCACAAATTTTTATCAGATAATTGTGATTAATTATGAATCTGTGATTTAAGGCGTGAGTAATTTCATTCGTGAGGCACAGTGTCAGAAGACAAGGTCAACTGTCTCCACTGGAGTTTCATTCATCCGTCAGAAACTGATGATGTCAGCTGCCCTGTGAATAGGTCAAAACCTTGGGGAAACGAGCAATTTCTCACTTTAGTGATGAAAATAATTTTTCAAAATTCCTTGCAGTGTAACATTTACTCAAGGTTCCAGTCATTGATTTGATGGCCACGCCTCGCACTGTCCGCACTGAAGGTGCATTCTGCATGTTCTTGTTGGGCTTTTCGCCACAGTAATTACCGTCTCCGTGCACATCCTTTGCTGAACAGCGTCAATATTTGCCTTTCCGTCTTGGCCAGCTTCATTCTCATGCTCTCGCCACCGCTAAGTGTGTGGTAACCTAAATAATGCACTTGTGCAAACACAACTCTGGCCCGGCGAAGATGCAGGGCAGGGTTATAAACATAAACAGTTCCTGTTCTATCTCTTGGACTTTGTTTTTTTTTTCCATCCTTGGAATTTTTCCCCCCTTTTCCCTTGATCACTTGTGGTATCCTCATGTTTCCAATATTCACAAACGGTTAGTTGCTCATCTTCAGCGCGACAAAGGGAGAGAGTGATTATAACACACAGAGAAGCGATAGCCTGCTAGGTAACGGTGATCCTCTCGCAGCTTTTAGTGTTCCTAAATGGGCCACATAGGGCAGATTCTATTACGCAGAACTGCAATGTGCCCATTGATGTCGGAACAAAAATATTTAATTTTGTTGTCTATCATAAGCCCTCCGATTTCCTCTCCTCTTATTCTTGATGGCCTGTTGTTCTCTTCCACCTTCTGCCAGATCCCCCTTTTCCTTCTTCGCCTCTCAAATACCTTTTCTACCCCTTTTATCCCTCCGTGTCTTTGTTCTTCTCTAGCCTATTGGCTGCTACATTCGTGCGCGCTGCTCTCACGGCCACGGAACACAGATGCCTTTACTTTGGACAGCGTTGCTCCCTCTCGGCGTCCTCTGAGCTAATTGCTCTCTACAATGACAGCCATCCAGTGAGGCCTATTGTCTTAGTTGAGTATGCACTCAATGCTTCAGCCATTTGTTCAGCTGATTGGCACTCTTTGTGCCACTTGCTTATATTTTGGGGGTTTTTGATGTTAAAACCGTTGGGCTTTTTTTTTTTTTTTTTTTCTCCCACCCAAATGACTGTTTTTATTTCATTGTCAGACTGAAGCCCGGGGCTCAGACTGACAGATGTTTTCCATTTGAGTACCTAGTATGCTCGAGGGAAACGTGGCCGTTGCACTCCCTAACTTTTTTTTTTTTTTTTTGCACTGCAGATCTGAATCTATAAATGTATTTATTTACTTTCTCATATCTGAACGCCAGGGTGCTTGTTTTGTTCTGATGTCGGCGCAGCAAGCGGTTGGCGGGGGCTGTCGGTTTTAATAATAATATGTGCACTGTATTTTTTTATGACCTCCGCAATTTCTCCTGTTTTTTGTCCTAATTAATACCTTCCGTCACCGAGGAGAATTGGTCCGCATTTGTGGTGCGAGTTCAATTGAGCGCTTCTCCTTTTGACCTTAAATACAATTTCCTCAGCCGGTGCGATAGAGCGGGCAGTTAGGTCGGCCCACGTCGAGTGCCACCCACACCACATTCATCCACCCACTGAAAAAACCCACTCCAGGCCATGGGCCAGAGTGATCCAAATTAATGCGCTTGATTCATCATCCTCAAACTTGCATAGCAATTTCCAAGGATACATTTATAAAGTGAGTTCATGTTCAAACCCCACTTGCTACCTAATAGTGCGTGGTCATTGAAACTGAAAAATTTCAGCTGAGCAAGAAGGCCCAAATGTCAAATGCACATTAAAGCCGCTTAAATTAGCTGCGCCTCGAGAAGAGGTGAGGAGTCGAGGACATTAGGCGGCGCCTGAGAGCAACACTGACCAGTGCGACATTTACCCCTTCCCAAAAAAGAGATGTTTGAGCTCACTTGTGGCATCCACGAATAAAAAACAAACAAACATGAAATACCCCAAAGTTAGCGAAAGCTAAACTTTATTTTACCCTCACTTATTATCTCACGGTCTGGTAACAGATGGTGGCGATAGACGAACGCTGAGTTGGCGTGTGAGCCAGCAAAGAGCGGCTGTCCTGTGATGACCTGCTGCAAAGCATTCGGAGGGTTTGGCATTGACCCAACTGATATGTTCCTTCCCCTGACCACCTTCTCACCCTGAAGCCAAGAAAGGCGTCACCCTGCCGGATCCACTCCGTCGTCACGGGATTAATTAACACACTGCGCAGCAAAAAGCCACCGGATGCCTCCAAGGCGGCGGCAGTATGCACGAATGACATGCCGCACATGCATTCTTGTACACGTGCACGCACACACACACACACACGCGCACACACATGGAGTCCCACCTGACAGGAGTGCCTAGTCGGCGTGTAAGGGGACCCTCGGGGGACAAATAACCAAATGAACACCTCGAGAGATGAATGCTAAGGCCTCTCCTCGGCGTCCCTCCTCTTGACGGGTGATCCAATAATGCACCGGCCATATTTGTAATGCCGGCCATTATTAATGCCTCACTAAGTGAATTTGCCCAGAACTATGGCCATCTGGCTCCTCCTGATGATTTGCATTTGCGTAGTGTTTCTTGCGGTGACGACTCTTGTCGTCAGATGTTCGGAATTAACCTCCCTACCATTGTGCGGACCCCCCCCCTCGCATGGCACGCTGCTCGCCGGAGGGGACTCAAATAAATGTTTGGGGCAGGGCGGGCAGGGATGGTCTCGCTCGCATGCATCCCCGGACCAGTGCTGCCCCCAGCAGAGAGACAATGCATGTGAGGCGCTGCTAAATGAATTCTGCTGTCCTGTGATATCTCAGCCTATCAACGTAATTTAGTTTGTGACCTGGTAACTGCAAATGTGCGGGGACCTCTTCATTCAAGTCCACTGGGGCTCCTGGGGGCAAGAGTCCATGTTAGACGGGACCCTTTCCCCCCCTTTTCAGTGGCGACCCCGCCCTGGTGTCAGGCGAACTCACAATCAGTCAACGGTGTGATTGATGATCCCTGCTCGTGGTGCCATTGACAACCACGGTGCCTTGCACACAAAAGCCGTCTCCCTTGTCACATTAGCACCAGTCTGGGAACATTTGGCCGTTAAGGAGGTTAAGTTTTGGATTTATGTATGCAGAACATGCCTCCCTCAAACTCTGCATTGTCTAGGGGTTAAAGATAAAAGTCCTTCTAAAGGCCTTAGTCCTTTTTATGGGGGGGGGATCAACACTCTCAGCCTGTGATTGGACACAGTTTAATGTCACACATCGCCCGTCGTCTAGTCGATTTATTAGCACACTTCTATTAATGTATCACTGTTTTCTATGTCCTCTGTGTCTCAAGCTAATAATAGTCTACCATAATTAGGAAATTAAGCCTGCCGGCATTCCCATCAGTGTTTTCAGAAACGAGAAACTTTCCTCCGTTGCCTACATTTTACCTTTTAAGTGTAATATCTGCATATTAGCCCAGATAATGGGCCGAGAGCCTTGAAGCTTGCTCTCACTCTATTTTTAAGAACATCATAGCTTCGAGTTCTGAAGTCCGCCTGGTCTTGATGATGGTGGAGCGGTTTTAGATAATGAACTCCTATTGTTTCGATGGAACGGCTCCAGACTCAGATCATATACAGGAAAATGAGCGGGTTTGCCGAACTTTGGCAGTTTTATTCAGGCCGGCCCATCTGCCGTCCACAGGAGGGCATTGAAGTGTGAATTAATCAGCTCTACTGCTGCCATCCACGTCTATGATACCCTGTTTTCGCTGTAGCAGTTTCTTTGTAAAAGAATTGGTGCCAGTTGCATCTGTGGGAAGGGTGAAACCTTCAGTGCACTAACATGTCTGCTGTATGTCTAACAGTAGAAACTCTAATAAGTGGGATGCCCTTCAGAAACTTTTGAAACGTTTTTGCATCCATAAAAGACTGACAGATCCACGAAATGCCAAACGGAGCAAATGTGCTGGGGTTCAAGTATTTGCATAATTTGTTGCTTTAAGAAAATACTCTAAAATATCCTGCAATGACATCATATTTGTTTGTAAAACTGGTTACGGATGATTAGTTGTTGAAAGCTCATTTTTCAAGGGTTCAAACCATTTGATCCAAAGTGATTGAAAGTGATTCTTCATTCTTTTTAAATGAGGAAAAAAATGATTTTTGGGGTACTGGTTAGATTTAGTTTTAGGTTTATAATAGACCCAACTTGGTGTAATAAAGGTGTAAAACAGTACCTGATAGTCACTGTGCCATTAATCTACAAATATACTAATTGAATTGAATTGAATTGATGCTGCAGCTGCCCCTCATCAGGCTGAAGACTCATGGCCAGGCTAGATAGATAGATGGATGCATTGAGATGGGGGTTGCAGGTATGCAGCTGGAGATCTCAAGGCGGCCCGTCACATTTAATTTGGGCCAGTTGGAATGGTTGGGTGGATAATCGGCCAACAGCAGCGGAGAGATTTTTCCGTCTACAGTTACTTACCCCTCAGGCAGAGGGTGGGATAATCTGCTTGATTACCGAGATGGTTAATGATTGTTATTGTCATGCTTTCCCATTGTTCTCTGAAGGCCAGTGTTGCTGTGTTATTAGTCACTTTTATTCCACACCCCTTGTATTAATTTTGGCAAAGCCAGCACAGTCAACGCAACACATTCCTCAGTGTCCTTTGTAACAAGATCAACGAGATCGTCGAGTTCAGGGCTTTTGAAAGACCTGTAAATTCAGCTGTAAACTCTGGATAACTTTCCCCCCATTGCTCAGGGTATTGGTTCTCTTTGTGCAGCCAAGTCTTGGAAATCATTCGAGACTCTGCAGTGATTGACTCACCCAACAATTGGACTTGCTTGCTTGTTTTTTTTCTTTTTCTTTTTTTTTTTTAAATTCTAAAATCCAGAAATGTTGTTTCCCAACAGCAAGTTTAAACAACCACATCTGGGTAATTGTGACTTTTTCCTCAGCCCCTGTCAGTTGGCCCGGTCCAAAAAACCAAAAAAAAAAAAAAAAAAAAGTGCTGCTATTAGGCTGTTGTTATTTACAGTGTCTAATCTGGGAATTATGGTTATTTCTTTAGACTGATTTTGTGGCGGCGGCGGCGGCTCAGAGACTTGAAGAATGTCTTCCTGCAGAGTTATGCTGTGGTCTCTGTTAATGTCTTCAGCAACTAAAGAGCACTTAGTGCAACCTTTGCTCTTTTGATGCAGTGCATATGTCTTAGAATTAGAAAGGGTGTTTTATCAAGGAAATGCCATTTAGTTACAAGGTAGGTCACAAAGAATGGCCTTCGCTGCATTAATATTACGCCATATTTTTTGTGCATAAAATTCTACACTACTTGATTGACAAATAGATTCCACTGTAGTGAAGAAGGAAAATCTTCACAAATGGTGAATACAGAGCTTTTTTTTTGATAGATTGTTAATAGAATTTAATTATTTATTTTATTTAGATTTGTTAATGTTCATCATAACACTAAAGAAATGAGCATGCATTTGTTTTTCTTGTTTTCTTCTGCCCTTTTGTCTTCATGGCATCACTCGATGTCCAGAGCAATAAGGGAAAGTTGATACACAGTACAGCCTGGCCAGATGTGAGCGTTGGTTTCGCACATCGCCCCGCTAACTTGAGTAGGTTTTAAGCAGCGGCAGGCTCAGGATTACAGTGGCTTAGATTGTGTGACCTCTCTCCCTGGCGTATCTCGGATTCAGGAATCGGACTCAGCAGTTTCACTGGAAAACAAAAGAGTCGCTTGTTATCTCTTTTCTCCCACCCGCTGCCCTCTCCTTTGTTTTTTTCCTTTTAGATCCTTGAGTTGCTCTAAATGAGAAATGAATCTCTCTCTCTCTCTTTCTCTCTCTATGATGTACAACAGACGGTCCTATTTTGCACCCCCCTCACTCCCTCAAGCTGGGAGGAAATGAGTTGTGGGAGCAGAGTCCTCTCGCACAGAGAGCCCAGTAATCGTGCGGCTGCGTGTCACCAGCACACCACAGTGACAGCAGCTTTTAATTAATCCCACATCCCAACGCCAGGCTCCGCCCTGCCCATTGGTGGCTTCTCCGCAAAACTTTCCCCCATTGCATTTGCGTCCTGTCAGTGTTTTTAGTGCGCTGCTGCTGCGGCGGTGGCGGCGGTGGTGGGGGTTTCTCCCCCGAACCCATTATGGCGTTGTGTGCATAAGTTGTTTGGCTGCAGGATCATGCCGCTGTCTCCTCGCAGCACTTTTGGAAGCGGTAGACGGCCACGCTAACTGGCTTCATGTGTTCGAACTCTGGCTGACAGGAGACACAAACTGCAACTCAGAGAGTTTTGGAAACTATATTCATACTCAACATACGCGGGGGCGGGTCAAGCGTTGATAACCGTGGCCTGCAGTGGGTCAAGGATGCCACCCAGCTGCTGCAGTGGTGCCGAGGTGCTTGAGGACGGTGAAATAATGAGGTCTTGAAGCGGCCGCGTTCCCCCTCCTGGTGCCCTGATGAATGGCGACAGCCCGAATTTACGGCTGGAAAAGTGCTGACAAGGCAGAATTTGGCACCTCGTGGAAACGTACCAAAACATTGCTACCCTTGTCCCAAAGTCACTGCGTTAACCTCGGCCTCTAGGACTTTGCCGTCTGACTGAATGACAGACTCCTCTGGAGAAATGCAATAAGCTCCGGACTAAAGGTCATTCTGTCAAAAACATAAGAGCGGGCCGGCTGAAGTGGAGTTCCGTCGTGCCTCTCAAAAGTCTTGAGAGAGCAGGACGAGCCGGGGAAACCTGGAAAATAGTTCCTCTAACCCCTTCGGTTCATCGTTGCTATTACTCCACGGTTAAGACACATGGCATTTGGCAATAAAGCATTTCCCGTCTTTTATAACTGATTATGTGAGGTCGCTGTAATTCCTGTGCGTTTCACCGCGAGCTCTGCCGTCTGGCCCGCTGCTCGGTATGCCTTGGCCGTGGCGCGCATTAGGTTAGCAAAGTGAGCTAAACTCGCATGCGATTAGGCTGTCAACATCTGAAAATAATGAGCTGCAGACAGAGCCACATTGGCATGCAAATACTGTAGTGACATTTAAAGATGGCTTAACATAAACGGGAGGAGAGAGAATGGATTGAAGAGGAGCTTTTTGGTCTCTCGCTGCGGCGCTGCAGTTCTGCTCGGGGTGATGGAAAATTGGAGCCCTCAGAAAGTTTCAGAATGAGATTCGGGGGGGGAGTGGAGGGGGGGGGGGCGGCATCAGACTGGATTGGCAAATGGATCGAGGGGTCGATTGCGTTCTGGGGGAGCAGGGGAGTGCGGTGAGGATCTCATAAAGGGCAGCAGGAGATGTATGGCCTCTTACGAGACCATTTAAGCCACTTAATGGAGGGACAGGAATTAATGGCCGCCATAGAGCCAAGTCAATTATATGGATATTTTCATAACATTGTGTATAATTCACAGTGCAATAGCCCCAACGCCAATTATTTTCGGTGCTTTTATTTAGGTTGCGGCCTGTTTTCATTTGTTTATTTATTTGTTTTTCATAATGAGCTTATTGACTGCGTTTGTGGGCAGCGACATAAGATGACGCCTTGGCACCACGATATAGATGTGCCGTCACAGTCTGCCGTGGCGGCTTGATCGCGCCGGCTCTTGTTGATTCGTATTAATGTCAAATAATTTAGAGTTGCCGCGGACGTACGAGCGCGCCTTGTGCTCTCAGGCAAAAAATTGGATTCATTAAGAAGATGGAAGAGATGGTCGAGGTTTCCTTTTTCTTTTTTTTTTTTTTCCTCCCTCCCCCTCGTTGGTTTCAGGTCACTGAGTAATGTGAAGAGATGGAAGAGGGTCCTGGCCTGGAGGACGGGGGTAAGGGGCAGCAACCCCACACTGGGGCTGCTGCATCAGTCACGGTGACGTGTCTCTCACCAGGCTTACTGTTTTGGCCCCTTTTGTTTTCCTGACAGCAGGAACAACTGCGCCGGTGACTGAGAGCGTCAAAAAGTCACACGAGCCCCCTTGGGACGCCTCCGAGGATTGTAGGTGATGATTTGTGATGATGCCCACTAGCATTTGCGTCCACATTTAAAAGAGTCTCCGGTAATTACAACGCGCCCTCGCACAAAAGCAGATGTAATCACAAATGGAAAAATAAAATCTTTGGAGCATTAAAAGCCAACCATAAAAAAAAAACCCACACACACACGCTGTGGTAAAACAGCAGACTTTGTGGGAGGCCCCGAGCCCTTGTTGGCTTTTGACCTCAGCTTCTCCCTACTCAGCATTTTAGACGCCATTAAATTATGAGGTTGTTTAATGTGCAAGCTGTGTGCAGCGGGATGCTGGCAAGAAGAGAACAGGAAACAGCCTTTATGTAAGGCCTTTCCTTCAAAATAGCACAATCAAAGAAATAAAAAAAGAAAAAAATGTCAGTTTAGATTAAAAAAATTGTTTTTCTTTTCTTGCGCTTTTCTTACATGCGGTTCTGGGTAAATTTGCAAAGTATATTTTGTATTTGCGTCCTGGGACATTTAAATGGGCCGATAATTGCACTGCACTGCATTTAGGTGATCATCATAAACTATAAATAGGTCAGAGGATTCAGTCAATAATGGCCATCTTCCCTGGAAGTGGTGTCACCGTGGCTCACTGACTAAAGGCAGAAGGTCAGTATTCTGGTACTATTACTCAAGCGACATTTAACATTTTTTTTTTTTTTTGGGGGGCTGGGGGCTTTTATGAAATCAATCAATGTTGAACATAAGCAAAAATATTTATGTGCTAAAAACCTTTCTTTACAAAATGTGGATTCATCTCTTCTGCTGTGTTATTTTTTTTTTATATATATAGATTTTTTTATTAACTGCATTCTGTTTTAGATGAGGCAATACTTAGTTCCAGCAAACCATTAGTGTAAATTAGGCAGTTAATTTTTTTTTTACGCACTTGATACAAACACCCTCTCCAATTGTTCCACATTGTCCTACATGAAGACAACTGACTGTTCCAATGACCCAACTTGATAACGCGCTTTTTCTAAAGCGTCCCACTTTCTACGAGTCTTGTTTTTCTCCCACACTGTCCAATTCCCCCTGCTCACACTGTCAGGATCCCATCCTGACAGTTGGCGCCCTTACGGTGAGCAGATTGCCAACGAAAGTCCCAGATGACGGCCTGTGTTTTGCGGGCACTGATAAACATACATTTGTCATCACTTGAGATCCTTGAACCGAGCTTGACCGACCTTACTTCAATGACCCCCTAATCAGTCACTGGGTCACATGACCTGAGCCTTTTGATCCGCCTGATGGTGCTGAATGAGGAGACCCATGCCCAGCCACAGGCAGTAGCGGGGTCATCCAGGGGTGCTTCGACGCAAGCATTCATAGGCATGCAAATGTGACCGGTTGCCCGACCACTTCATTACAATGGGAATAACAGCAGCCCGGGGCGGACAGTGCAGCTGCCTCTATTAGTCTTATTCTCTCCGCTGAATAAAAGACAAACATAATTGGTTTTGTGCATGTCACACGGGAGACAAATTCATGTTGTGTCTTGTGTTGCTTAATGACTTGTCTGACCTCACCGGGAACACGAGAGTGATTAAGGCATTGTTTAAAGCCACAGACGGATCAAGGGTCGTCAGTGATGAGTGAGGTGACTCGGGGTCGCCAGCGGTCTGGTTCATCAATTTTTGGGTCCGGACAAAATGCACAAAGATTCCCCGGTTAATGTATGATTTTGAGTGAAAGTGAGCACAATGGCACGTTTGATTCACTGTTTGGCAAAACTGTAATTTGTCACAAAGGTGAGGGAAAAATGTGAGGGCGGCTTACTCATTCTCCAGGCTCTGTAGTGGTCGAGGCGCTTTAGTGTCTACACACTGGTGTGAGTGATGAACTTTCTCTCAGAATAATTAATTACACTGAACACTCTGAACACTGCTGGTCTATGAAAAGAATAAGTAGCAACCTCAGCGTTATACTGCAATCATGTTCAAAAAGCATTTGAGAGATGTCTCAGCAGTTCTTGCAACTGTTACACATATGGCTACTTTGCTAAAGCTGCAGTTGTGATAGATTCTACGGATCATATTGGTAATGCTTTGCATTAGATACAAAGACAGCTACCTTTTAAAATGTTGCCTGTTTTTTTGTTTTTTGTTTTGGAAGCCGTGACCATTCAGCCACACATTCATACCCAGACTTGTAGTTTGATATATTATTTCAGGACAAACTGCTGTCTTAAATGTTAAAAGGACAACACTGAAATGACTACCGGTAGATATAATTTGCTTTTTCTTAAACAAAGTAAGGCAGAACTGCATCTCAACAATCAGGGATCACCACTCATATGGTAACTATCACTATTTGGTCGTCTTAAAGGAGAGACTGTTTACACCAAGTCCAAGTCGATGTGATTTATATTTAGTATAAAGGACAGGCTTAGGGTGTATTTAAGGCTTGGATAGCTTGCATAGCTTTTAGCGGGTCCCCTTACTGTAATTAAAGCTTTGACTGTGTTAAAAGGTCGTGGGTGTGTGAATGTGGGTGAAAGTTATTTTCATGTAATGGTTGCTGAGGTGCTCTTGTTGCCTTCATTGGCCTTATGTTAGCTTTCAAGGGATACATAATTTATTTTCAGAAATAGCTAATGCGCTGTTTTGCCCCCCCACCCCACCCCTGCTTTTGCATGCATACCTTGGACTGGCCCTTGCATGAACTGCAGCCCTGCCAGCGATCTGCCTGCAGCCCAGAGCGGTGCATTACACAATGTCCTCTGCAGGACTGTGCATTCCCATCAGGGCTCAGCCTCCTGTACCTCTTCCCCATATGGTGACTTTTCATTCATTTTCTGTTGCCCTGCTGCCTTTGAGGTTCATCAACCCTAAAGTCCAATCTCTCTCTCTTTCCCTCTCCCTTTTTTTCTTTTTTTTTTACTGTGGCATTCATTCTTTGGCCAATCGGATAAGTCACTCATGGCTTCACCGCACGAAAGAACAGCAGCAGCCCCGAGCATATGTCGCTCCATAGGCTAACCATGGAGTGGAAAACTGGGTCTGAAATCAGTATTTCATTTATTATTGACAGTGTTTTAAACTGACCTACCTCTCTGAAAAGGAAATTCTGCATAGTATCTTACTTTTAAGATTGATTTTATGATGTCATGATTTGCTTTTTTTGAAATAAATAAACAAGAAAACAAAAAAGCCACACTAGCATAACAGCACAATATGCCAATATGTATGGATTTCATGAGCATATGTTGCAGTGAAGTTCAGGAAGAGAAAAATTGATTTTGTCCACTTTTTATTCTGTAATATGACCAATATTTTTCATATTCAAGTGTGTATGAAAAAAAGTCACTGTTTTCTTAAAAAGCTAAATACAATAAGCGTTGGATCAAGGCACATACAAGACTGGCCAAAGGGCATACAATGCACTTTGGTTTTCAGTTGTTAAGAACAGTTAACTTCAAATTGTGAAAACGTAAAAGTGTGTTCACTTGGAAAATAATACAAATAATACTCTTAACAAGGAGTCGCTGCCACCGTGGTAAAGTCTACTGAAATCCAAGAAGAAAATGTGTCTTGTCAGCTTGGTGATCACAATGACTCATGGTACTAAAGAACGCTGCCATTGTCATACAGCCACCATTGGCATGTATAAATAGAGATAATGCTAGGGTGGGGTTGAGTTGGGGGTCCTCTGTGTCAGCATGTCCAGCCTACTTGTTTTGACAAGCAGAGAGCTCCTCAAGGGTAGGTGTGCCTTTTTCTGCCCTGTGCTGTGCCCTGAAGTAACAGAAACACTGGAGCCCTACATGGGTCACTTTGCTGTGTCTCTACTTGCAAACAGAAAAAATAGAAAAGAAAAATCACACATGGAACAAAGCAGAGAAATAAAGCATGGCACCTCATCTTTAGTTATTTAAAGTCCATACCAGTTGAAACAAGACTCTTGGTCTATTTTATGTCGAAACAGCTACGGGCTGCTTCTTCTTTTGGAGGGCAACATGCTTGCTTTGTGAATAAACTGATCAGCTGTGCCTTAAGTTTACGTCATGTCATTATTATATTTCTTTTTTTTGCTTTTTTGCTTTTTTTTGTTTTACAGACAGCCACAAAGTTTAAAAGTATGACCTGTGCTTATACTACAAGGTTTTCTAAGGTCTGATTGTTCAACACAGCAATGAAAACCCACTTCACAGTTGACAAGTCATCATATCTCAGTAGAACACAGAGCTTCTTTTAGTTGGTTGATAACCTTTAGCAAAGGAAATACAGTACAAATTACTACAAATCCCTAAAATATAGAATTGCAGTTAGTTACAATCCCCACCGATGGTTCAGTGACGGCCTGCGTGGTCTCCTTCTTCATAAAATGTCCTTAAATATAAATTATATGGCAAATGTACAGAACATTGCTCCCACAGTCTGATAGAACCAGTGTTTTATAAAAGTCTTGCCACTTTGTTCGAGTCACACACTCCTCATGAATGGCCATTCACTATATCATGAATGGGAATGGTCTGAGTCTGGTATTCCACTGTCTCTGTAGCTCCTGTTGTTAATACTGTTGTCGGGATGTGGGGTTTTGTATAAACTCAGGCCGTTCGGAGGGAAAATAGTGTGTATCATAAACTCCTCCTTGGACACAGGTAGGTGGTTTATGGGTATCATTTGAAAAGAAGTCTCTCGTATCTCCAGGATGGAGTTGTCTTTCTTTGTTCCGGCCTCCGCATAGTCATCCTTTCTCCGTCGGCCCTTGTTGTACGTACAGTTCCTGGAAAACAGTGAACCGTTCCTGTGGACGTACCAACACACCAGGGCCAACATGATTATTGCCAGAAGAGCCACCGCTCCTCCTATGATAGCAGCCAAAGGCAGACTTGAATTTTTGTAAGGCTCTTTCTCCTGCTCTCGGTTTAAAGTTGTGGTCGGGTTGTACGGTTTGTGAGAGCTGGTCTCTGTCTCTATGCAAACGGGGGTCTCGTCTGACAGGTAAATGTTGCTGGTCTCCATGGGAACCATGCATATCCTGTAGGAAGACTCTGGCTCCAGCGCAGTGAGCTGGTACTCCCTCTTCTCCCCCTGCA
The DNA here is from genome assembly GCF_046127955.1 of Nelusetta ayraudi. NCBI lineage: Eukaryota > Metazoa > Chordata > Actinopteri > Tetraodontiformes > Monacanthidae > Nelusetta > Nelusetta ayraudi. The sequence continues at coordinate 5,205,886 of NW_027466058.1, read as the reverse complement.
CAATGGTCTCAGTGATGGAGCCAAATGCAGGGCTGTGTCCCAGCTTTAGCCAGCTGAGCCGTAGGGCAGTCATGGGCTGTGATATCCTCCATGATATGTGTATTGTATCGGCACTACTTGACTTCACACTTATGGTGATAATCTTTCTGCCCGTGGTCGTCGTGGTGCTGTGATATTTCCGCCCGAAGTCAGGCCCTTTTACTGCAGGTCTCTTAGTAACTAACACTGACCAATGAGGCTGTGAGGGGCGTAAAACGTTGGAAACTGTACCAGTCTCATATGTCGGGGTGAGTTCTGAATCCGTACAGTCAAACGTGTCTGTAGTGAGGTCTTTAATCGCCATTCCCTTGACCTTGTCAGGTCCCTGGCACATGAAACCACGTACATTCACCTTAGACGGCAACGATCGCAGCCAGTCGCGCACCCATTTCATCCTGCACGTGCACTGCCAGGGATTGTTCCGCAGCAGGAGTTGTGTGAGATTGTCCAGATCCTCGAATACACCCTCAGGGAGGCTGCTCAGGTTGTTGCCCGACAGGTCCAGGCGGTACAACTGCCGAAGGAAGGCGAATGCCCCAGGTGGAACTCTGTTAATGTGATTATCTTGTAGCTGCAGCTTCTCCAAACTGGTGCCGGGCAAGTTGGCTGGTGGCGCTGACAGGGAGTTTCTCACCAGCGACAGCTCCGTGAGGTTGATCAGGTTGATGAACGCCATCTCTCCAATCCCGCGGTTGTTGAGCAAATTGCCGTCGAGTACGAGTCGCTTCAGGTTGATGAGATCTTGCAGTGACTGCTCAGAAATAGAAGAGATGCGGTTGTCATCGAAGCGCAGCTCCTCAATGCTCATGGGTAGGCCCAAGGGGATGGTGCTAAGGTGGTTTCTTGAGAGGAAAAGAAGTCTTAGGTGAATACTGTCTCGAAAGGCGCCTTCCTCTATGCTGACTGCCGACACGGAGTTGTCATCCAGGTGCAGTTCCTCAATATAGGGAATTTGGGCTAGAGACGAATGGGTTATCATTCGAATGTTGTTCTCCTGCAGATGGAGCTCCTTCAGGCCGAGAGGAAGGTTAGTAGGAAACTCGTCCAGATTGTTGCAGTAAAGGTAGATCTTCTCCACGTTTATGAGCCTGCGGAGCTCTGTGGGAATCCCAGAACTCTTAATACGGTTGTTTTGCAGAAAAAGTACTGTAGCATCCTGGGGTAGACCAGTCGGAATGGAAGTCAGGCCACGGTCGTTGCAGTAGATGAAGGTTCCATCACAGCGGCAGGCTGAGGGGCATGATGCGGAGGTCACCAGGGGGTTAGCAAGACCCAACAGCAGCCCGATCCTGATGAGGAAGAGAATGAAGGCCGTGCACTGACGCACCATCTTGACGTTGTGTTGTCCTGCAGTCTAATCACTCAGTAGCCCCTAGGAGAGAACAGAAGAGTACATTAAAGTCTGATGCCTTAGAGTGAGGGCCAAACTCCAGTTTCATAATTACTGATGGTTTGAAATGCTGACTTTCAGCACTTTGTAGATAAAATAAACCTTTGACAGATTCTGCTTGAAATATTTGTATTCATATAAAGCAATAGTTTGAAATCCAAAAACTGAGAACAAAGCTTTTTGACATGAACTGGTGTACTTTAGGATGCTCTACATTGTCAGTGTCTACATTCTACAGGTTACAAATTCAGATATAGCCAGTATTTGGAAGAGAGCTGCTGTGCGTGTCTATTCCACTTTTGGATCGGAAATGTTCCAACATGTGAGCATGATGAATTGAATCTCTGTGCGTCTCTTTTTGGCCCCGACTTGTGAAATGTAATAGCATTCCTTAGTTGTTTTACACTTTTCTGTATCTCAAGGCTGCCTTTCAACACTACAGACCATGAGGGTGAACAAAGTCGGGCTTTGTTGCGGAACTGTTGTGGAACGGACATACTCTCAAGTCCTGTTGGATCTTTACCCATGCCTTTCGCTGCTTGCATTTCGTAGCTTACCAGGATATATACAAGGCTGGGAAAAAAAATAAATCTATTTTTTCTTTCTCCATAGGAGTGCAGTGACTCTTTGTTAGTATTAGCAGAATGGAAAGTCATGCAAAATCCACAAAAAACTTGGAGTCATCCCCTCAATACTCTAGAGAAAAGCAGAAGGTGCCAGCTGGTTGTCTTCCTTTTCACTGCCGATGCAAAGTTTCTTTTCTAATTAGGCTATTACCGGTTTATTGCTTTAATTATGCATTCCTGCCATGACCTCTCTTCCTTCACATCTCATTAAAAATAGTGGCAGGGTCAGTGGAGTGGAGAAAAGCAAAGAAATCTATGTTTGTCATACCTGATTAAAACTGCGCCGTAAATCCCTTCCAGCCGCCAAAAATCCAATAAAGATTTACTCTTGAATTTGCTGTTATCCTCGCTGAAAGGAAAAGTTTTTTTTTCCAAAGGGGGTTTCTGGTGATATCCTGACCTGGTCAGTGTTTGCCAGGCTGATCCCTGTACGGACGTTGACCTCCTCTGTTTTGTCAGAGGCTCATGCTTTCAATGCCTTTACCATGGCAGATAAGCCTACAGATAAAACATCCCCCCTCACAGGAAAGGAGGGGTGGGGGGCAGACAAGCTCTCAGGTGATATTAAAAAAAAAAAAAAAGTCCTAATGGCTGTTAAAATTGCCAAGCTCAACCACCATAACTGCAAATGAGATTTTTGGGGAGCCGTACAGTGATCCGTTCGTACAACGAGGCACGCTTTTGCAAAGGCTCCTTTCTGCGATCAAGCCCGGCGGGCATGATGAGTTGACACATTGCTGGTCTGAGCCATGCCAATCCCCACTGCTGCAAGCACAATCCAGGCACGTTCACTTGGGTATTCCACGCCTTTGGGTAACCCAGAATCCTTTGCTTCTCTGTCGAGCCTGTATACACAATAATCCAGGGCTGTGGTCCCCTTTTGCAACAGCAGATGACTGATGTTCTCTTCCTCCTTCTTCTGAGGAGCCAAACAATGCTGGACGCTTATCCTTCCTCAGACATCTGCAGCTCGACTCGTACTGCCTTCTCCTGATACGCGCGGTGCCCTGAAAGACAACAGAGGAAAGACACATTAAGCACTTAAGCAAAACCGTGAAGGAAAACCTTATTTCTTCCTTTTTGACACCGTGATTTAGCCTGTCGACCTTTCATATGCCACGGCTTGTAAAGACAACATTCCTTTTCTGTGGCGGTACAAGCAAGAGCGCCTCTGCATATGAAAGACAGCCGTGATTGAGGCTCCATCACAATAGCCAAGGGTGGAGCCCCCCTGCCCTTCCCTTTTCACTCCACTGCCCGCATGAGCGTTTGGGGTTTAGCAGCACAGCTTTTTGAAGGGTGGGGAAGGTTGTAGTTTAATATCAGGACTCACGAGAAGGTAAACACATTCACGCTGTGCCAAATTACTCTCTCTCTCTCTCTCTCTCTCTCTCTCTCTCACTCTCTCTCGAGAAATGGAGCACTATAAGGAAGGCAGCAGCGTCGGTTCCTGTCCACTCCCTGCGCCTCTCTGCGACCCCGTTGCCCCGTCCTCATGAAACACTCCGTGAATGCTGTCTGTCTGTAAAAATAGAATTTCCCCCAGCCAGAGAAAATGTTGTGTTTCCGTTTGCAAGACAATAGCTTTGTGTCCCTCATTTGTGAGTGTTCCCCGAGACCCGCTGACAGTGGGCGGCCGCTGTAAAACATGTAGAGGTAAATTAGGAACAAGGGGCCCAGCCGTTTAACAGTTGTAGCCCATGAAAAGAAGACGATAAGGGAATTGAGAGGCTTGTAACTCGATTACAACTCCTGAGATGCTGTCTAATAACAATGCCCGTCTTCCTTCTGTTCCATCTGAACACATCCTCTCGGCCCAGTATTGCATTAGCAGTAGATTAGAGTCTGCGGGGAAAAAGCACCAGATGTGACCTCTTCCAACTTCTGAAATGAAGGAGTCTAGTCAGGGGAGGGAAAAAAATATAATCTGAAGTTGAGTAATGGAGTTTTGAGACTGGCTGGGTGATGGAGGGATGTGCACTGTCTGTAGAAATGAACTTTTAATGCAGCACTTAGTCAAGCTATTTCAATTTTAAATAGCCCTTTTCACCTCATTTTTGAAAAGTTCTCCATCCTTGTGAATATTGTTAAGTGCGCAGCCTTTATTTGAATCCGGGAATTCTTCTCAGCACAAAGGGAAAGTAATAGTCTCTCGGTCTTATCAAGGAGACTCGACAATAACCCATCGGCTCTTTGGATAATACACTTTTTTGTGACGTGAGGCAGTATGATTCCCCCATAAATACTTCCAATCCATGACACGCTGCACTATTTCCAGTGCATGTGCCCTTTTCTTGCCCACTGCAGATATGTTTGACGCACTCTAAAGCGGAATCAAATCTAGATGCTTGCCTACCCCCCCCCCCCCAAGCCCCCCCCTCCCCCCCCCCCAACTCCCTCTTTCCACGCTCATCTGATCTCAGAGTGGCCCCTCTCTATTGTTCACTCCAAGGAAAGCGAGTGGACCTTGTAGCCCTCAACTGGGGATTTAGGATTTTTCTAACATTTATTCAGAGAGTTTGAAAGTCCCTTAAAATGCTATCCTGCTATCACCAGTCTGTCCTCCATTTTATTTCATTTAATGATAACTCACAGCCGCACAAACACACCCATGCTGCGTTCCAGCGCACACAACCATCCAGAGGGCCTTGCAGGCCTCGCAAGACATTTTTTTTTTTTTTTTTTTTTTTTTTTTTAGTGATGGATGTCTTTCTCCATCGTTCTAATAAGCTTTCCCGGCCGACAGGAGATTTCTCCTGCAGTCAAAGTGGCTTCTGCTTCATTTAATCCGAACTGGTGAAGTTAAATTGAGCATCCTGGTAAAATTGTGCGTGCGCGTACAGCCAGTTACCTTTTCATGGGGAAGCGTGGGAGGCTCACACAAAGCTGGACACTGATAGCCATTGTGAGCTCCACACGCATAAATGCACATTAGTCGGGAATAACAGAGCCCAACACTCTGTGCCCCCCAGTCATACGCCGCACATGAAAGGCTCTGGGAAACTCAAATAGAAACAATTTCATGGCTGTCAGAAGTATTGCAGATTAGGGCGACTTTTAGCTCAGTAAAATACAGAATGATATTACATAGGGCACATTTAGGGGATAGAGCTGTAGGAGTAGAAATGGCTGACTGTTCAATTATTCATCAGCACTGAAATTAATTTCAAACCACATTCGAGCCCTCCATAGGGAAATCAATGTTTGTATCTGCTGTTGATTATTCCGTCTTATTTATAATATAGTATTACATTGAGATTAGTTGCATGCAGTACCATTATTCTGGGATAAGTGTTTTACCAGATTTGGTTTAGCAAAGGATTGGATAAAACTAGGAAACATGGATAGCAGACGTGTTGTATAGCCAAACACACAACATTTCTGCTATAAATCTATATTTTCGGAATATAACTGACCAACAGATTTTGGTCAGTCTCCCTCAGCTTTGAACCTCTGGGCACTGCCATCGGTTCAGACATTAGTAAATTTTATTTTAAGACACCATGCAGTCAGCATGCTGCGAGACGGTGATACAATGGAGCATTCATTGAACGCACAGAGACGGGGAGCGCTCATCAGCCGACGAGAAAATGGCCTATAATGTGTGACAATTTTCGCAGATTTGGTATGTGGCCTCCTGGTGCTGTCTTTGGATGGGCTGAACAGATGATGCGTTTGCCGGCCCATTTAGAGCACACGGGGGCCGGGGACAGACAGGGGTCTCTCTTTTGTGAACGGCTGAAAGGAAAGATCTGTAGCAGCTGCAGATTTTTTCCCCCACATGGGGGTGGTAGGCGCTGCGAAATGAAATATCAGAGAGAGGGTGTGCGTGTGTGTGTGTCTGTCTGTGTGTGTGCTGTTCTGTCTGTGTGTGACAAGCCAACACCAAAACACTGAAACTCATGTCAGGTTCCACACAGGAGCCCATCTCAGACCAGGCAAGACACCTTTCTACGACACTGAGATGTGTTAACCACACTGCCAGCCCACCTGCGTCATGTGTATTTATATGTACATTTCATTTTGCCACAGACGTCCCTGCAATTCTTATGCATGGTTGCTACATCTGTTATCTTGCATCTGATCTAAACTCTTCAAGCTCAGATCAGATATATATATATATATATATATATATATATATATATATATATATATATATATATATATATATATATATATATATATATATATATATTTAAAAAACGACTTAGTTTGCCATATAAATTATTCAGGAAGAGGAATTAGGCCTCACTTGGGTCTCACCACCAAACCTTGAACATGCGTTGCTTGTTATTAAAGTCGTATTATTATTTTTTGCCTCGCAGACTTTTACATTAGATGCCTTAATTATTTTTTTTTGTTCTGGTCATGGAGGATTGCGTCTGTACCCGGCGACCCGGTTTACTTGTTAATCTAGCTCCGTGAATTCCCTCTGAAAGCAAGTGACAGGGGACGTTCAGCCTCAGGCCAGCCACCGCTGAAAACAACTGATTCTGTCCTCATGCCCATATGAAAGGGTTTGTTTATTCCTTTGCTCTCCCATAACAGACTGGGCATTGCTGCAATTTAGTTGCCTTGCAAATTAAGTCAGCATCGCCGACGGCGTCTTACTGCAATTAGGCCAGAGCCTCTGTTGGCTATAGACATATCTAAGTCATTGCGTAAAGCCGGGGTGACCTTAGCGTCTGCAGATAAAAGTCTATGTTAAATTGGATTAACGACAGCCCATGTCCCCGTGTTGCCAATCAGATATTCCACCGCGTTCGCATGGGAGCAGCCTCACTGTATCGATCCAATATGAGGGTTGGCGTGGAGAGAGAAGCAAAAGCTGCCGACTTTGACTCACCGACAGCGCGGATTGAGCGCGAGAGGGGAGAGTGTACTGTCAGTCGGCCATAAAAGCAGACGGTCTGGTCTGTAAAACAGCGTCTCCTCCTACTGTCGCTGCAGCACTTGTGCTTTTAGTGCGTTTTGGACGTTGCCAGACGTTGCTTTCGTGCGTAAAAACCCCAGTTGGCTCCTGATCGGTTTATTATTATTATTTATTTATTTTTACAACTGCATCTTGAATCGGTTTTTTTCTTCACATAATTTCATTGTTTCGTGAAATACCACTGATATCCGCCGTACGCTTTGCAAGTGCGTGTCAGTGGATGTGATCAGGCGGCGGAGACGCCACAGACTCATTTTGCGCACTTTCCCCTGCTGCCCCTCCGTGTCCAACTCGGCGGGAGCTGTGCCGCAATTTCAGCCTGCGCGCCGGGGTGTCCGCTCGAGCCGCGAGAGCGAGACTAAGCACCCGGCACCCCGATCTTAATCCTATCAGGTTTGCGTATTCAAGCCTGGCCGTTTTAAGCCGAGGCGGGGAACCGGGACGGCTCCCCAAACCTTGCCCCGTCTCTGCTGCCCGGCGATGCGGGGAGCGTCAGTGCGACAGAGATGCGAGTTCAGCCTGTTAAAACGGCGGACAATCCCCGGGCTTGTGTCTGTGGTCGTGCTTACATCTGCGCAAAGGGGGAAATAAATAAATAAATAAATAAATAAATATACAGGGCAGGACGCTAGGCATGTTGCGTGCGTAAAAGGGACCTCATGATGGGAAAGTGATGTTTTATGAAGTCTGATTTGTATCATCCAGCAGAGTGACGGTGCGTCGGCTGCAAACAGAAAAAAAAAATAAAAAATAAAAAATCCTGCCTCGTCTGACTTTCCCCTCTTCCTTCCCGCGATGTCTTTACGGCTCTGTCGGGGCTGATTATTTAAATGAAATTAAATTAAAAATGAAGGCAAAATAAAGGCGGCTAATTAAACGCAGGCAACTCCTGACGATCCCCTACGACTCTTTAATTCCTTGCGCCGGAGCGATGGTCCGATGGAGGGGAGAGAGAGGAGAGGGTGGGGGGGAAGAAAAGAAGAAAGATGCATTCCCAATGTGCAACAACGCGCACTTACCTCTTAAATCAAACCCCCGAAATGGAAAGTAACAGGTATCCACATGCAACTGCAACGAGGCGGGGGGAATATTAATCCAAGATCCAGGCAAAGAGTTCTCTCCCGGTTCAAATCCAAAAGAACAACTCATCAGAGTCGCGAGGCTGTTTGAACTGTTGCGGCACTGTTGTGTTTACTGGCGCCCTCCCCTACACACACGCACACACATCTGTAGGGCTGTGCAAGAAAATCGGTGCACGGGGAGATCTCGGTACTAATGTGTAGTTGTGTTTGCCTCCAGCTTCAGTAGAGAAGCTGATGTCATCCGGAGGAGGGGCCTCTCTTTCTCTCCCTCTCGCCCCCTCTCTCTCTCTCTCTCTCTCTCCGGCTCAGCCCCTCACTCTCCTCTGAAGAGAGGTGCAGTGCCTCGCTCGGCCGCTAGGTGGAGTGGAGGAAAGCAGAAAGGCAGCCACGGCCTCTTCAAGCAGGCGCGTTACTCAAGAGTGGGCTGGCCACCGCTGTTTGGGGATGAAATGCCAGTCGTTGGCTAAAATAAATAAATAAATGAATAGAGACAGGGAGTGTTTGAAAAAGAAAGTATGGAAATCGGAAACATGTTGTCAGATAGCGGGCTTGCAGTGCGTTTTAATTGCCGTGCGTGGTTCCCTCCCCCCCGGTGGCATCCTGTTGACTTTGGTTTTTATTTCAACTTTTTATGTAAGTACCCGGGTAATTTATGGCTTCGATTTTTTCCACATGGCCAGCTTTATTGCCAGCTTTATTGCTTTGTTCTTATTCTTCTCGCAGCTGTTCTTTGAGTCCAAGATAATATGAATGTGTTTGTTATGGGAAAACGAAATGTCTAAAGATGAAAAATGTCTCACAATTCAATTCCTGCCATTTGTGCGGACAAGTGAAAACATCTTAATGGCCATCTGAATGGCAAAGCAATGACACACACACCCACATGCACACAAAAACAAACGGCTGTATTCTTTTGTAATGCTTTTCTCTCTCCTCGCTTCTACATCAGTGTTTCTCGACTGTAATCAAACCGACGTCTGACCCGCTTCGGGGTTCCTGAACAGCACCGACAGGTTTGCTTTGGTTGGGTTCAAATGAAGCCAAACGTGAGGGTGGTGGTGGTGGTGGGGGGCGGGGGGGTTGGTTCTCCCCTCCGGGCCCCAAACAGCAGTGATTCACCCGGTTAGTCAAAGACTTTGTACAGCAGAGCTGACCCAGCCGAGCCGTCACTCCCCTCTGCCCCTGCATCATCTCTAGTGTCTCCCCCCGCGGGCCACCTGACGGAGCTGACCGAGCCGCCCCGCTCATCTGTTGCTAAACATCAGCTTCCTGTTGCCAGCGGGCTCGGAGATTTGATCTCCGTGACGTGTGCAGCTGCAGCCCGTGTAATGCGGGGGCCCCTCCCTTCTTCATTGCATACCGTTCACCAAAAGCCGCCTCTCCCTAATCACCTCGAGCCCGTTTAGGCTTCTGGGGGCGAACGCCCCGGAGGAAGCAAACAGGTTTTTCCGGAAAGGCGTTATTCACTTTTTCAGGGGTGCTTAAGAAGGTAGTTGTGTTTGTCAGGAGAGTGCAGAGCCCCGCTCGTGATTAATGGCCGCTAGAAAAGCAGCGCGCATTCGGAGAAAGCGCCATTGAAGATCCATAAATATTAAAGTGACAACAGGTGAGGAGGAAACGCAGACTTTTAGTGCAACACTTTTTGCGCTCGCCACGTTCGACAAATAGAAATTCAGTGGAACGTCGTCGCAGCCAGTCCTTCCATGCGTACGAGTAGCAATACGTCTCACTTAGTCTTCCTGTTTACAGCCCGCTTCTATTTCTGTGTCCCATGCCATTGTCTGGCCGGTGAGCTGATGTGGACCTCTCCCCCCAGCAATAGTTGCTGCCTCATTAGAATCTCAGTCTCACCACCGTCCTGCCTGCTATATGTATATACAGAGTCCTCCAAAAATGTTTGCGCCCATTAGGAAAAGAAAAACTTGCATAAATATTTCAATGCCGAATTTACTCCGACGTCTGTAGCTTAATACAAGTTACCTTTGGCCTTGGCAATTACAAGAGGTGGCCATTGGCTTCCAGACATTTAAGTGTATGCCGAGCTACTGTTTGGGTAACGTCTGTTACAGTGTTGCAGTACATTAATTAGGCTAATGCCATCTGTTGGGAAAACATTGTACAACAATACACAGTGTTATCGTAATTTCATCAAACATCAAAACTTCAAAATGGTATCTATACGTATAGAAGTACTTATACAAATGAAATGTTTATGCAAGTTTTCTCCTTGTGTACATATATATCTATATATATAAATATATAGATATAAATATAGATAGATATATAGATAGATTTAGACAGATATATATATATATCGATGGATGTATTTTGTTTGCTCCAACTTCAGCCTTGACATATCAGCGCATGGTTAAACCTGACTGGCGACTTGACTGGAGTGTCTTCTAATTGAACACACACTTAAGCCCGAAGCTCCTGCCAAAATTACTGAGCCCTCTTCTTGGAGATTCTTTTCCTGTGCCTTGTTTGCTTTTTGAACTGAAGAGGCTCTCCCCGCCTCTTTGTTACCATTTCCCAAAGGACAGGGCCCGTCCGTCCGTGAGAGGCGCGACTCCTCAGCGAAGTAAACACGCATTGCAAAGTTCTTATCAAGGGTTTATGCCACCTCCCCCTCCCGCACGCTAATTAGTCCTACTGCCTTATCATACTAGTCCAGGTGAGAGGTGAGAAAAGGTCAATCTGGGACATCCTGACTTGATCCCTGTCTTCCCTCCTGGGGGGACCGAGCAGGGAAAAACCTGCGACTGACCTCGCCGCAGCTTCCTCCTCCAAAATCGACTGCAGACGCGTCTGTCAGCAGCTGCTGATTGACCCTCACTCAGATGTACAAAGAGCACCACTAGAGGATGAGGGTGTTGGGTTTCTGTTATCTCAAGAACAGGGGAAATCTGTTGTTCAAGGGAGCGTGTGCTCTCCATTCCTGCGCTGTCTGCTCATCACAGTGTTTTGACAACAGACGGCCTGGTTCCCCGTCTGTCCTGTGTGTTTTCAAAGATAACCAAATATATGCATATACCTACCAGATTTGTTTGTTTTTATTTTTTTTTTCATTTGGTGGATGAAATACCTTCTGACTCTTGTGGCCACGGAACGTTTGATGTGCAACTGGGTTTGTTTGGTCCTGTGCAGTATCAGACTGCTGAAATCTGCCTCTGTCACGGCAGACATTGAAGTCCATAATTGATTTTCTTATTTGCATCTACAGTTGGTCCAACAGTCCCGACACATTTTAATTGGTACCATGTAAACACAACTCGTGTATAATTCATTTCGGCCAGTTGATTTTTGCAGTGAAATGCAGCTCATCCTGTTCATTTTCAAAAATAACATCAATTTTTTACTCTTGCAGTTAGCCTAGCAAGCCTTGACCCTGTGAAGTCTCAATTTCCTGTCTTGTATAGCTTATCTGCTTTGCCCCTATTACATATTTCTTCTTGCTCTCACTCATTGAGACCGACTTGTATCACTGACGGTGCACTCACGCACCGTGCCCAAGCTTGTTTGACACCCAAATCCAGTTTCTTTGACAGCCGCGAGCATTTTGTACCATCCATGTACGGTGCACTTATTCAACAATTCCTCTTTGCTATAATTTTACAAAAATAGCAGCACTATTTGAACAAAATACCCCGGTGTTGGTGAAATAGTCGAGGTAAGTTCATGTCGCAGAACAGTGTTGCCTGTATCAGGATCTCAGATCCTCACTCCACACATGCTTAATCTCATAAAGTTTCCCACTTGGCTTCCTTCGCTGTAAATAGTGGACTCATGCGCAAATAAACAGAGGTGTGTAAGACAAAATATCCGGTGCTTTGATGTGCGATGCGGCTATTTCGCCCTTTATATGCCAAGCAGTCCCTGCTCTGCCATAATGTAAAAAGGAGAAGACAAAGAGGAAAAAGTAGAAAACCACAATTGCATTAAAAAAACAAAACCAAACTATGGCCTAAGACGATTTGCTAGAAGGATGCAGGGCTGAAAGATTTCCCTAAAGGATTGTTCATCATAATGAGGCTTTTTGCAAAGAAGTGGAAATTGAAACGCTATTTGTATGTGATTCTTTGATTAATTGAAAAATTATCCGTGAAGAGATTAATCAGTTATTTAAATAACCATTATTAATTATTTGCCGCCCTTTGCACAATAGTCTGATTGCAGCCTTATTTCCTCTTTTCCATCCATGTTGCAGCTCAGACACATCATTAATAGACTTTCCGTGTTGTTAACCGGTTCCTAATAAAGAGGAACATGTAATAATGCTGCTTCCAAACCCCTCCCCGCTTTGTTTTTCATTTTAGCTTCTGCTTTATTTGCATATTCATCCTCTACAGACAATTAACAGCGATCTTTGCGGCGAGCCTTTCATCTCCGTTCTCCCCCTCTGACTGGCAGCCCCTCTCGATCACAGCAATTTACCCGTGATTTGTGGATTGCTGGGTGTTGCTTCAGGTAGTGGTTGAGTTGTAACAGTTTCAATTTCCACGGGGTCCAATGAGTTTGACAGGGTTTTTCTTTTAAAAAGTATGAATCTAGCTTTGAATAAATGTGGCTGCAAGGTTATTTTTGTCCGCAGCTGATGGGAACTTTATGTACTGTACATGGGAGCACATGTCAGTGACATGACGCATGCCATGGACTTGATTGCAGCCCGCGCGACGAGCGACTCCGCTTCTCTGATGCTGATCCCAGATGTCGAGGAAGAAGTTGACCCCTTTATCTGTTGGGACTAAAACTCAGGCCCAGTCAAAGGAAGCGGCCAACAACAACAACGGCAGAGACTAAAAAGGGGCCAGCATCCTGCTGCTTCGGCAAGTCCAGGGGCCTCAGGCAGTGGTCATTATGGCCGTGTGTTTGCGGAAGATTGACAAGCCATGCAAATAGCTCCGTCGGCTGTTTTCCCCCTTGGTCTTTTGTTTTCTCCGCTTGTTTGTGTTGCCTCTGAAGACAGTGGATCTCTGGGTTGAACGAGCTCGGCCAAAAAAACAAAAAAAAAAAAAACAAGAAAAAAAAAAGGTGGAAGGGGAAGGACCCGGCTTGTCAACTGCGGGACCTCCCATAGGTTAATGACCCCGAGCACACAATGCTCTGTGATCAGATCAGATAGAGCGCCCCCTCTTACCCCACAGTGCTAATCAGCACAATAAAGGAGATAAAGGATGGAATTAGCATACTGTGTTTTCACTGAGCAGGCATACATCTCTAATGTAGCTAATGGAAGCCCCCTCTCTTGTGCTTTGTTACCAGGTTACTATTGCCGCACTAAATCTTTAATTAACAACGGGCATCTTTGCTCTGACCATAGTCAGCTAAATGGCAGCATTTGTCTCTGCAATGGTTTCTTTATGCTTGTGTAAGCACTGACAGAACCTTTAAGACAAACGACCCGGTTTCCTACGGGCTAAAGTCAGCAGCCCTCCCCGTCGCCGAGTAGGTAAATTCAGTACTTTGGCCCATTGAGATTAGGAGTTTTGAAGTGTTCCGCGAAAAGGGTCAGGCAGGGGTTTAGCACCGCGAGGAGAGGAAGTCAGGACTAATGCTATCGGGTGAAACAAACCCAGGCTTTGATAAGATAGGACAAGTCGTACCAGACCTTCCCCACTCTCCCCACCTCAAGTCCACAATGGCCCCGTTGATGGAAACACATGCAGGAAATATGATTTGCAGGAATTAATAGTTTGGGGAAAAGGGGAAGTGGGAGGTGTAAAGGATGAGACACTCGTCACCCTGGCATCGCCTCAGTCAAAACGCACACTTATCAGCGGCAAGCGTTGACTCTGACTGTTCTGCCCATGATCAGGATGCCATTATTTACCCCCTCCAGTCACGTCTAAAAATGTCTCTTTGTTTGCGACGCTTCGGCTGTTGCACTCAGCACAATAAAAAGCAGCGCGGTAAGCCTCACGGGATATTTTTACATTTTGGTTGTCTTTCTTTTTTGAGGAAGTGGGGTGACGTGTTGCACTTTAATTGCTGTGTCCACTGCTTGATAATGGCGGCTCTCAATTATTGATCTGGTTTTGAGTCATCACTGCCTCGAAAACAATTGGATATGAAGATCATCTTCGGTGGCAGACCTTTTCTTGCCGCTCTATTGTTCCACTATTAGAAGTACCGTGACTTCCTGAGGCAAGTGGAGGCACCTAATTGGACTAAACGCTGCGTGAAGGTGTCTCCAGGTAACACCTTCTCCGACCGCACCGGCAAACACCTTGACACCAGATCAGCGATTTAAATATTGGATGTCTTCACTCTCGGCCGCTCCGTCGCCACATTCAAAGTCGGCCCACGCCAAATGATGATTGGAGATTAAAGGGAGCGGTTTGAGTCGTGGGGCACTTTTATTGCCCTCCTGAAAGAGGCACTTGAAGACTGCCCACCCCCTTGTCATTGCGAGGGTGTGTGAGGCTGCGTGTTGTGCTGGAGCCGTGAATGACGGGTTTCTGGTTCAACTCGTGAGTAACTGGAGTCGAGCCTCTTTATCCCACTCTCTTGCTGGGCTCCTCTGAGGTTAACCATCTCCAGGAAGGGAGGTTTGCGCCTGGTGTTTATTACAACGGTGCCGATGAGTGATGAGAGGAGTGGGAATTGGTGGAGCCTGTGCTGTGCACATTTTCAGAAAGGCAATAAATAAAAGGCCAAACTTTTGAGTTACAAAATGAGTATAAAGATAACTCCCACTATCTCCTTGTGAGTATTCTCTATTTTATTTTTTCAACTGTGGTGAAGCATTTTCACAAACGCTGAAAGCCATTTAGCGTTATTTTTAATACTTCTCTTTAATGGAGAATTGAAGGAATGAATTGACACTTTGAGATGAAGAATCAAAAGATGTCTTTTCTCGCTTTAGGGCTGATGGATACTGGTTGGAATGCATGACATGGAGATACAAAAACAAACTGAACTAAACAAACTGAAAAATGTGTTTGTGCAAACACAGACCCACTATTAATATTTTCAAATCTAAATATACCGTCAACATCAGAAATCTTCTTTTCCTTTCTTTCACTATCTAAAATCTTTCCACGATAACCGTGAAGACAAAACATTAGTGTGTAAAGCAGCGCTGTGATGCTTAATCATCGTTTTAGAAACAAAATAAATGTAAATCTAATTTATTAAATTAGCACTTCCCAGCCTTTGAGAGTAAAAAGCTGTGACATTTCACGACCCGGTTAGAACGTCTTCAAGCCGGCCCATCAAAGGCGACCCCTAACAGGGGAAAGGAAGTGAGCGGCAGAAGGGAAGATCTGGGTGACGGCTTGATGCAGTTGGCAAACAGCCGTCGTGCTACTTCAACCACCTCCGTCGGCGGAGGCTGTTGGAGAAATGACGTGTCTGGGGGTTCCAGACTTGGGACGCTTACTCACTGTTCTCGCGTAAATGTCTGCAATTGGAAACGGTCTCTCTCCGAGGCCCAAGGAACAGCCCTGCTCGTGTGGTGGCCACTTGCATCATGTCTGTGAATAACACAAGTTCTCTTTGTAAGTGTTGCTGTTTGTTCTTAAGAAAATTCCACATTCGGCTTGTTTTTTTGTTTTTTTTATCCTTTGACGGATGTGTTGGTTTTGTTGTTGCTGCAGCCGTTTTTTTTTTCTCCACCTCAGCAAACACGAATGTTTTCAGAATTTTTTCGGCCTGACAACTTCCAGCTTTAATCACAAAAAAAAGCCATCTCCAAATTATGTTAATTCTCTATTTCCCCCCCGTTTCCATTTATTTTCTTCTGTCTGCGGTGCTCCAGTGACCCAATTTCCCCCTGTGATCATGAAAATTTTATCATCATTACCATTCACAGCAGCATTTCCCTTTTTCCTGCCTCTCACCTTAGTCTCAGACTCGGGATGCCTCCCAATCTAAGAGACTACAAACCCCAAATGAATTGCGTTAACACTTTTCTCCCCGTCAGCGTGTCGTTGCTCACATTCGGAGCTGCAAGTTCGTTTGCATAGTTTCAAAAAAAAAAAAAGGGGGGGGGTGGGGGGGAACAAAAAAAGCGTCCAGCAGAAATTCTGCCAAATCCATTTAAGTTCTGAGTGCGTCGCCGCGGCAGCCGCCCCCGGCTCTCTCATGATCGGGAAACCCCAGAGGAGGCTCCATTTAACCCCTAAGGATTAGTGCTCATGCCTGCTTTAGCATTGGTAAAAGGGGGGAAACGTCTTGGCGCATTGAGTCAATAGGGACTCAGACCCACTCTGCCGGCCTCCCACACAAAAATGGACAAAGCGGGGGCGGAGGGAGGGGAAGGAGTGAGGCTTCATCTCAAACTTTAATTGGGCTCGATGTTTGCTCAGTACGCTTCCCCTGCTTTCACAGTGCATTACGATCCCAAATACACAAGGCTGGAATCTCAGTAGCATATTTGCCGCCGGTGCGCAGAGGTCTGCCGCCCCTGAATATTTGGTCGTCAGTCAGACGGCTTTAAACGGAAGATTTTTTTTCATTCCAACCCTGCAAATTACGCCAGTGGTTTGTTCAGATGATGCACCAGGATGAACAATTACAACTCTTGCTCAGATGCTGGCCGGCCTTTTGCCCGTGTTGTTTTCGTCCGCTTCCTGTTTTCCATTCCCCTCACCGTCTGGCAAGATTATAACGACCCTTCTCTGCGTTTGAAACGTCTCCGCTGTAACGCAGTAGGCTGGCACAGCCGAGCCCGGCGGGGAGAGGCTGTGACGGAGGGCGTGGCCCCTCTCAAAGGGGTCCCCAGCGGAGTCAAGGCTCCGTCTGTTGACTTTACTTCTCGGCTGACATTCCCTGGTGTTTGTCCAGGCTTTCATCATGACTCCGTTCAAACAAGTGGCAGCAACTGATAAAACACATGCTCTCACCAAGTCACAGTGGAGCCCGCGCACGCACACACACACACAGACACAGACACACACACACACACACACACACGCACACTCGCATGCACAGATGGGCAAGGCTAGCTCATAAACGGACTTCAGTTTGACTCCACAGCGACAGGTGATGCCCTGAGCGGAGCCGCGGCTCTGTTGCGATGCCACTAGTTCGTCGCTAATATGACACAGGGCCTGCACAGTTTAAATGGGTGTTTAGCAGCTGCTAACAGTGTGTGTCGTCGTCCTCGGGAACCTCTGCAGCAGCCGCTGTTACGGAAGGATCCAGTTGAGTAGATCCTTCAGAGGTGTGGGGACCGAAACATCAGAGGACTCTTCTTCTTTCATCATCAAAGAAGGCAAACAAACCAGCGGCTTTTTATCCCCCCCCCCCCTGCAAAATGGACCCCGGCAGCTACCGTGTACTTTGGTTTCTGGCCGAGCTCCTGAGCTGGAAGCAAGAAATTTATCTGCCAGTCAAGCAGGAAGATTGTCTTTACATGGCGCAGCGGACTCTGTTCCCTGCACTTGGGTGGACGGCTTTCAAGCCTCAGAGGTGCAGCGGGGGGAGCAGCAGAAGGATGGAGGCTGTTTGGCGAGTCAGCAGTCGTGGTTGTAGGGAGGGCAACTGAACCTGGAGCAGGATTTTTTTTTTATTTTTTTTTTTATGAGGAAGCAGCTGCAGCCCACACCTGGGTGTACTCTTCAACATAATTACATATCGGTGTCTTCTTAATAAATATTTTCCCTCTTGACTCTCCTGTGTTTGTGTGCATGTGGGTGGGGGCTCAATTGGGAATTTTGCCACATTCCCAAGAGAAAGCTGCTTATCCCTGTTTCTCCACTTGCAGTCTCACTTTCCAGAAAACTGGGCTTGCTTGACAGTTTGAGTAAATTTAAACCTTTGAGGAAAGTAGAAGCAGAGTTGGACCTAAAAAGTTGATCAAAATATGATGCACTACAACATAGAACGTAAAAAATGAACCGTGAGTTTCCAAAATGATATGGTCTATTCTATTGAATTGTCAATTCACACAAACATTTTATGATGTAATTGATGACTCAATTTACAACCACGCCTTTGTGATTTGAGCAACTTTATACCTGACTTGGGCCAAATTCCTCCGGAATTCACAGCAGGAATGGAGGACATTGGGAAATGACTGTTGTCTGGGGTAGAACTGCATGAAAAAAAAAAATCAGCAAGGGCGTTATCTAGCATGCAGTATTCAAATCAAACACAGTTTTCCCGCCTGATTCAAGCGCCTTGTCTACAGATGCATCGATAAACTTGTGCCTCGCTGTGGCGACACCATGTTCTCATGGATCTGGAGCGAAACGCAAGCGGCGGGGAGAAGCAGCTCCTTTCTGTCACTGGATCTGTCAGTGGGTTGGCAGGGATCAGTCTCATCATTTGTCGGATCTCCGGCTGAACGTGTCAGAAGTAATGGCCGGGTATCCCACACACACACACACACACACACACACACACACACACACACACCCACCAGCGCTGTAGTGTATCAGCGCTCTGTGTGATGTGCAGCGGCGAGACGGCTGATGCTGTAATTGGGGCTAAAGCTGCTGAACTGCTGTTTTGCTCCTAAACACAGTGACACGGACCCCTCCGTGGAGACCAACTGTGTGGTTTTTCTCACAGGCTGACTGGCTGTCAAGGCCTTTTCACATTCCGAGGTGTCACTTTACCTGAGCTACTTTTTTTTATTTTTTTGCTGGCATGATGTCTATGTAACTTGGGAATGTCAAGGATGGCTTTATCTCACACGAGCCGTGGGCTCATGGCATCAGTTTCTCGTCATGGGTTGCCAACATGATTTTGTACTGAACAAAAAAAAAACCTTTAATAAGACTGTCGCGGCACTCCGCTGTCTCCCTCCACCTCGGCTTAAAAACTACCACCCACGTCACATGGCCAGCTGATCTAAGCCCCTTTCGCGTTCAGCAAACTCCCAGCTTTTGTTCATTCAGCTATGTTTCCATGGTGAGCGCTCTGAGTCACCCCAAACAGCGCAGAAGCTCGGCCTCAGAGGTCCAAGCTGCCCAAACAAAAGTCGCAAGAAAAGAGAAAAAAAAAGGGAAAAAGAAGCGGTAACACAGAAACGCGGTATGATTTTAATGCGCGGTGGATGAAAGTTCACAGTGCAGTCAGATGTTGGGCTGGCGTCTCCTTTGTTAAGGCGTTCTGTCTCTGCTTTGGATGGCCGTCCAGAGAGCGGCAGCTCCACTTTGTTGTCGGAGGCGGGGAGAAGTAAAGGAGCGGGAGCTGTTTTATGGCTCGAGAGCAGTTGCCAAGCTGCTGCCTGTCAAACTGCGGCCGCGAGATTGCTGCCCTGGTGGAAATCAAGACGGGTCACCCTCAGAAACGAGTTGCCTTTGTGCAACTCGAGTTGGCGGTGGTGACATCGGCTTCGACGGCCCGTTTATGAGGCCGGAGTTTTTTTTTGCCACTATTGTCGATTCCCTAGAGTTATTTACAGTATCGTACGCCATCAAAGGCGTTGCGTTGACCTTGCGTTGGTAAAGTTGTGCATCGCTCTAAATTTATTCGACAGCGGTGACGGGTGTGTGAGAAATATAATACGCAGTGAGGAGTACGTAGTAGCGTCTCTTTGTTGTATTCTTTTGCCGCGCGGTGTTATTGTGGTGCCCGTGCGCAAATTAGAAATCCAATTTGGAATTGAAGCGGCTCTCTCGCTGCTTCTCGACTGCGCCCAAAGTTTTCCGTTTGGTGTCAGCAGAAAATGATTTATAGGGACGGCCCCGCTTTAATCTCCAGCGAGCCGCCGATTTCACTTGACACGTTGGATTGAGAGAAGACCTTGAGACTGTTTTTTTGTCGCAGTCATAGCGGCCGTCTGACTTGCAAGGACGTTTCCACTTCACGGCGGCACGGGGTCCACTTTAAATGGCACCGTGTAAATGAAAAGCGGCATGTGCAACGATAATGAAAGTGGGGGGGAAAAAAAACGAACAAAAACTGGCATTTCTGCTCTGAGCGGCAGAGCGCCACGCAAAGCTGTTATTTGTGTTCATTAGGAAATCAAAATGGATTAATGAACAATCATATTGTATAAATGAGCCAATTACAGGCTGCAGGGAATTTCTTTTACAGTATGCCAAAAAAATTTGGTTTTATTGGGATTTTTTCCCCACGCTTTTTTTTATCGTGAGACTATAAAAGAGAAGACAGACTGATCTTCAGACGAACCTTGAAGCGAAGCTCTCCACTATGTACATAACAGAATACAAACATTAGGCACTTTAATCTACATCTAATATGATAAATGTGTTACGATAATACAAAGAAGGACTCACGGGCTCGCTCATCATGAAAAGCTGGCTGGATGCAGATTCAGACTTGTGAGAGGAATATATGTGGGCAGTAATGTGGGGAGGGGGGGGGGGGGTGCAGTCATGTAACCGATTCTGCTGTTTTATTGATTTATTGATCGTTTTATTTTCCACACTGGCCGTGAACTCGAGTGTTTTTAACCACAAACCCCCTATAGAATTACACGGCATCACGATCTCCATCCTGGTGGTGCCAGGTCTAATTGGACTTAATGGGACTTAATTGGACACCAACAACCAGTTGTCGAGCTGAAATGTCCACTGAAGGCTGTAGTAGTTGTTTCCTGGTCACTTTCTCAAAATCAGACTCAAAAAATGTCGTAGGTTCGCGCACAGCAGGGCGAGGAGCAAAGTGTTTGTATTTATTGCTCATGTTTGTAAATAGATACGAGTCAAAGAAACGCATGTTAATCAATTTAGCAGGAGCATCGCATGACCGAGGACTGCAAGGATGTGAAGCGTCTTTGATTTTGCTGCAACTGTCTCCAAGTGAGATCCCACCACGGTATAATGAGCCGCCTTGTGCTCCGATTTCACACGCGCACAACGATTAATGCTGGGGAAAGGAACACTCAAAGTACATACTGCGGCGTTTTTTAAGTCCTCGGGGTGACAAAAAAAATAATATTCCCAGCACATCTGACACGTCTGAGCGATTCCACAGCGGTGTTGGGATCCAAAGTGCACAGAGCCACAGTTTTAGCCCGAGTGCGTCACATGACGCAGCGAGGGGAAAATCACAGACATAGCCTTCAGTTAAATTGCTATTATTACTGCTTATTTCTGTGCATAGAACTGTTGATCTGTCTAACCCTAAATTAGAAAATGGCTTAAATATTATTATACCATTATAAACCAGTTCTCTTTACGAGAAGCCGGGAAAAATAATCAGCCTAAATGAAGTTGTTTTTGTGTTGCCAACAAATCGTTTGAGTACCATGCTGCGGCCCACTGTTGTGTTTTTTCCAACAACGCTGCAGCGACTGCGGCTCATTTTTTTTGCTTTTTTGATGTTGTTTTGTCATTTCCTGTCAAATTATGCTCAGAACCGTTTAGTCATTTTCTAAAAATTTTTTTTTTACACCTTTGATTGTGTTTGTTGTCACTTTAATTCCGCACGGCTTCACGTGGAAATTACTAAAGAGGCAGTTTTTCTCATTAGCGCGTTTGCAGTTTGCGCACCGCTGAACTCGCCGTCCCCCACCCCCCCTCTTTTTTTTTCTTTCTTTTTTCGGCGGCGCTTCTGCAGGTGTGCGCCTCCTCTGGCTTCGGCGTGGCCGCAGCGAGCGTGGCTGCGACTGTAATGACTAATTTAGCCCCGAGTGCCGACGGCGGAAGAAAAAAAAAACCAAAAAACAAACAGAAGACGGGAGCCATCAGACTCTCCCCAGCTGCCTCCCACTCTAATCTGCTCAGGTAATTCTCCTCAAACCCCATTGATTCCGTGTGAGCGATTGGATTTCAATGCATCTCTGATGAGATAGTGGGGGAGTCGGCGGAGGAGGGGAGGAGACTCAACCTACCTGAGCACTCAGACGGATTGGCGAGCAGATGCTCGGCCGG
This sequence comes from Nelusetta ayraudi, assembly GCF_046127955.1. Lineage (NCBI taxonomy): Eukaryota > Metazoa > Chordata > Actinopteri > Tetraodontiformes > Monacanthidae > Nelusetta > Nelusetta ayraudi. Next base: position 5,184,023 of record NW_027466058.1, on the reverse strand, counting down.
GGGTGGCAGGTGATAAGTGCTGCGGCCGAGTTGTTTTAAGCGAGGTCGCCGTGCGTTTGTTGCCGCGTGTGGACGCCTCGTCGCCGCCCATTTGTCGCGCGGCCCCCGCCGGGCGTCTTATTTCTCCGGCCCGCCCGTCGCTCTCGGGCTGATAAGAACCTGTGACCTTTCAAACCGGGCGTTCTGCCATATCTCAAGCATCTCCGGCTTCACTCGAAAGTGCCGACGGAATAACCAGCCCGGCTTCCATCAGCACTTAATCAGTGGGCGACCCCGCCAACCCCGCTTGTTTGAAAGTTGCCTTGAATATATAGGTCTCAATCGACCGCCGACAATAATGGCGGCTGGTGAAAGCGTTGGGTTCTGTCGGACGGAGTATTCACAGCGTGAGTTCAGTTCTTCGCCATTGTGGGGGATATAGAGAGCGACCTTGCGGCTTCGGAGGGACCCGCCTCGCAGACAATGATTTCACAGGAAGACCTGCTCCTCAGCGAGCACTCAAGAGCAGGGCTTTTCTGTCATGTTCAATGCAAGGGTTTAAATCCACTCCTTTATAGTCGCTGTGTTTTTTATTTTTTTGTATTTTTTTTTTATTTTTTTGTAGATTCCCTTCTTTCCAACCCTTCCGCTACCTCGATATTCTTGGCGGGGGAGGGCGCGGAACCTTTATTGTCACTAAATGTCAGGGCGCCTCCCAAATTTCACACCTCTCGCTGAGCGGCGTTCAGTTAAGATAACACTCTCCTGTGCGGGGAAAATACCCCACACCGCCACCTCGGGTTTTAATCTCTCAAGCGTAATCCGCCGCATCACCTGAGACGAGTGCACCTCCAGTAAACAGCGCTCCTCTGTCCTCGCTGACCATCGCGCCGCCTTTTATCTGCGTTTCCAACGGCGCCCGCTATCGCCGGCCTCCTTTTGCATTATTTAAATTGCCCCTTTTCGCCGCCACGGCGGCGGCAGTTAGCCCGCCATTTAGCCCCGTTGTCGAGGGTGCTGCGCGGCCAACTTAATTGGAGTCCGGTGGTGGAGGATCCGAGCGCTGCCTTGGCAATTGTCTTCGGGTCGGAGGTCAGCGGCAAGATTTGCATGGAATTCCGTCGGCGGGGGAAGCGCTCTCGGAGCTGCCGCGTTTCATTTAAAAAAAAAAAACAAAAAAAAACAAAACAGCTCAGATTTGACGCGAAGTCTCCTCATTCCCCCGCACGTCGCGGCTTCAGCCAGCCTCATTTATTACCCCCCTCGCTTCATCTTTCTCTATGCATTTTTCATGTGTTTAGATGAGGAGCAGATTGGCGCAGGCGGCTGTTGCCTCGCGAAGCGCGGGCTCTGTCTCAACAACTGAGGCTGATGGCAATCAGTAAATTGCCATCTTAAGTGCAACGGTAGTGCATTAGTGATGGGTTGTGATCATAACCGGAGAGCTGGCGGATCAGGGCCGGCTAAGCCTCTTTGTCTCTGGGGACAAAAGCAAGTAAGAAAAGGCATGGCCGACTATTCTAACTCCTTCCATCCCGGCTCACAAAGTTGATTTTCTCTGAATCAGGGCTTCTAATCCCTCTTTCCCAGGCCGGCTCTCGCCTTCAGGCCTGCCCTTCTCTTCCACCCCTCCCTCCCCGGACACCCGCGCTAGCATTGCATCATTAGCCGGGTCTAAGTCCTCACCCGCCTTTAGCCCCCTATGAAGTTCCTGTTGCTCTTTTTAGTAACGGTCACCGTTTTCAATAGCATTAAGCCTCCGGCTATTGGACTGTAAAACTCTAATACCCGCATCTTAAGGAGTTTTTAATCCTCTTGGGCAAAGACCCATAAAACATGGTGATGAGTCAACCCATGCGTGTGTCGCACACAATTGCCAGCATCCGAAACTGTAGCGGTGTTGTTATGAAGGAGCAACGCAGTCTTTATTCATATACATACATATTCTCTCGAGTCTGAAATCAAATTTTCCTCTTGAAGTTTTGCATTGTTAGAAAGCAGAGGCCGGCCTCTTTGCAATTCATGTATGGCTGCAGAAGACCGGAGCGCTGCTGTCAAATTGTTTTTATTCAAATTGCCTCCATCACTCGTAGCGTAGAGATTGAACTGTAGTGACACGGAGGCACGTCGGAGAATTTTACTGGAGTCTGCTTATGCATGGTGTGTTTGAGGGCTTCTGCGGTGAAAGACACTGCCTAGGTATGTACTTAAATGGAATTTGAATATAGCGTTTGGGTGTGTAATAATAACACTTTATCTCACGCGCTGGGCCTGTCGACGTGGCTGGAATTTCCCTCCTGGCAGGAAGGAATCTCGGAGCTCACCTAGGGCATTAATGCTAAATAGAAATCGAATTTAGCAGCAGCGCATAGGTGCATGCTTCTTTAGGAGGCCGCCTCGCCTCGCCGTCCTTCTGCAGTCATCCAGTGCCAGACTGAGCCACGAGCTGGCCGCCCGTTCACACTTCTTTCAGGGTGGGGTCAGTGGAGAGTCAGTTGCTGCTCGTCTTTCAAAAAAAAGGTGGAACACAACACATTTTTGGTGCACTTTCGGTAAATTACAGATCTAGAGTCCAAATTTCCAAAATGCAACATTGAATAAAATGAAGTACCAACTACACTTTGGTTCAACTGCATTTTTTAGTTTCAATGAGAACAAAATATCAACAAGTGAACCCAAATATCCTGATGCATCATTTGAAAGAAATATTTCCAGCGGTAAAACATAGAAAATAATTCTATTTTGTCCACGTACCTGCAGCGAAACCTTTGCTGTGCGACACCGTGTTAACCAGGTTTTATTCACGTCTGTTGTGCCTCACGCCCGACATCCTACAAAGCCTAATTCAGATATAATGCCGCGCACCTGCTACTATTTATTTGAAGCCTGATCTGTTGTCGCCGCGCCGGAGATGCTGACACCTCAGTATCACTTTTCTCGTAACGAAACCATCTGTGTACAGAAATAATGCCAGTAACAGCAATCGCTGGCGCTCAGCCGCTCTATAATGACATGACAGTAAACCAAACAACCCTGACCAAAATCAAATTTCTCCCTGCTTTGCATTAGGGATCTGGTAAGGCTCAATTTTGAAATTTATAAAGGGGAATTCCATAAAGGGGCACTAATATGATTCCGTAATCAAGTTTCCCTCACTGAGTAGAATAAAGGGATGGGCCCGCCTCCAGATCTTCCTCCTTAGCCAGCGATGGAAAACGTTTTATTTGGATTTTGGGTACATTACCGTGCCCGGAGTGTTTGAAGTAAAGGAATTTACTCTGAATGCAACTCGGAGGGCACATTTAGTAATATTACCTATATTTTTGCAGATTGTTGCTGGGCATGAAAACGGTATGAAATAAACCATCCATCAATGTCATGCCTTGGAAAAAAAAAAGTGAAACTTCCCCTCACGACGCTTGTAAAAGCACTGAAAATTTGCTCCCACCCGCCCCCCCATTTCTTGAAACACCTCAATCTAAATTTATTAAGGGGGGAATTCTGTAGCGAAACATTATGATGCCGTTGGGGATCCTGTTGAAGGAGCTAAAGACCTCAAGCGTCACTTTAAGATCAGGACACGCTCATGTAAAAGTGATTTAATTAAATTTAATATGCATATGTATAATAGAATCCCCATAATTGTCATAAAGAAGACCTGGTTGCTTTATTTGATATGAATTGTCCAAAAGCTCTAAAAGATATTTACCAGTCCTGCGTGTAAGGAGATGTGCAGAGGTCATTTCCTCCCGTTAGCCAGTTTAGAGTTCAGATTCGTAAGTTTTTTTTTTTTTGTTTTTTTTTTACTAGCTCCTGTTTTTCAGACGCATTAAAAAAGTCGTCACAGTTGTTTTCCTCCTTTCTTGGAGAGCGCTCCGTGATACAAAGAACACAATTATTCACGCCAAGCAGATTCAGCGTGCCGCATTAAACTGTCAGTCACCTCGGTGTGATTCCTCTGCGTGAAAGCTCTCGATTCATTTGTGAAAAAGTCGGCGTGCAAACACGCCGCGCCGACGCTAAAACGAATTATTCTTATTTTTTTGTTTTGTTTTTGTCGTTCGGCTCCAGTTTGGATTCGTGTACAGCTGCGATCCACGTTTCCATGTCGGTAGCTTTCAGTCATCACCCATGTTAATGAGCGCAATTTGGCCAATCTGAGAAAATGTTTGGCTCGGAGCTAATGATGTGCTGATATTGGAGATCCTTGCACGTCTGCGCGCCAAAGGATCAGCTGTCAGCTGCCCCGAGAGGCGCCGAGTGTAAGTGACTATCAAAAAAAAAAAAATATCAAACGCATACCATATGAATAATAATGCGTTTCAGCTGCTGCTTCGGGAGTGAGTCTAATGTATGGCGTTGCCATGGCTCCTCCTGTTAAAGACGCCTTGTAAATGAAATGAGACAAGTTACAGTAGCACTAGTGGGTGATTTAATCCAACCTCTTCAACCTCTAAACTATATTGCTTTTAACTTGTTCATTATTTTATACTTTAATGTGTTGGCCGTTAATGGGAAGCCGGATGGAATTTCCAGGATTCTGCGTGTAAACCGGACCCGATCAAGAATTCCCTGGAACCTGCTGAATATGCTGACTGAGCCGGTGGTCTGTGCTTCTGTATTTCGTGGGTCAGCCAGTTCGTTTGTGTCGGCCGATATATTTAGTCCATCCCGGTCATTATTGCTCGAACCGGGCTGCCTCTGGCATGATAAACAACTTTTAAGAGAAGAGCAGAGACGGAGAAGAGGATGTCTCTTCTCCACTGACTGCACAATGTGACAGTGGAGCGCTCGGTTCTGTAAACAGTGAAGGAGCAGGGGAGGAGCAGGCTGCATGTCAGTTTTGCAGTTGTTTTGTCTGCATAACCTGAATGTGATAAAAAAATAAAAAAATAAATAAGAAGGCAGCCAAAAACCACAAAAAGGTGACCTTCATTCCACTCGAAATTGCAATCACTCGATTCATAATAGCTGATATCATTGAAGCCCCTTTCATAGAGCGATGGGGATTTCACCTACAATTACAGAACCAACTCTGATGTAGTCAAAAAAAGCAGGGAATGCATTATCATCATCATCTTTATTTCTTTCCTTTTCACTTCGGTGCATTTTCTTTTTCCTTCGCAATAAAAAAAAGAAGAAGACTGGTTTCAATTTCACCCAGTTCGGGGCAACACATGCGTTAAAGAGTGTATTTAACTTTCAGAGAGGCTGCGAGTGGACGGGGAGTTCTTTGCAAATACACTATTTGCGGTCCGAGTTTGTGCTGAAACAGAGTCGGGTCTGGGAAATGGGAAAAGTTAAGTCCCTGCAAAAAGAAACTATCTGTGGCCTCTCGGTAAATAATCAGGCACAGTGTTGAACCGCTCGCGCAAAGTCTGCCTTGTTTGGCCCTGTAAGCCTCAACTCTGAGCAGATCTCGCACTCGGTGCAATGGCAGGATGCTGTAAGCAATGCCTTGGAAGCGACGTGCGCAGTTTTAAGCGTGTCCTCTGACAGAAGCGATAAACGGTCGCGGGCGTACTTCCTGTTGAAAGCCTCCCAACCAACAGAATAATCTGATCAGATTTGCAAAGTGAACATCCTTCCGCTGTCTACACTAAACAAATGGCCGTCATTTGGGTTTTTTTTTCTCGCTGGACCTCCGTTTCCCCTCACTTGACAGCCTATTTCCTGGCTGCACGCACTGCCGTTTCCCATCCCCTGAATCAGAACGGACAGTCGGGACCCTACTGTAGAGTCGGAGGAGAGTATAGGCTGCTCTTTTAATTTAATAGCTTGGTGAGCTCTCTCTCTCTCACTCACTCACTCACTCACTCACTCACACACACATATTCTCTTGCCTCCGTCTTTGTCGGACTTTAACGTTGCTCGATGTTCATTTTCCCTGTTCTTCCGCGCGGTCCAACACAAATCCTTACCGCAACACGCCGGTCCTCACGACGGCGTATGTGTGCGAGCGCCTCGTGCACCTCCCGTGGATTTCACGTGAAGCTTTTCGAAATATGAGAGCCGCATTCCAACGCCGATCCGTGGAATCAGTCGGCCTCCCTTTTCTCATTTACCCCGGATTTCAAAAAAAGCGTTTGCCTCGAGATGACCCTGGTGAGAAACATCCCCCTGGAGATGGTTCCCATTAGGGGTGTAGTCCTCTTAGCTCCTGATGGGCGGGGCTGAAGAACACTGATTGGCGGACGCCCGCTTGCAGTGTCTCTGCTCTTCGGTTCACCCGCTACCGCTAAACCGGTGCGCGTCTGCAAACGCCTCCGCTTCATTTTTCCGTTTTCGCGTGGAATTGATGCGGCGGCGCTCCAGATGGTCAGCGCTGTGTCTACTGTTCGCCGGCTCAGATGGCGGAAGGGGTTGCCTGTGCGCGCGCCTGCGCGGCGGCCCAAACAGATGCTGCTCTTTAAACGAGACTTCTGACATTAGCGGCAGTTAGCGCGCCCCTGCGAGGCTTCACTTTACAGCTGTTAGGAGGCCATTTCGTCTTTTAATTGGGATGGGAGAGATCATAGATTACATTAGCCGAGGAGGAGACACTGCGGGCCAATGGGCTCCCAGAATGGGACCCCTCCCCCATGTTTTTTTTCTTTTTCTTCTCCCTCCTTGTCCTCCGGACTGCATGCTAGGGAATTGTCTCCTGCCTAATCAGAGTCCCATTAGCTGGCCTTCATAGGCCAGTGCAACTATTAGGATGTTATACCGTATATGTGGGCTTTACATATCTCCCCTATGCACAGAGCGCCTTGGCAGGGGAGAAACGCCGCTGTGAATATACTGCGGTTATTCCTTTTCGCACTTGCCCGTGCGGCTGTTGCAAAATGTCAGCGCTTCAAAAGAGAAACTGCGTCCGGGACCCGGCCCGGCCCGGGCTGTAAGCGATACCTGGTGTCTGGCCCGCGGTGACATTTTATGCATTTGCAGTGGAGACAATCCCCTTGTATTTATGTTTGAGTTAAATATGCCCAGGAGACCCTGCCGGCAGAGATTGCATATCTGCAACCGGAGCGCGGTGGGGTGGTTGGGGGGGCGGGATTGACGTATGGCTGCTAACTCCACGCAAAACCTGATTAGGGGCCAAAGTGAAGGATGAGTGCTGAGCTATGGGGGTGGGGGTGGCAGAGGAAGGCAGTGGCAGGGAATGCGCGCCCCTCCGGCGGGCCGCATAGCTGGAAAACTATGTAACACACCTGAAGGCTTGGGGAAAGTGGGTCAGACACTGTGAGCAGGAGACACGGCGGCCAGTAAACGGCGTCCGTCTCTCTGTGTCTCCACCGTCAACCACATCCAAATAATTTGCTGCCGCTCTAATGGTCTGTTTATATCATTTCATCACAAAGCATCTATTGCTTCAGCGCGTGCAGCCCGACGGGCCGGCGGTGTTTTTCTTTGTTTTGCTTTTTTAGCGGCCCTGTTCTATCCCGCATCAGATCTCATTAAAGATAGAAGTGAAGATTAAACCGCAGCCTCCCTCTGAACGCCGCCGCCGCAGCGTGCAGGAGGCTGCCATTTCCGCTCCACGACTCCATAAATAAGATTGAAGACGTTTCGGTTCCCCGCTGTGCACAAAAAGAAAATAATGCTTGTTTGTCACATGGATGAAGGGGTTATTTCGAGCTGACTGATACTCTGGACACCATTATCAGGCTTTTGGGCGCAGCGGCGCTGGAATCCCAAACATTTTTTAAAGAAACCTATACTGTGACGCTCTGTGGGCCATTAGTCTGTGGAGGGAATAAGAGGCCGACATCCAGCCAGAAGCAAGAGAACGCAACATAAGAGGCAAATCAAATGTTTGCTGCCCTGTTATTTTATTTATAGATACGTATCATTTTTATTTTACTTTTTTAAAGTACACTACCATTCAGAAGTTTGGCGTCACTGACGCATTCCTGCTTTGAACTCCATTATAACCACTTTTATGACATAATGGCCTTAAATGCTCTGCGATCATAATCAGTGCACCAAAATCAGGCAAGATCTGCTGAACAAGGATGGGAACCTTTCAGCGTTGAATGAAAACCATTTCCAATGTCTAATTAAAAGTGATTAAGAGAATTCCAAGTGTGCAAATTCTGTCAGCACACTGAAAGTCGGCTGTTTAAAAACCACAATGCTTTGTTTACTCTTTTATGGTTTAGCACGCACAAATAAGTGTGACTATAATACAAAGCTTTGCATTGAGCAATTTTAGGGCATTCGACTTACATAAAGGTTGAACTACACTTTTACTCTCCCAGAAAACAAAACAATAAGTTATAAATGTTGCCTGCATAAATGATCAACTGTGACTTCAGTGAGGGAAACTGTTCTTTCTTTAACAGAAAAGCAAAGCTTTACCGCGTCGACTCCGCCCACGGTCTCGTGATCCGGGGGCCAATGAAAACACAATCGAACCGAGGCGAGGCGAGGTGAGGCATGGCGAGGTGCGGCGAGGCAATGAGAACACGCCCTAAATTGACACCACAGCGTCATTTCTGCTCGTCTTACGCCGCAAGGCTGAACGCTAACCAGTGCATAACAAGTTATGTGTGAAATGGCCTCGTTCCCAAAACGGCTCCCCTGGTGTTCACGAAATGTCGCACACTCCACCAAAAGCGGATGTGCAAATGGGGAAACGCAGGCGACGTTTGCGTGTTCATCCCACTCGGGACAATACTTGCGATTTCTACAAACACTGCCACGGCCCAAGTAGCCGATCCCCCGGGGCCGAGTCGGCCGGAAAATCATTTTCCTTCAAGCAAATGTCTGAGCGACAAAGGTTTGTGTCGAGGATCTGCAGGAGTGAGACGGACCGCGAGGGCAGATTGGGCTGAGGGCTGGGGAGGTGTCGCCGGCGCCTCGCCTCACTTTGCACCGTGTGGCTAAAATGAATTGCCTTCAGCACTGAAGATCGCGACGGGTCGCAAAGTTGGCAACGTTGTACTAACTTTTTTACTAACTTTTTTTTTTGTTGTTGTTTTTTTTGTTTTTGTTGTTCTGCCTTGCTGCTCTCCCTCGAGCCGCAACTCCCTGTAGCAGCACCCCCCCCTTTTTTTTTTCTTTGTCTATGTTCTGTAAATGTAGATTTAAAAAACATGTTTTTTCCTCGGCTACGAGTTCATATGCACTATCTTTGCTAATGGATGCTGTTAGAGCGGATGTAGAGTTGGTTGGTGTGAGGAGAGGAAGTAGAGGAGGCAGGTGATTGGCTGTGGCCACCCTGGAAGGAAACACTACTTTTTAATCCTAAAACAACAACAACAACAACAACAACTACAACAAAACACCACTCTGAATCAGCAGTGCCATTTATGTTGTGGTTTATATAGTCTAAATAAATTAAAAAAAAAACTGTCACCTTGAGTTGGTGTGCAAATAAAACTCTTTTTTTTATGCATTGCGTCATAAATGATTAATCCGATGGGATGAAATTGAAACAAACAAGCAAACTGTATTTAGACCAGACCTTGCGTCACCCACCCGACTCCCTTCCCTTAATGATTTCAGTCGACCAGGGTTTCTGCGGCTGACTGCGCGTTTGTCAGATAGCGTTCTCCCGCGTGCAGTTGTGTTCCCTCACCGTGCCAGTGTATCGGGGAAAAAAAGAGTAGCGGCGAGCCAATTAAATCCTTTGAAAGAGCCGGGACCGTGGTCTGCCTTCATAAATGATGAACAACGCCGGAGCTCGCCTCGCACGCCGGACTGGTGGCTTCGGAGTAATTACAACCTCATTTAATGTGCCGCGTCTTTGAAGTGGCGCCTTCATCCAGACAGCGTCGCGTTCTGTCGGCGCACGTCAGGGAAGAAAAGTTTCAGACGAATCAGAAGCTTCATCGGTACTCAAGACTTATTACTGTAAGCTCGTGATTGAAAGAAAATTAATTCTAGTTAATCTATGAATTAATCTAAATTGAACTGTTAAGGTGTGCAATAACGTGTTGTTTCCTTGTGGTTTCCAATTTTTTTGGGGACGCTGGGTTTTTCTTTTTGTTGCAAAATCAAGCTTCCAACCATTTTTGGATGGACAATCTTGAATGAAGGAGTTTTTTTTTTGTTTTTTCTTTGGAATTGAGGTGGAGTTGGATTAAAACAAACAACAAAAAAATTTTTTTTTGGCAGGAGTTGGCCTTGAACACAACTGGAAGCCCAGAGCACATGGAACTTTTAGCAGCCTGCCGCTGCCCCGGTCTCCCCTCTTTGCAGTCTGAGAAACACAGGCCAGGAGCTCTGTGCTAGCTCGCTAGCAGACTTAACCTCCGGAGACGGACGGATGTCACTCTCTTAAAGGGGTCTTGGTTTTTTAATAGAAACAAAGGCCGCTCGCTATTAAATTTCACGTGCCAAACATGTAGCCGGTTGACCCTTCGGGATCTTTTACACAATTTGTCATGTTTGCCCGGAGGCCTGGTGAGCTGGTGGGGAGGGGGGGGGGGGCACAGAGGGCTAAAGTGCGAGGCACTCTGTGGCGCCGCACTGCCGTCGGTGCCTGTCCTTACTCATACTGCCTGATTGGTGGGTGACAGAAAAGTCCAGCTGAGGTTAATTCTGGCAAAAGGATATATCACAGTGCTGTGGCACTCAATGCATTTCAAATGATGTGTCCTTGGGACGGAAGGTCACTGCTGCGTCTCTCCTCACTGGCGAGATGCAGCCCGAGCCACTTGGGTAATTTCAAGAAAAAGGGGTTTTGTAGGTTGTTTCTTTTGCCCACTTTAACCCTTTATTGGGCGATTGACCATAATCTGGTCTTCCCTAGAGGCATATTATTACACACCGTAATATAATAATAAATATATCAGACCGTTTTCTTACTACAGGTTACAGTGGGAGGTTTAAGTTGCTTTGTTTCTTGGTCTCTTGCAGTGACTTGCTGAGAAGTATATGTATTTTTTTACGCTGTATCATGTTTTACTCTTTATTACCGATGCCTTAATTTACAAAAAACAATATCGTAAATTAAATCATCAAATCGTCATTAAATCTGTTCGTTACACATAAAAACAATACCATGAAAAAATATGTTCAACGTCCATGCAATGATACACCGTTGCTAGCAGCACCTAGCCGTCTGCGCTAACATGTCACAAAGCTCAGCCTGCCGCGTTTCCAGGTAGCATAATCACAACCTTCACTCCTCCATTTTCATTTCACCTCAGCTGTCTGGAGGCTGGTTTTACCTGCCTTTAAAATGTCACGGCTTTCTTTTCTTTTCTTTTTTGATCTCTCAGTTTTTAAACAAGCGTGTGTTACATTCCATAACAAAATTGTGTCTCAGAAGCCTTTTTTTTTTTTTTTTTTTTTTAACCATGCAGAAGAATGGAAAACAAGCCGAAGAAAAAAAAAGGACTTAACACAGCAATTTTTATTCTTACCGTTCTTCCCGGGAAAGCAGGGGAATTAATCCCATCCCGCTGTTTACTTTATGCTTCTCTTTTTTGGGTTTAGCAATGCGACTGACTAATAAATCGCCAACCTTTCGTAATCTTTCTTCTTTTTTGTCACGTTTCGTTAGATATTTAAGCAGGGTTTCTCTCCCCCCAGGCTGCCCTGGATCTTCTGTATGTTTTGTCCAGAGCAGCTGGGGGAATTTACTTTGCCACAAGTGTGACCGTTACAGTGAATTTACATAATGTTTCCAGTCAGGTCGAAGTTATTGCAGTTGAAGGCATTTGTGATGCGTCATCCGTGCTGATTTCACATTCATGCCCATCTATCCGACTTTACTGACTCTGTGTGCGTCCATCAGCAGTGGGCCTGCGGTTCTTGTAAAGTCTGATTTTCTTTTTTTTTTTTCGCCTTAATGGTCCTGTTTCCACCTGTGAGATCCAATCATAAGACCATATTGACCATATTTGGTGCTGGACTGGGTTGCGTGTGGCCAGTGTTTTGGAAACAGTAACCCAGGTTGGACCACACAGCTAAACTAAACAGCCCAGTACTGGCAGGCTGGTTTTGGGTCTGTCTAAATCTGTGTACACTGTAGTTTATCAATTTAAAAAAAAAACCCACAAGTACTCTTCAATTTTCTCAATCAAAGTTTTTATAATTTAATAGAAATAATTATGTTTATTCATGAATAGGACCAAATACACCTGCAAGCATTTGGGGATTTTTTTTGTTGGTATTGTAACTTGCCATTTATATTATTCTAGTGGGAAATTTGCAGAAAAGCAAACTAATATTGTGATGCGGTAATGTGCCCATTACGTAATTATGTAAAAAGCCCTCTCAGGTCTCATGGCAAACGGAGCAGAAACAAAACCTGCAGCTGCCCTTTTTGCTCCGCCATCTCTTACCCCCAATTCACACCGAAAGCGTCTGAGGCGCTGAAAGGGCTCCGTAGGATTGCAAGATGGCGAGACAACCCAGGTAGTTTTGCATGTACTTAAAGAAAACAACGGTGAAACAAAACTCTCTTGCCTGTCTGAATTGATACACGCAGTATCGCTGTGTGTAAAAAAAAAAAAAAAAAAAGAGAGAAAAGAATTAGAATAAACCAAACTGCAGCTATCATACAAAATGTAGGTATTTAAAGTATACATGCGTTTGTTCATTATAGTTTCAGATTCAAAGTGAAATTTGCTTCATTATTTGACGGCCGAACTGAACAGTGTTGAAGCTGATGAGTCACGTTTCACAGTAAAATACAACATCCAGCACATTGTGCATTATAATGAAAATCCTCCGCATCCGTCGTGTTTTCCAATCATTGACTTCCTGCCTGAACGATTGTACCTGCTGCGGAGCCGCGACCGCTTTTGGTCTGACTTGGGAGTTACTCTGAACATGGAGATAAGACCACCACCACCACCACACCTGGCTCATGATTCGGGGCTTTGAGGCCTCCAGCATGTAAACAAAAACATCTGGTCTTTACAGGCGAGAATGTCCACGTTTATTTGCCCTTCCAGGAATGAGATCCAATCGTCAAGTGGCCACTGGAGACGCATGTCGGTGCCACGCGTGCGCTAAGTGCCGTGCACTTTTTTTTCTCCCCCTTTCAAATCCCATTGGGAACGGGGTCTAATCGACTGGCCGCCCCACAGTGTAACTCGCACGCTGTCGTCACTTGCCGCTCGATTGGTGTTTGCCGCCTGCAGCCCCGCCCACTGAAGAGGCTCTGACACAGGAACACAAAAGCTCTTAGTCCGGTGCTAAAACGGCGGTTGAACGCAGCACAGCGGGGATCTGCTGCTCGTTAGCCGGCGCGTTGTTTGGTCAACTTTGGCCTGCCGGTTCACAGTCCTGCACTGCACCCAGGGGCGTAGGAACCAGAGGGGCAAGGTGGGGGACGTGCCCCCCCCAATATTGGAGTCAGATGTATTTGTCCCACCCAAAAATGATACTGCAGAGGAGAAAATTGTTTGATTGTGAACATTCAATTTGCAAACTTTTATTGTGAAAGCGCAATACAGCGGTGTCACTCAATGTGTTTACATGCAGAGCTTAATCGGACTGAGCTAATAATTCGTTTTTCTCGTCTAATCGGACTTTTCTCCTTCTCCCAGTTTACATGCAGCTGAGAAAATCAAATTATTGACGGGAACGCGTCCTCCTCTCCCACACTAGGGGGCAATATGAGAAATTCCAATTCCAATTGCATTACCTGGGTGTCTCAATTGAGGTTCCCTGATTCCAAATTGGAGTTCTCAAACTCCAATCTTAGTCCGACTAACGCGTTTACATGCACTACAGTTGTCCAATCATAGTCGGGCTAAGGCAATAATTCGGTTTTCTGAAGTGTCATGTAAACGTACTAACTACTGTCCCCACCCCCCGGCTCTGATACTGGTAGAGGAGGAGAGACGGCAAGACCTGAGGTTGACGGTCAGTAGCATTTCAGCTGGTTTAATACACTTGCGTTCCACGGTGATATTGTGTCTGATGTGAACGCAGACGAATGCTAAAGTGTGGCTATTACTGGCATGTCAACGTTAGATGTCATAAAAAGAACAAACGAATGAACATTATGACTGTGAGGTGTTGAGGAGTAACCCGTAAATTACAGTGTTTACCAAAACCAAATACCTAAACCAAATAAGTGAACATAAATATAATAAAAATAGCATTATAGGTTCTTGGTGAACCACCTGTTATTCCCAATTGCACTGTGAACCATGCATTTTTATAAAGACCTGCAACCAAAGTTACTTTTAACTGATGTAATGCTAATTGTTGCATGCGTCATAGGTGCCCCCGCACCCTCCACCCCAATGTTAACCTCCTTCCTGCGCCCCAGGCCTGGCCGCACCCCCGCGGGAAAGCTAACGTTGGCGTCAACAACAGCCTCCTATCGCAGCTTCACTTCATTGCGACCCGCTATGATGGTGCTCTGGGGCTGGGGGGTGTAATTTACAAACGAGCAGGCTGACGTCTCATTCACAGGGGGCGGGGGAAAGCAGCGTCCTCATTGCAGGGGGAAACCGTGCCTGAATCTCGGCTTTGGCGCGCGAGCCAGCCTTCAGACAGCTGCGGCGAATGTGTGTTGGGCCTCCGCAATAAAATAAAGAGCTGGAGGCGAGCCAATTAACTGCAGCAATTAAGCCGCGCTGCAAAGTTCAGCAGGAGGACAGCAATATCATTTAGGGAGACGGAACCATTGTCAATCTTTCCTCCAAGATAAGTATCCCCATGATGACTGTTTCACTCTCTCAGCCCGCAACGCATCTGTCAATTATTTAGTTTGATGTGGTTGATTATGTTTCCCGTCCTCCTGTGTATGCAAGTGGAACACGGCGCTATTATAACAGATAAGTGCGGCGTGTTCTCGGGCACAGTGTGCCTCTAAAAGGGTCGCAGTAGGCTCCCTTGTTGTATACAGTGGAAATGATGTGTCATTTTCATTTCCCCCGCTGCGAGAGGTTTCTTTTGGATCTGAAAAATTGCCGCACAGATGCAGAGAGTCAATACTACGTGACGTCTGTCCCGTCTTAGTCACAGAGTAATAGATGCCTAATCACGTCCTAGGCGTGTATTCATTGAAGACGTTTGCTCTGCTTAGGGCCTGCAAAATTTCAAGCTATTGTCAGTATTCTTAGTATTGATCGCTACTACCAAGTTTTTTCAGAAACTGAGGCATCCGCTGTACAAGAGATAAGAGAGTTCATGCATGTTACGGGTGCGTCACTAACACCCACGAGCCCTGGTTTTGAAAGCTCGCATGAGGCTTTTACATTTGCTATCCAAAGAGTATACATGTATATTCATCCATCCATTTTCTATTACTGCTTCTTGGGATCACTGCGGTTGTTGGAGTCGGTCCCAGCTGTCTTTGGACGATGGCCAGTTTCACTCTGGACAAGTCGCTTGTTCATCACACGGCCACATAAAAAGACAAACAACTGTTCACACTCCCGATTCGCCTCACGTGCATTTTTATTCTTTTTTTTTCTTTTTGAGTGCGGGACGAAGCAGGGAGGGAGAAGAGTCAAACTCCACTCTGGAAGGCCTCAGTCCCCCAGGGGGTCGAACCCACAACCTCCCTTCGAGGCATGCAGTGCTAACCGCTGTGTTGCCCCAATAATGAAATTAGGACCAACAATTTTATATGACAAATTGATTTGGTGGGAGTTTCTGCCTCCACTTACAGTTTCAAAGCCGGGGGAAAAAAAAATTGTCATAAAAAACAGTTCACATGCTCAGGAGAGATGACTGGATTGCAATTATATGCGGTTAAGCTCATTTTTTACTCTTTTATTCCCTCCCCCCATCATCATATCTCCCACTATATTACCAACACAGTGCTGAGATGTTAACATTTTTTTCACGTGGAGCACGCTAACCCTCGATGAAAGGTGACGCAACACCTTCGCTCCATCAAACCTCAAGGTCTCACCCCGCCTCCTCCCTCTCCTCCCCCGTCGCAAATCCACTAAACGCGAAGCGCCGTCAGCTGACATCGACACATAATTGCCAGAGCGGAGCACAACGGCCCACATTGACTGAGGTCGGGGCGAGACGGGGTTGGGAGGAAGAGAGGGATAAATATTTAAGCTCCCCTCGTTCTCTATTTGGCCAGTTCACTGTTTAATTCAAACCTCCCCGATTTGTTCAGCAGCGCGGCCGAGGCGCAAACACTCAGCCCGTCTGATTGCGTAACTCTCACCGCGTCGGCGCCTGTTTCATGTGACCCCCGCTTCCCCGAAAAGCCTCTGAATAAGCAATAGGAACAGGTTGCCGCTTTTGTTTTGCTGTAACAAAAAAAAAAAAAAAAAGAGGGGGAGGGATCGTCTGTCGGGATTGCCGGCTGCCGGGGAGCGGAAAAAAAAACAGAAAAATGGCCGTTTGAAGATGCAGGAGCCAACGTGAGACGATCCGCAAAGGGCTCGGGATTTAAAGCGCCACAGCAGTCCGTTTTTTAAAGTTTCGGGGAGAGCGAGTAAAGTCTGCCGCCGTCGGTGAAGACGGAACGCGTCGTCTTTCACGGAGGTGGAGAAATATCAAGCGCGGCGCCGGTGCCGGGCTGTCGGCTCGCGCTGCTCTATTTTGAGGGGCAATTATTGCGGCGCGGGAAAGTATAACGCCAAGGCTGCACTCGCAAGCGTTCATGTGATCTCTATTTGCTTCTTTATTTTAATTCAAGGAGCCTTTCGTCGTCGCTCTCACCACCTGCAGACTTGACGCGTCGTTTCCGCTCACCGACTCTCAGGTGCGGCAGAGTGATTTGGGGGACAGGATGCGGCGGTGGGACCCGGAACACGTGGGCTTCTCGTGACACGTAGGGTGTAATATTAAATTAAGAAGGGAAAAAAAAAAAACAAACGGCAAATCTGACGAGTGTATCAAAGAGCCGAACGGCTCAAGGCAGCTGCGACCCCCCCCCTAAGCTGTCATCCTCTCGCCCCTGGCTTTTAACCTGATGTCAGCCCTCGCCGTGAATAGTGGCTCGCACATAGCCCATCAACACAACGCTCACGCAGCGCACACATGGTGCGTCCAAGGTGCAAGGAGAGGGGAAGATGAAACAAAGAGCAGAAGTAGGTTATTCATGCGAACACGTCGGAACGCTGTGACGTCGAAAAACATCACTGCCAAAGACGAACCCCCATCAAGCTAAAGCATTGAAGACCAAGTAAGAAAAAAGAAAAAAGAAAATGAAAGGCCTTTTCAGCCATGTTTGATTTGCAAAGGACTGATGGCTTGACAAATGCAAAACCAAAAGTCTAATTTGGGTTTTAATAGACTGTTTAATAAGAAGCGTGGCTACTGGCACGCGATCCGCCAGCTTCTGCTAGCTTAGCGCTCACTGACGTCCAGAACGCGCTGCCTGCGACATCTGGTGAGCGCATGGCCGCCGCGGCCCACTCGTCCGTGCTTAACGCCGCCGTAATCAAATAAGACGCTGGTGGGAATGGATCCTCCTGAGTAGCGCTTAAGTGCATTTCGCCAAGGAAATAAGAGGAGTTAAAACACATTTAGTGTTAAAAAAGACAATGCACTCTTCCTTAATGCAATGTACTGCACTTAAGCAGCATAGAGTCTGTCTGACCAGTGCGTATATATACCCTTAACCCCGGGCTGAGGTCGAGGTGGTCGTTCTCCAACTTTCATCTCCGCTTCTGAAGGCGGTGCAGCTCTAAAAACAAATTGTATTCTCAAGGAAACTTAATTCTGTCCAAGCTTCCACCTTGAGGAATTTCAGGCATGTTATTTTTTTCTTGATCCAGCAACAGAAAGTGTCTGCCTGGCAAATACCTGCATGGCTCTTTGCCGTCAAGACAATAGGCCGGTTGAATCCGCAATATGCAGCAGTCAAAATGTTTGGAGGGCTTCAAAGTGCACTCTGAGCTCCTGTAGCACCCATTGCATCATCCACATCCTACACCGCTACCTGTTGAAGGAGTTGGATATTCTGGATCAAAGTGCCATTCTCTGTCAATGGCATTTGAACAATTTCATTGGTAATGCTCACTTATTTGGATTAACATGGAAATGCCTTATTCCATTATATGGGTGGGCTTCCTTTTTGCAACGACCAACTTGGCAGAGAAGAATAAAAACATGCCGAACTCGATATCTTTGCAATCCTCCTGTATAGGAGGACAATAGAAGGTAGATATTTCTTATCCGCCTCCTCCTCCTCCTCCTCCTCCTCCTCAAGAAACATATTGAAAGTTTTAGTGCCTTGAAAGAATCATAAACACTTCAAGGTGAATGTCTTGATCCATTTGATGAATTCTTGTCGGTGTATTGTGGCTGATGTAAAGAAGCTGCTGCCCCTTGACACGCCGCTTGAAGACATCACCATAAGCTCTTTATTCGGGAACATTCGAATGGAATTGTGGATCGTCTGCATAATATCTCCACATTTTTTTCCCAGTGGTCTCTATTTAGAAATTCACTGCCTGTCACTTGTACAGTGAAACAAATTCAGTAATTTGTAGTTGTTTTTTGTCTTTTAGACGGCGCTCGTGTTTTCTTTTATTCCCCCCCCCCCCATGCAAAATGATTTATTTCAGGCGCAGCGATCGCGGTGCAAGAGGTCGAAACGTCTCCAGCCGATGAACCGCGCTTCCTTCCGCTGTCCCTCTCATGCTCCTGCCTCCACAGCCCTTTTCCCCTTCATATTTCTAACACAGCAAGACGCGTTCAGTCTTCAAAACCGTGCGTTGAGCGGAGAAGCTGCCCTCTCTAGTGGCGCCGGCTCGCAAAGTTGTGCTTCTGCCGAGTCCTCCTGCAGCTTTATTTGGCGCGTTTTCTTTCCCGGCGCCCGCTGAATGGTGGTGGGTGGGGTGAGGGTGGGGGTTGGGGGAGGGGGGGGGGGTGCAGCAGGTGGATGTATATTTATGAGGCGGATGTGTATTTCAGGGAGAAAACAGCGTTGCAAGAGGTGACCTTGCGAGATAAAAGGAGGGCTCGCAAGCCAAATGATGAAAGAGAATGGGATCATCCTGGGCTCATTAATGTGGATTTGAAGGTCAGGTAATTATAACAATAGACATGTGGGCTGGCTTTGGCATCTGGTATTGTTGCTTTGTTACGGGGAAGACAGGCCTGCGGAGGAAAGGGATTAATCACTGCGACGCGTTGTCACGTTGACACCTTCGCACGTCGCCACGCTGCGGCTGCTGGAGAAGTGGAGTCAAAAAGGCAACAGAAGAAAAAAACAAAACAACAACAACAACAACATTTCAGCCTGAAAATAGCACGCGTTGGATTAAGTTGCCGAATGTCTTCCAGAGTCTTTCAACTGCAGGACTAACCAGGAATTACAGATCCAAACCAGGCTGACATCATTTTTTTTTTTTTAAACTTCAGCGTTTGTTTTTACTTTGCGTCGTCGGCAGTTGAAGGCAACACAACAGGCGTCCCACGGCAGGGGACCGTGTGCTGTCATCCAGGTGGGATTCCGATGGCCTGGAGGAAGAGATGCGGCGTGGCAGCCCAGAGCTGCGCCTCTTATCTAATTGAAGAAAAGGGGAAAGAAAAGGGTAGTTTGCCGGCGCTGTGATGCCGATAAACAGCAGAAGTGAGACGCAGGTTGTTTTTTTTGTTTTTATGTAACCCGCCCCTAAACAGTTCTGCTGGTCTCCCTCCACCACCTTAAGGATGATAAAGCAAGTAGTCTTGTAACCACTTGGAGAGCAGCTCGATTCCGGGCAAGCACTGTTTCTATTATTCATCGTCCGTGCAGTTAAAACAAACGGCGCGGAGGCAAAACCTGTAGCTTTAAATGTCGAAAGCCTGTTTATGGCTGAGGAATTAGCATGTTGCTCGTTTGTTTAAATGCCAAATGTTCATTTCAAGGCTTTTACCCTTTCAAACCTTGAAGGAGGTTTATTTAATTTCATGTAATTACAAAAAAAATAAAAATGAGAGTGAAGCAAGGAGCAGGAAGGGTAATATTTCCGCGTTCACACCAGCGCAGAGATACCATCTGCGTTTGAGTTGCGACTCGCCTCTCGCCATCGCGCCACCCCTGCCGCGAGTTAGTCTGGATCACTTGCAATCCTCGGGGACCACTCACAGCTATAAAGAACAGAGATGGCAGCCGGGCGAGGCTGCGCGTGTGGTGCGGCATGCATTTTTAATACGCCACAAATAAGAAATACAGCCGCCGCCGCCGCTCCTCTCACGGTGCCGCAACCGGCGCCTCGCTCTGATATTTACATCTGTTTGCGGGGGGAATTGTAGATTTTTAGAGGGAAGATGAGCCCCATTGAAAGGTAAATGCAGCTCTCCATGGGGACGGCATATAGGTTGCGATGGGTCTTAAAGGGGCGGTACGCAATATTCTGCTTATTTTGGGGTGGGGGGGGCGGAGAAGAGCGAAAACTCCTCATGGCGTCATGACGTCCGTGCCAGTGAACATTAAATAGCAGCAACCAGACACCTTCACGATCGGCGGCAAGTCAGCCCGCAATGTTTTTAGCAAACTTTCTGTGTGAGTGTTGGCGTGGATGAAGATCCATCATCCACACCGCCGGGGAAGCCTTTCAAGTGGCGACATATCTGGGCGTCAAACCGAACAGTTCAACTCCGAATTTCCCACAAAGGTTTGTTTGGCTTCAACCAAACTCTCACGACCGCGCTTCTGAACTGACAACCAGGTCTGAACGGCAGCTGCTCTTTTGTTTTTCTGAGAGGAAAAAAAAAAAAAAAAAAGCCTAATTATCGGCCGACCTTCCATTTGCAGCGCATTGTGCGGCGGAGGCCATTATTTTTCTCCGCCGAAATCAGTGGCAAGAATCAGATGGAGAACAAAGCGGGGAGGGAACAGCGATGTCACATCGAGGTACAGAGACCGGCGCTCTCTGGCCACCGACGCTTTCATCTGGGATGAGTTGCGCCTTTGGAATTGCATTTTTCAAAAAAAAAAAAAAAGAATAAAAAAGGCAACCGTCGGCCAGGTAAACAGCCCAGGAGGCGCGAGGCGAGAGTTTAGCATTTTATACTGATTTGAAATTCTAGAGCGTCGCCGCCGCTCTTGACTCAGCGATCTTTCCAGCTCGCAAAAACGCAGGAAGGAAACCCTGTAACTTAACAGTCCCCGTAACCCACCTCCTCTCCCGCCGAAGCACACTATCACCCCCTGAGCTTACTGAAGGGTGCGCGGGTGGAGGTGGGCGGAGGGGCGCACGCCGGGTATAAAGTTAGTGTGTGTTTGATGGAGCGTAAGGGTGCATTTGAGGTGACGGAGACCAGAAGGTAGCGAGTGTATCTGTTTACTGCCTTGAGGGTTCGTGGTTATGCACCAACACTTTCCATTTAACTGCGTGATGTGGGAGCCGTGTGCCGAGGACACACACACACACACACACACACACACACACACACACACACACACACACACACACACACACACACACACACACACACACAGGCAACCTAGATCCACACCTCACTGCGCACACTGAGGCCGTTTTCATGCACACAGACTTTTTTCTTTTTCTTTTTTTTTTACAGTATGCTGTGTAGTCACACTAAAAAAATAAATAAAAATAAGTGACTAGTTTATCTATTTTTTCCCCCCAGTGTTTCTGTCTGCGGGGGCTTCTTGTCGCAGCGCCACACTATAAAATCTTGCCTGTCACCCTCTGGCGTTGGTTCTGTTATCAATGTTTTTGGTTTTTTTTCCCTCTGTCTCTCTCTCTCTCTCTTCCTCTCTCTCTCTCTCTCTGCTTGCTGAGAAAATACGGTGTGGCGGCGGTCGCAAACGCCGTTGACTGACAGATAAATGAAGTTGCTATTGGGGTTGGGAGTTCAAAGGGCAGGCAGGAAGTGGATTGCACCCGCAGTGACAGTTGAGGCGTGTGTTTGATGGGCTCACCTAATGCTGCGGAGCGGCCGCTCCTAATGACCTGCCATCCACCGGCAGTCTGGGGAGCCCTTCCGCCGAGATTTATGGCCCGTGTTGCTGCTTCCTACCGGGGTCGACTCAGGGAAGAACAACACAGACAAAAAAAAAACAAACCCTCCTGGTCCTACCGTAGCCAACTGCCTCACGTTCACTTTTCCCCCCGATTAACCCGTTAGCCGCCGATCTGACCGATGACCGTATAACCGCTGCAAAAAAGGACTGAAGGTTTAAATATTGAAACTAGGTGCTGTAGAAGTTAACGCGTTAACTGTTTCGCGTCAAGCCGGACAGGAAGTCACTCAAAGATACACGAGAGAATCCAGTTAATTTTCGAAATATGACCAAATTTCAAAATAAAATGCCGCAATTGACAAACGCAATCATATTTGTATGCATTAAATTTGTCAGTCACTAGTATCAGAGTGTGAGAGGGATTAAACAACAAATTCACAGACTCACATACACAGTGTACACACAGTGAAATGGCCAATCTTGCACGCAAGTACTGAGCAACACCTGCCGCATCTGTATCGTATGAGAGGTTATTCTCACTGTCTGGACATGTTGTCGTCTGTTTGAGCAACTGGCTCAGTGCTAAATAAATATATCAAATAAATATCTGTTTGCGATAAATATATCAAAAATAAATAAATAAATATCTTGTTAAGTTACATGTAGGGTAAAAAATCAATCAGGAGTTAACTCAGGACACTAATGCGATTAATCACAATTTAAAATTTTATCTGCTGACATCCCTAATTAGATTTTGACTATTGCTGATTTAATATTGTTTAATCTCATAGGATGGCATGTGTGTTATTTACTTTAGCCACTAGCTGTATCTGCAGCTCGTCTTTGTCCTTGAGGGCCGTTTGATCTTTGATCTTTGAAATTCCCCAGCGGGGGAGGGAGGGGCTCAAACTGAGGACGGCCACGAAAACCATTTAAGATGCATTCAAACGGACAAATACGCACGTGTGACCTCGGCCGCGAGGAGAAACGGATGATGACGGCCTCCTGATAATTGTTGGCTTGCGCCCCGAAGGCGGAGGAGGAGTGTTGCTCCGCCACCAGATAGCAGCCAGACTGAGCCCCAAGGCGGCAACACAAAAACAGCAAGGCGAGCTAGTTTATAATTAATACACGCACTATAAAATATGCACTCTGGCTTGGATGTGGCCAAATATGGATATTTTTTTTTTTCCTGCCTTGATTTGTGAATCGGTATAAATGAAGTGTTTTGCCGACGAGTCGTACGGAACAAAGGGAAAGCTGCGAGCTTGGGGACGCTTCGCCGTCTCGGTTGTGCGTCTCGCCCCGCTTCCGACTTGTCGCGCGCTGGAAGACCGATTGTTGAAACAAGTCCCCATCCGTTTGGGGCGCTTTCAATGCCCCCCCCCCCGCCCCACACACACACACACACGCACACCCCCGATATGTATCGCTCGCGGGCTGAGCTCACTTAAGTGCGCGAGGATCCGGATATCTGGCCTGCCTGGAGACAAACTGCCGAAACATCTTTCACGACATCCTGATCGTTAATGGGGGAGGGAGCGGGGAAGGAAGGGAAGAGGGTGGGGGGGGCGACGGGAATGACAGAGGGCTGCGTCTTTTTTTATTTATTTTTTATTTCAAAGCCCTCCTCACTTCAGTGTTTATTAAAAAAAAAAGAAAAAGCCCGTCGCTTGATGAGGTCGCTGCCAAAGGCTTTCATCTCCCGGTGGGCTGCTGCCTTGATCACAAGTCACATGTGGTTGAGAGGAGCAGCGGCGCTCCCAGACTAGCCTGTTTACCGCCACTGCTAGTGTCCCGGCAAACACACCTCTCTCTCACACACACACGCTCACACACATGCGTGTACGCTCAAAGCTGACTGATTAGCAGAGCGCGTCTCCAATCTCTGATTAGGTGTGGAGTAAATGAAGTAGCCCCCCCACCGGTCCGCATTTCCATAATGCCAGGTAATTAAACCCCAGTGTTTTAATAGCTGAGGAATAGGAAGACACCCCAGGAGGGCCCCCGACGAGCCGAGGCAGACTCTCAACTTGCACCCAAACTTACTTTTGCCGTCCCCAGCAATCTTAATAAACAGGCTGGCTTTTGTGCCTTTATTTATGAAGGAAAAGAAAAAAATGACACTTGGAAGAAAAATAAAAGGAGGAGGAGGAGGAGGTGGGGGGCTTTTTTCCTCTGCACTTAGGCGCTCTTTTGAAATATCGAGGTAGTGACGCTTCACGCGCCCGGGCGGAGACGCGCGTGCAGCCGTTGTCGATCGCTGACAGATTCCGCCGCTCAAACAAAGTCGGGGAGCCTCCTTTTGTCATCACAGAAAAACCTGGAGAGGCGCCATTGTAAACATGACAGTGGATTGTCAGAACATCCCCGGGTTGAGGTTTTGCGCGCCGTCCGTTGCATGTAGAAGCCGCTACTGTACGTCGCGCGCGCCGGAGACAAAAGGGGCCTTTTGATGAAACAAATTCTGCAGCGCCGAGAGCTTCCTTTGTCTCCCCCCCTCCCCCCCAACCCCCCACCCACCGCCACTTGTTTGTGTACAGCCGCTCTGGTGGGAACAATGGCGACGCGGAAAGGTGTGGAAGCCGTCAAGACCGATTCCCCCCCCCAACAGCCATGCACAGAGAAAAAAAAAGTGTAAAAACAAATAATTAAATAAATAAAACTGACAGGCACAGAGTATCTCTCTCTCTCTCTCTCTCTCTCCCATGACACCCCCGTCATTATCTGTCGCTCGTGCACCCAAATGATTTTTCGGCAATAATAAGCTTTTAAATAGGCCAGAGTTCACGGCTAATGACGCCAAGTGCAGCCGCCGCCGCCGCCGCTGGAAGTGTGGCTCATCAAAGGAGCGTTTGGGTGTTATTATTTCATCCGCCCGCCGCTCCCACCAACTTACCCACCCGACACCAGCCAGCAATCAGCCAGTTTCCACTTAAAGGTGTAAAATTTGCCTTGAGTTAGGATTTTTATACTGTTAAAAGCTTAACATACTGGCCAATAATACATTAATTAAAGTGTATCCTCACAGTACAATAAAAGTCATTTGGTTTTCCTACCTTTACATTGGTTATGTATGTATGTATGTATGTGTATGTGTGTGTGTATATACTATATGTGTATATATATATATATATATATATATATATATATATATATATATATATGTATATATGTATATGTATATATGTATACGTATATGTATATATATATGTATACGTAAAATATATGTGTATATATGTATACGTATATTTGTATCCGTATATATATGTTTATGTATATGTAAATATATATATATATATGTATATGTAAATATATGTATGTGTATATATATGTATGTACGTGTATATACACACATATATATATATATATATATATATATATATATATATATATATATATATATATATATATATATGCACTATGCTAAATTTTCACCAATATAACAATCAAGATTCTTTTGTTTTTCTTTTTTCTTTCATTCCGTCTCCGTCTTACGAGCTGAAAATATAAACGATTTGTCTTGAGACCTGCGAAGCTGCCGTTGCCTTTAACCGCCAAAGCGTGGCGGTGGGGGGTTGGTGGGGGAGGGTCGGGAGAGTCGGAAAAACACAGCTGAGCCTCACACACAATGAGTGTTTGTCAGCTGACGGCGAGCTAACAATGAGCCAGGGGCCTTTCTCCCGGGGTGGTCCTGCATATCGATGCTGAGTCATGCATTGGTAAACGAAGCCCCCCACTTTTGAAGATCACAGGGTCTTTTCGACGGGGGTCTCGTCTTCACTTTTTAAAGGGAAGGAGCCCCGACCCCCCCCGCGTCCCCCACCCCGGGAGAAAATCTTTTGGAGAAGATCTCCTCCTCTGACGATACAGTAGCGGGCCAACGCTTAATTGCCTTCAATGAACCGCATGCTCGGCGGAGCGTAACCTCTGTCGCCGTGCCAAGTCGAGAGATCTGCCAGAGATTGTACATCGGGAGCGAGCTGCCGGCTCAACGCCGGCTTTGCCAAGACGGCTGCCGCTGGAAAGTGAGTCGCGGCAGATGATGCGATGCGCAGAGCGTCGGATGTCCCATTTATTCCCTCCTTGGTGACGACGTGCGATTACAGCTTTTACTTAGAAAGTGAGAGAAAAAAAAAATACTGCCGATAATAAAGAGAGAGTGTTGTCTTCTGCCAACCGCTTCTGATGTCGAGGCTGAAGAAGCCAAGCGGTTCCTCATCTTCTTCATCTTTACCTCGCACGTGTTCCGTCTTGGCGCGCGTCGCTGGTTGCAGGACGAGCGCCAGGTCAGGTTCTGCTGTCCAGAGTTCAAATACAGACGTGTGTATATTTCTTATCATAGAAACTATTATTTCTTTGTGATTATTTTCAGCTCACAACCTCAATCAATGTCTGCTCTACCTACATTGAGCCACTCGTTTCCGCCTCCCTTTCACAGCTGCTCTGTTATTCTCAGTGAATTTGTCTTTTCACGATGACGATTTGTGTCTGAAAGAACCGCCTCAGGCTTTTTCCTTTTTTTTTAAAGTCAACTGACTGATATTTTCTTCTCTTTTCAGCAAACTCCAGCCTTCTGGGAGGAGGAGGAGGTGAGTGATCATCTTTTTTTCCCTTCTTTTTACCCCCCTCCCTCTTTCTTTCATTTGCGTCCTCGTACCGCCGTGTGTTCCCTGCGATTGAAGTCGCACTCATCAGATCTTAGCGTGTCGCACGCCGCGCTCCCCGGCGGTTTTCCGGGCCGGACTCCGCCGTCCGTCTCTCCCCGAGTGTGGCCGACGCGTCGGAGCGCCGATCGAGATGGTCATTACTTGAGCGGCCTGCCGGAGAGCATTATCATCAAAGCGAATGCGCCGGGGAGGCTGAGGCGGCCGAGCGTGGTGTTGGGAATAATGGCTCCGCTAGCTCCAGTGGAACGCCGCCGACCAACTCCACCGTCCTTCTTCTCCTCTCACATTTGACTCCTTTTTTTTTCTTCCTCCCTCCGAGACATGATTGAAATAATCGTTCCTCGCCGCGGTCCGATGAGGTTTGACGGGGGTAGGGGGGGGAGTGTTAATTTCTAAAAGTCTGCGATCTGTGACGAATGGAAGAGGCGACACTGCTTCGGCTTTTTTTTTCTCTTTATTGGTCAGCGCCGCGTGTCACTCCGGATGTGTCAGTCCTCGTCTCACAGCCTTCAGCGGCGCAACGTGCGGCCCCCGTGTTCATGGAACTGATCCTATTTGCTGCAGGCTGATGTTCTGCGGTCACGTAAGCCCGGCCGCCTTGTGATCCGTGCTTGTTGTCCTGTTTGCAACGCCGTCGGATTTCCATTTTCTCGTCTTTTTAACTCCTGTGATGCCGCTGCACTGTTCAACACGTTAATCCGCCTGAATGAATGGAAAAGTATTACTAAAAAACAAATGGTACATCCAGTTGTATAGTTTGGACCTGTGTATAGGTAACAACAGGACTTACAACTGCTTACTTTACTTTACTGCCCAATTATTTTCCCTGTCTGGGGCCATCATGACATGCAGGAATGCCTCTGAATGTCTTTATGATGGCTGACAGATTTACTATCAAAGATAAAATCTTTGACCCGAGAGTGTGAAGCACACAGGTTGGTTCAACAACTACAGTACCTGTTGAGCGGCTTTATTATATTAGTACTGTCCTTGCCAAGGGGGCCTATGTGAGGGGCAGGAGGGGCAGGGATAAGATCTGAATGATAGAGGACAGAAAGAGCAAATGGCAACAAAATATATTTCTGTTCTTTAATAACAAACAGATGGACACGATTTAACACTGAGATCACGCAGTAACATCACCAGTGTTACTTTTACATGTGATTTCAACTTTTTATTATTAATCTGTCCTCATTTAAAAAAGAATAAAGAACCCCGACATCAATAAGATTA
This sequence comes from Nelusetta ayraudi, assembly GCF_046127955.1. Taxonomy (NCBI): domain Eukaryota; kingdom Metazoa; phylum Chordata; class Actinopteri; order Tetraodontiformes; family Monacanthidae; genus Nelusetta; species Nelusetta ayraudi. The sequence continues at coordinate 5,156,345 of NW_027466058.1, read as the reverse complement.
ATACAGTAATCATGAGCTTCGGCTTGTGATATTTGTCACGTCGCGTCCGCAGCCGTTGCAGCAGCCGCTCGCCTCAGAATCATTTTTGCCCCAAAGATGCTTTCAGTGAAATTCTGGGCTCCGTCTGTATTTTGTCCAATGCATCATTATTTGAGTATTGGCACCCGGTCAGAGGCAGGAAATGTGCTGGAGCAGCATGAAGGCGGCGAGGGGGTGGCTCGTCATGGAGTCCATTACACTGCACGGAGCTGCTTGAGATCCGACTGGCAGCTAATGACGGAGGGCAGAGCGGCCCTTTCAATTTTTTCCCGGCGTTGCCGACGTATATATCATCGACGTAGCGATACACCCTCCGCCCGTCCCCCTTTTGGGCGCCGCAACCAGCTGGAGAAGGGCCGTGATTGAGATCAGAGGTCGGGGACGTAACCAAGCCGAGTTGCAGGTAAAGGAGGCCGCGCTCTCCAGATTGATTGGCAGCCGCTGCCGTCGACTCTCGCCGTTGGTTTGCAGCCACGCGGGGAGAAACAAGAGAGGCAATTTTCTTTGCCATTATGTTTTCATCATTGTTATTTTGCGGCACGTCGTCCCTTCTTGTTTTCTCTCTCTCGCGCGCTCGGCCCCCTGAACCTCGCACCACGCGGCCCCGCCGATCGATTGAGTTTCTGCTCTCAGCTAGTAATGAGAGCAGCGATTCCAGATTCTTCCATTTCAATAAATAAAGATCATTTTTGTAGTAAATAATTTCTTTTTTTTTTACTCGTCCGTCTCTGCAGTCCGTCCGATGGGATCTCTTGGAGTTGGTTGACGTCTCACTCGGTGAGAAAGCATCTTAGTTGCTGCTTATAATCCCCAGAGGAATTTAAATTTTTAGAAGACATTTAACTTTCCGTTAGCCGTGACGGACCTCGAGTGCTCCAGAGTTCCTCCGCTCGTATTCCTCTTTGGTAATGACGTCCACAACGGGTCAGTGTTCTTTTATTATGCCCCGCCGATGCGCATCGCTTGCCAATATTTGTTAGCGTGGGCACTTTAGAAAAGGGGGACAATGATTAGAACCTGCGCGAGATGGTTATTATCCACTCCAAAGCTAAAAATGTTCTTTTCCCCCCGCGGCGGAGCTCCTCGCCGTTTTTTTTTTTTTTCTTTTTATCTGCACGAGGCCACGAGGGGTTTTATCTCTCCGCGTCTTTATCGCTTCGGTGCGGCTGCTAAACCTGCAAAACACTTCGCTGGCTTCTTCCACCCCAATCCCCTTCTTCCCCACCGCCGCCACCACCTCTATCGCTTGGCATGTGAAGACCTCGTGCCTCGGTGGTGGCGAGGATCGATGTGAAGCGTTGGTGGGAGGGTTGGGCGTGCTGTCGTATAGGGCCCGCCTTATCTCCGAGCTGTCTCCTCGGTGGCCGCGCGCGGGAGCGGCGGCCTCACAACGGGCCGATCCATCACGCGGCGACTCGCACACCTGAGTCCCGCTGAGCTCCGGCGGTGAGCTTCCCGCCACCGCAGAGAGCCGGCCTAGACCTCGACTTTATCTCCAGAATGGTTTCCTCCCCACGCTCTCCCGTGCCAGTCGTCTGCACCTGACTGACACGTGTTGGACTTTTTCCATTTCCCCTGACGGGCGGGGGAGGGGTCTTTTTAAGAAAGACGTCGAGTGAAACCTCTGGGTTTTCTCGTGGCCTCTGTGGAAGTGTAGATGAATTAATGATTAAAGAGGTGAAATGATTAAAGTGGCAATATGCTTTTTTTTTTTTCCTCTCATCGTTAAGCCAAAACAAAGAGGCTTTGCACTCTCTCTCATTTCATTCCCCCCAGCTGCCTCCTGTCTATGGCTGTGTCTCAATTCAGGGTCTGCATCCTTCAAAGCCTGCATTTGAAGGCCAGTTGCGTCATAGCACTGCGCGGAGGCTTGTCCCAATTTACTAAAATTCGAAGGATGCTCAAAATGCGCCCTTCAAATGCGCCTGGTATCCTTGGAAGTCAGCTGAAATGGCGGCATCTACTGGCAAAGACACAAAATATAAATGCAAGTATTGAAATTTCACATAAAATATGAAGTTTTTACCCTAGGGTTTTTACTTATTTGAACATCCAACGCCATGGCTGGATGCCGAACCAATGGTTAGCTTGATGCTATAAAAACGTCACCTCCGGGGTTGGCCAGCATCAGGGAACGGCAGTGACGCAACCAGGAAATACGCCGAAGGCTAAACTGTCCCATTTGGTTACCGGGGAGGCGCGTTTGGGTTCGTCCTCCTCGGCCGGGTCCTCCATAAGGACCCGCCTTCCGACTGAGGACGCATCCTTTGAAGGATGCAGACCCTGAACTGAGACACAGCTTGTAAGTGAAGCAACAATAACCCACTGCACGAGCCAGTAAAATGTTCAGTAATGATTAAAATATATGATGCCCTAAGCGTGTGCATGAGAGCGAGCTGGACATCGTAATGTGCTGAAGTGATGCTTGATCCTTAAATCCAGAAGGTCTCCTTCTGTTACCAGAACTCTGCCACCATGTCATGTTTCCATAGGGGCCACTATCAGTGATGGACCTGGAAACGTGCCAGCTTTGTGTTTCTTTATTCAACCACCAAAGTATTTTAGCAGAATTTTGTGTCGGATGCAAGTCCGTCTCTGAAAGTGGTCCTTCTGGAAACACAACATTCTAGTTCTGGTAACAAAGCCACCCACCAGTTTTCAGGTTATATCCTGCATAGTTTTTGCAAATGTTAACATTCTTTTGGATTTTTTGCATGCTTTTTGCATGTGCTGCTTCTTTCCATCCATAAACGTTGTTTGGGGAATTTTTCCAATGGACAAGAAGAGGCAGGGACTGACATACACTGACTAGTTTTGGAAACAAAAGGATAAAAAAGACTGGACATCAATAGACTCTATTAAACAACACCACTAGTTACTTCTAGGTACTTTTAGCTACTTATAGTTTCTGATAATGTGTGTATCGACCCTTTAACCACTGTTAAATCATTAACTACTAAAAAACAACAAACAAAACACGCGTTAGCCCCGGTGATGTATGTAATCCTCACAAACCACTCGGGATTCCTTTCCCGACTCTCCCGTCTTTGGGAATATGTACACAACGGGGTTAACCAAAAACAGCTCCATTACCAGCGCCGCCCGTGTTTGGTCTCGCTGGGAATACATCCATACATCACAGCAATGATCTCTGATAATTGCGTGCTAAACGAGGCCTCCGCCAACGGAAGGGTAATTACGGATTGTGGCAGGTTGCGCGCTCCGAAATGAGCGGACCCCCAGACGTAAACACCCTGTCACCCGCATCTCCGCCTCGCCCCCCCACCCTCCTCGCCTCGCTTACTTTTCCACGCACCCGCCGACACGGGCGGACATACGCGGACAAAGAGGCGAGAGCTCGCTGAGCCTTGTAATCATGCCACGGAGCCTCTGCGTAGCGGCGGAGAGGGGGAGCTCCTCTCGCCTTTGATGTCTCCATCCAGGAGGGATATTAGCTCATTAGCATTCTTACCAGAATTGTTGCCCGTTTAGCGCTGGGCTTTAAATAGACCACCCAAACAAATAGTTCACCGCAGGATGGCCCGACATTTTCGCCCGCAGGGGTTGTTGTTTTTTTTGTTGTTGCCCCCCCCCCCCAAAAACCTCCATATTTTTTTTTTTTTTGGCTTTCCTGACTGGGGCTAATTTGGCCACGGGGCTGGTAACGCTCGCTGAGCTCCACCACCTCTTTGTCACGGCTTACATAACACACAGACTGTAGCGCCACCAGCTCCCCCCCCCCCCACCTCATGAGTTTCCTAAATGAGGTGTTGTGTGTCACAAATACCAACGCTGACTCATTAATGATCCTTGCTGCAGTTCTGCTCCCGTGTCGCTGGGAGATATCACCTAATGACGCCTCCCAGTGGCATGATGAGGGAAAAAAATAACTGCTTTTCTATTCCAATCTGGAATCTGGAATCCACTGGAACTGGAGGTGGTGCTGAGGAGACGCTGGCATCAGTTTGACTTGAACCAATCAAGGCCTGGTTTGCTCTTCCACATTTAGACCTGTTAGAGAGCCGTGTAATCATATACTGTCCACACCCACCGGCCACTTTGGTAGGTTGAATGTCCCCCCTTGGAGAAGAAAGAGGATTCAGATGACTTGAGCGACCACTGAGCGTGGTGGATGTGGTTCTGGCACACATTGGGGCGGGTGTGTGTGGGGGGTGGGGGGGGTGGGGGGGGGCAGAGGTCAGAATGGACAGATTGGTCGTAGACAGCCAACAGCAACACACCAAACCAACCAAGGCCTGCAATTAGCACCTCTGAACACACCAACACTTCTGACACTAAGGCAGAAACAAGCTAACCAGCCACTTTATTAGATACCTGGTATGAACCAGGTGTACCTCATAAAGTGGCTGCCAATAGTTATGGGTCGTTCACGAACAAACCGGTTCTAAGAGCTGGCTCTTTAAAGTGAACGAAAAGAGCCGCCTCCTGATTGGCTGAGAGCTGTTTTTTTTCTTTTTTTTTTCTTCTTTTTTCGAAGCGTGTTGTTTTCATTTATTTATTTATTTGCGAAAGCTGCACAAGATTAGTCAAGATATGTGGCACTGTCTATCTGCACTGCGCACTTCACCCCTGAGTGCCAGAGAGAAAAGGAGAAATGGAGAATGGACCTAATGCCGAACATCCGGAAGTAAACCAGAAAGCGGGTTGATCCATATCCAGTCGCGGAGTTGGCGGCGCTTTAGTGCCAAAGAGAAATGTAAAAAAATAATTCAAATCAGAAACGGGATGAACGTAATAATGAATGCCATATAACACACACAGACACACAAATTGGCATTTGGGTTTTTTGTCAAAATCTTGACAAAACAGATTTTTCTTTTAGCTGAAAGCTGCTTTTTGTTTTTATTTTGTCCGTTGATGTGTTTTTTCACTTGTACATAGTTGTATAAGGGAGGGTGTTTGTTTTTGGTACATTATATGTATTTTAACAGTACTGTGTTCCATGTTGAGTGTATAAATAATACACATTTGATATTTTTAATATCATGAACATTAATTATTAATTTTAGCACATAATTTGGTCATAAAATAAAAGAAGCACCAGAAAATCCAAGGAGCCACTCGGGGAGCCAAAAGAGCCGACTCTTTTTATTGAGCCGAGCCAGAAGAACCGCTTCTCTGAAAAGAGCTGGAATTCCCATCGCTAGCAGCGGGGCTTTTGAAGTCATGTCTGCCGGACAGCAAACTCCCTCACAACTTTTTCACAAGTTTTCCCCCAACGAGGGAAGCAGCACAGTCCAGAATTGTTCGAGACGGCACAATACCTCCTTTTATCGGCACTGACACTAATGACGGACATCAACACCAGCGTTTGAACAAGTGGCCCACGTGCGGTGGCGTGGCTCTCTGTGTGGCTCTTCAGTGCTTTCCTGCGATTCCTCTGGAAGGGCAGTACGTGTACGTGTGTGTGTGTGTGTGTGTGTGTGTGTGTGTGTGTGTGTGTGTGTGTGTTTAGTTTTCTTGAATCAAAATATTATTCTTAATTTTTGAATAATCTGCTTTGTGAGATAATCACGTTACCTTGGAGAAGGAGCACCACTGTCTCCGCCGCAGACCACCGCTGCTTCCTCACACGCATGTTATGCTTTGCTTTTTTCATTCCTTCATTTATTTATTTTTTTCTACTAACAACGTGCTCAGTGTTTTACCGGCTTTGCTTGGTCACGGTAACCCCCCCGACACACACACACACACACACACACACTCAAACCCAGACATGCCCGCCCAGCGCCTGATCTTAGACATTCATTCTTTGCGGTGCCACAGTGGAAACACTTTTCCTGGCCAAGAATTGGTTTGTTTTTCTGCGGAAACACGGAAAAATAAAACCGATTCAGATTTCCTTCCTCGTGCCGCCTCGGTGGAAAAGGGACGGAAGTGCAGAAGTGGATCTACTGATTTAACCAGTGTGCCTGCAAAGAGATGCATATTACGAATCTAATTAACCGATAGGGTACAACGCGGTTGCCAGGACCGCGGGAGTGAAATGCGATTGCCTATAAATTCACCTAAACGCGTCTCCTGCAACGAGGCTTCAGTCAGGGGTTTCACAGTCACTTCCTGACTCCTTTTGTTTTTTCTTCTTCTGTCTTTTAAGAAAATGTGTCCAGTTCCCGACGCGATCGGTTAATCCTTTATCAAGATCCCTAAGTGCCTCTCGCTGCTTATCTCTAGTCCTCTTGGCCATGCGGAGGCCCCTGTTTTCTTTTCCTGTCACCTCCAGGTGAACCATTATCCTCTGTCTGGGTCTTGCCCTGGGCTTGTTTATTGAGTCGACGGAAGGTGACTGGTGGGATGGTGATCTGCGTGGAGGAGGGGGTGCAAGAGGGGGTCGTATGGGTGGCTAGAGATATGGAACGGTGTTGTGTGACGGCTCGAGCTAAGATGGCCTCTTGTTCCTTTTTTTTTTTTTTTTCTGTGAAAACCATCTGAGTCACCCTGAAGGCCCTGCAGCCCCCTCGCCCCGCCCCCCCCCCCTTTCCACCACCACCACCTCCCCCACCCCTACACGATTAATCGCTCAAATATGGCGTTTCTCACGCTCGTAACTCAAGGGCTTCACCGTCAGCGTGAGTGATGCTCGGCGGCTCCCAGATGGTAGTAACAACATTAGCATAACTTATGACAGGAACGGTGTATTTCCCTGTGGAGCAGCCTAAATAATGTAAAATGATAAATTGAAGGCGAGGATTCCTCAGTCGGCGCGGCACCCTTGGGATTCCCTTATCTCCCTCGTATTGAGAGGGCACTTAGTTACACTCTGATCTGGGTCCACCTTCTTATGTTTTTTTTTCTTTTTTTCCTTTGTTCAGCGAGGTGCCCTGCTCCGTTTTTTAAAGGTGGCTAGCAGTGATATAAATATGCATCTCATCTCCAGGATGAGACTCGCTGCTCACAGCTGTTGCCCAGGTAAACTCAGAGCTTAAGAGCAAATTAATTCTCTTAGATGGTAGTTTTGGATTCCAGGCTCCCATGTAGTTTTTGCTGTATTCAGCTCAGTCAAGACTTGCACCAAAGCACTTCCATGCAAGTCTTGCCAATAGGGAGGCCAATGTCATGTCCAAAGGAGACCAGATCCTTTACTAAAGGATCTTGGCCATCAGTGCCTGCGATCTGAGAAAATAAAACATATACAGTATATGCATGATTGCAAATGAGATTAGACACAAATGGAGTTCAACAAACTTAAATGTTCTTTTTTTTTTTTTTTTTAACAGGAAGCACTGTGCACTGTGCATGCACATAGATTTACGACACCATACAACTGAATCTGTGTGGGCCTGACCAGTGACGTTCTATATTGTTGGAGATGAAACTATTGACGAAACCAGCTAATGCTTTGGCTTGCCAATGCACACAAAACAAGTGTTAACTTGCTATCTTGCTCAGAAACGCTCTGCAGTGCATCTGCCATCTGCATCTGCCATCCGTTCGGCAGTTCATCTGCCATCTGGCACGCGTACCCAATGTGCCAGTTGACCACCTGAAACAGCGTGATTGGCTGATAAATAATAGAAGATAGACGGTCTCTGCTTACACTGGTTTCCTCCTAGAACAGAGCCCAAAATAAGACTCTTGAGTCGGTGATATTCCCTTCTCTCCCCCCTATTATTAACTTAAGAGAAGAACAAGATGTGCAACGCCATAATAGAGATGAAAACGACTTTGGGCTCCGCACGTCGAGCAAACGCACTTCAAAATAATTTGCCGCCTTAGAAATGACTGGCGAGTTATCTCTCAAATGTCAATGCATTCCCCACCATTGTTCATTAGCCCAGAACTTACCGTCTCCTTCTCAACGCGTTCATTCTGCCTTTCACGGGGAGGGCGCGATATCCAACGCCTGTGGTCTCTCCTCTTTCGCTTCTAATGGGATTTTTTTTTTTTTTTTTTACCATTTTTTTTTCTCCCCTAAATGATGATGATGTGAAGCACAGTGACATCTCATTGAAAATATCAGCCCTTACCACAGGGAGGGGAGAAAAAAAAATGTGAGAGAGGTACCCCAGTGCCTTTGGATCATTCATCTCATTAGCGGAGGGATGACATAATTTAGAGGGCATTGCATGGAAATGAGCGACACAAGGTCGTCGCAACGCGGTCCACAGTCGCTCACGTCCAAATGGTCAGAAATCACACTTTGCTGCAAAAGCCTATTTTCCAAATGCCGCCACTGCAGAGAAGCGAGGTCTCCGCACCTACCCTCCGCCAGCCCCCCCACCCCCCACCCCTCCAATCAGCGGTGATGGATGGACTAATTGATACAGAATGATCGGGCCATTCATTTTAATCTGCAACACTGGATTCCATATTTAGGACTCGGCGCCGCACTGCAACGAGCGGGACGGAGGAGCGCCGGTGGGGGGAGTAATGGACGCTAAAGGGGAAGAGAGAGAGTGCTGACTTCAAGAAAAGGCAGAACGGTAGAAGGAGAGGAGGAATAAATACAACAACAAAAAAAAAAAAAAGCATTGACTGTAACAGGCACCGGCCACTTGTGTAATGCGAGTCTTATGAGGCGTGTCAAAGTGCTCCGGGGGATTCGTGGTGGAGGTGCGCGTGTGCAAATGGGAGCGCGCAACCAGAGGCGTACGGCCGCCCCGCGCTCCCCCCTCCGCGCCCGTGAATCATTTGTCTCTGTCCCCGAGTATAAATCAAGCTGCCGGCCGTCGCCCACGGCGTCCGCGTCATTAGCCGAAGTCGACGGCGTCGCTTGATCTCTGGCACCGCAGTGCGGGTGTCGGGGAAGGAGGGCGAACTTTAAACAGCGCACGCATCAGCATATCGAACTCTACTGGGGTTGTTTTTTTGGCGGGGGTTTGTTTTTTGTTTGTTCCGACTTGGAAGCAGCCGACTGCGGACTTGAGTGGGACCACACAGAGACGCTAAGCCTCTGCAAGCAGATTGGTTTTTTTTCCTGGAACATGTGTTTGGTGTTGTTTTTTTCTGTGTAAAGTGGTGCTTTCAAAGGAGGAATGTTGAAATACTTTTGGAAATTCTGCAACCAAGTGGTTCCTATTTTTTTATTTGCAGGACTTCACAGGTTAAATGTTTGGCGCTCTTTTCAGCAACATTTATGAATTAAATGATTTACTTTAAATGATTTATTTAAACTGTTTTATTTGAAATGTAAATACCTGTACATTATTACACCAGCTCTGTCTAGTGTGAAATCCTTAAATAGACCTTTTCAAATTGGTTATGTTGCGGTTTTGTCAAAACTAACAGTCATACTGCCTTCCTGACTTCTTCTGTTTATTTATTTATCTTTTTTTATTCTCTGAGTACCTGATGTGAGAAGTTCACTCCACCTGCCGGCCTGTCTGGTGCAAATGAAGGGTCACTTGAGGGGGATTATCGGGTTGAAATATCAGGTTGAAATGCCAGTCGTGCGAGCTGCAGCTCCGACGCCCACGGCCCGGCCCGGCCCGGCCTGAAGCATCCGCGGCGACAGCGATCATCTCACCGCTGCCTCATGTTAGCCTTGGAAAAGGGATGGCATTGAAATGATCAGAGCGCAGTTTTATAAGCAATTTTCTGGGTGCCTAAGCATGCACGTGCGTTCATTTCCTTATCTGCATTTCCAATTTCGCCTGCAAGGAGAGCAGCATGTGGACATAATAAGCCGACTCAGGTTCTCGGGAATCGTTTAGTGGCAAATATATATAAGCGATATTGTAGCCGCGTCCTCTCCTCCCCTCAGGCACCCTGCTGTAAACGTATTGCAGCTGCTTGTTTTCCTTTGTGCTCAGCCTCGGCGGTGTCTCTCTCCCTCCGCCTCGCGCCGCTTCCAGAAGGACGAATAAAAAGAGAGAGAAGATGCTCTGACTTTTGTGAAGGGAGAAGAGAGAGAACCATACTTCTTGCATAAAAAAAACAAAAACAACAACAAGGGAATCAACGCAGCACAGTGCGCCACCAGTGCGCATTTCAGCCTCTTAGCCATTTGCATGCTTTTGTAGAACAACAGCAATGCCGCCGCTTCGAGAGCCGCTCACCTTTTTCTGCCCACTGCATAAATTGAGAAGCCTGCCACGGGACTTGTTAAGCAGGGTGTCGATTCGGTTTCCTTCCGCGTTGTATCACCAACGCCCCCACCCACACACTCTGTCTCGTGCTGCCTCAACAGCCACCACCACCCCCCTCCAAAATCCTCCTGCTCTTCAGCAGCATTTCTGGGTCAGTTGTCGAGCTTTTGCACAACTCTGAGCATTACCAACCCCGTTGTCAGAGTGCATTTGTGTCCCGCGCGGCTCCATTGTAGCAGTTTTTTTTTTTGGGGGGGGGGGGGGCTCAGCCACGTCCCTTTCGTTCTTGGCGTCGGCTGTCCGCCCGTTCTGCGCGTGCTGGCGCGTGCCACTGGATTCGGCGAGCGTGCTGGCGCGTGCGCCCGTGTGATCCCTTTGTTGTCGTCTGGGATAGCTGGATTCAGAGCTGTCTTGTCAGTTGACTCAGTGGTCAGTTCTGGTCCCGCACCCCCACCTCACCCACTCCACCCCCGCCCCCAGCGACGTGGGATGGAAGTAATGAGATGTGACGGACGGGGCCGGTTCTTAGCTGGGTACTACCCCATGTCACAGTCTCACCGAGCATGGCGAGGCCAGTGCAAGGGCATCGCGGGAGGCCCTGGGAGCCAAAACACATGCTCGCAAACATTTTATTATTATTTTTTTTTTCCCGGAGCAGGGTGGGATTGCCAATACGCCTCTAACAGACGTCACGGGAGGAAATATTACATTTAGTGAGGTTGCCAGGAGGCGAAGTCCTTGCGAGGTTAAACTTTAAACTCACGACATTGTCGTCCAGGAACGGTGACGGGTTGCGATCTGGAAACTTTAATTTCAGTTCATATCAGGCACTCGACCAAATGGTTTTTTAGTCAGCCGTATGTGCAGAAGTCCATATGCACCAATTAAGCTCCGCCCACTCCCAGGGCAACCTAGTGGTGTGTTCGTTCACAGCTTAATTGCAGGGAGGAAAGTTGGTGCTGCTGCTTTTCCCATATCGAGTTAATGGCTCATACAGCCATTAACTTGACATATTTCTAGAAATACAGTACACAATGACGTAATGGTGAGCCAGTGGCAGAGTTGGTAGAGGCGAGGAAGTCTGACTCACGAGTCTGTAAAATAGCTCTTGACTTTCTAATAATTTGTCCATGATTTTGCCCATCACCATCGTGCAGACATATAAATACGCATCCTGCAATCAATAGACTCATTTTGTGCCGTGTGTGCAAAGTGCAGGAATGTTAACAAGGCGCGGCGCTTTGTGGTTTGTAATCCAACAATATGGGGATTTTCGCTCTGACAAGGGCAGATGTAATCGAGGGGGGCGACACAGAAACCGGCGTAAAAAGAAAAAAGGCCTTTTTAGAAGAATAATAATCACTTGACCGCAAGCCCATTTAATTATTTTTGTTTCACTCCCCCCGCCCTGGGATTTTATTGAGCGTTGCTGTGCACAGTGCGCGCCTGTGCACTGTTGCCACCAAATAGGTGCGCATGAAGATTCCACTTGATTGCGAGCGATTACTGAATCACTCCCCCATCGCTGGATGGAAATGTAGCGCAAGCCGCGGTGGTTCGCTGCGGCCGGGCCCCTCGCCCACCCTGTCGGTGTAACTTCAGCTTTACAAGATCTCCCTCTCAGCGGGGCTCTTTTGGGGGCTGGTGTGGTTCGTGCTCGCTTCGACCGTGCCGCAACTCCGCGGCCCGCTAAGCTTCACAGAAGCGTAAACAAAAACAAACATGGCACTCGGGGAGCCGCGATGATACCCGGCGTCCAAGCGGCTCCCGTCTGCAGCTCAGGGCCTCCGACCGCAGAAGCTCCGATCGGCCTGCGTGGCTGCTGCTGATGCTGATTAGCGCCGCTTTTGCACGTCGGGGAGATTGACCCGCCAGCGGTGGCCCTTTTTGCCAGCCCGGTAACAAACTGTCACCTTCCCCCAACGCTGCATCCCTCCAGGGGTTAGCCCAGTTAGCCGCGCCTGACAGACCGCTCGCCTACAAGCGAGGTTCCAGTCCTGAGAGGGCGGCGGCGGTGGGCTCCAGAGGAAAGCTGTCATCTATTTCTTTTTCTTTTTTTTGTCCGACCGAAGGGGGGCGGGGGGGGTTGCATCTCTTCCCCCCGCTCAGTCTCCGTCTCTCACCCTCTATCTGTCTCCAAGTGTCAGCAGGCCCCGTTCTCTCTCTCCCCCCCTGGGCGTACATCTCCACTTTCCCCAGCGCCCGTAACACTCCTCGCAGTCTGGCTGCGCAGAGTAAACAGCGGAGGAAGAGTGTTGGGGGGCGGGGGTGGGGGTGAGAGGGGGTTGAATGTCAGAGGATTAAAAAAATATATATATTTATATATATATATATATATATATATATATATATATATATATATATATATATATATATATATATATATAAAAGAAATGCTCTGAGTCCCCCCAGAGGATGCCGGGGCCCCATCGCTGCGTTAACCTCCTTTACTGTGCTCGGCTCCTGAGGGCCGCAGCGGCCCCATACCTGTGAGTGACACAGAGGCAGGAAATTAGTCTGAGGTGGAAAAAAAAATGAAATAAAAAATAACGGCTCGTCCTTCCTCATGGGAGAGCCAAGTATTTATACCGGCGAGATGATGCCCACCGCTCCGCCTAATCCTCTTTCCCCCCACAGCCGCCGCCGCCCTGCCCTCGCACACGTCATTATCGCCTGGCCACACGGCAGCGTCTCTCCGGGATAGCCTCGGCATCTCATGAAAACAAAAGAGCGGCCAAGAAAAACTACCGCGGGGGGGAGGAAGGGGAGAAGGTAGGGGGACACACGAGGACTCGGGTATGTATAATTTCAGGGGGATGATGCTTAAAGAGTAGGTGCTCTGTTTGGCCGTGAGCGGAACAAAAGCCACCGCTTTGTGTCGTGTTTTTTTCTCGTTCGTACCACTGCGGTTTTATTGCAGCACAAACGGCGGAGACACAGAGAGAGAGAGAGATGGAGAAAAAACAGCGGTTCTCTTTATTGTTGTTCCGTTTGTTTTCCATCAGCGCTTTGCCGCCGCTCAGGGTCACGGGGAGGCTGGAGTCGATATCCCAGCTGTCTCGGGGGCGAAGGCGGTGTCATGGCCCCGGACTCGTCGCAGGGTTTCGTCGCAGGACCACTGTGGAGACGGAGGAACCCATGTGCACTAACGCTCACACCTACGCACAATTCCGCTCGTCAGCGAGTGGCCTAATGTCCAGCGTTTGGCCTGTGGGCGGAATCTATATTACAGATACATTAAATTGTTTGTCCCTTTTCCTAAAGTCGAAATGGTGTCTCTTTACATTGTGTGAATGGAATGAGGTGCAGTTCAATATAGTCTATGCATTTGAACACTGTGAGTCTATCTATCTATCTATCTATCTAGCCTGTATTAATAAGACGGAGTCAATCCTCTTTCTAATTCAACAAGATGCTGTTCCATAGTTACACTCTCTATCTCACACCCGCAGTTATCCTGCAGTCATAATGTGTGCACGTGTCCCCCTCCCCGCCTTCCGAGCGCCAAGCGCAGCTGCGTCTGCTGGAAAGAAGATCCATCTCCGAGCTGGAGGGCGCGGCGAAGCTATTTGAGCCCCACGGAAGGCGATGGCTCTCTGCTGTGACTCGCGCATTAGCACGTGGCATAATTGATGGAGGAGCGTACTTAGCAGTAATAATGGGCATCACGAGGGGCGGCGTCGAGCATTACTTTCAAAAAGCTCTAATTGAGCTTTTTTTTTTTAAATGTTTTTTTCTTTATTTTTTGGAAAACTGATTTTTGGCATGGCGGCGACTGTCCGGTTGTCGGCTGGAACTCGATTCCAGAGCTCCCCTCCGGTGAACACACCGCTCGCCAATCAGCTCCGTTCGCAGGGCCTCCCGTGCTCGGCGCGAGGAGGAGAAATAAACAAGTTCATCAGAGAGCGAGAGAGAGACGGAGCCGCTCTCCCCCGGCCGACTCCACTTCTTGGCCCTGATGAAACTGCAATCAGCTCGGTACCACGGGGAGCCATTGTGTTTACAGTCGGCGGGTGGATGGAGCTGCACCGCGAGCTCGGGGGAGATTAGACCTCCGAGATTCCCACCGCCGGCCAGCCGGGCTGGGCTCGCCAAATTGCAAACAAGACCCCCCGCCCCCCTCACTACCGAACCCTTTCCCCTCGACCTCAGATCGACGGCGCACTGACACTTTCCAAACATCGGGGACTTGATGAGTTTGGCATCCCTAAAAAAAAAAACAACCAAACAAATAAATAAATATTGAAGTCAAAGGAACAAAACTCAGAGGATGTGTCGAGTATTTGCACGGCGTTTGCTGTTTGTGTCTGAACGTCTTCACCAAAGAAGCTACATTTCCTAAAAAGAGGAAGACAAACCTCAGAATCATGGATGTGTTATAAGAACTGGATACCGGATTTTCCCATAGGCCATAATACAAAAAGGAATGCCTTGACAAATCGTTCTATTGTACATTTTTCAATCAAGGTATTTTAGTCTTTCCAAAAAAAGACCAAAATACCTAATAATTGTGCTGTGCCTCGGCTTGTCTGATTGGCTGATGCGTCCCAATGTATCCTGAGATACCTCACGAGAGTGACAGGGGCATGATGGGAAGTGCGCACCAGGAAGTCCAAAACCTTCTTAGCGTATGCGCTGGGTTAGCAACTACCTTGAAATGAATGGGCCGCCATATTTGATCCCGGGGGCTTACCCAGAATGCACCTCTCTTAGAGTTGCTGCTCCCTGGCTGATTCAACTGCTTTAAAACAGAGGCCTCGAAGGGAAGGACACCGCAGGACGGAGTTCGTTAGGCGGCGAGCTTCGGCTGACAGCCCCCTGGAATGTGCTTCCACCCCCCACCCCCCGTCGGACCGCCGGTGAAAAACTCACCATGCGTGACGACAACAGGATGCCAAAACACGGCGCCGGCCAAATGAGCTGTGAACGGGAACAAAGTCGCAAATTTGCTCGGTGGCGTCGGCACCCGGACGTGCGGCCCCCTCAGCAACAGAAAGCAAGTGTTTGAGTACGTCGCCATGGGAACGCAGCTGGTCTGAGACTTACCTGGGATTCGCCTTAAAAGGATGGCTTTTTTTTAGTTACTGGCCATGACTTACATAGAGTTTTAAAAAAAAATCCATCGACCGAAGCCTGTTGTGGCCAAAGACCACAAGGAGTCGCAACTGCTGTCGTTATTATGATTTATTATTAAGGCACTTTTTCATGTTTTGCATTCCATCGATTGCAATTATATCTTTAACTTTATTTATTTGCATGGCACTTTTTATACAAAAAGCAGCTCAAAGTGCCTCACAACAAAGAAAGAAACAGAGAGAAAAAAAGAAAAGAAAATTAAAACATTCATTCATTCATTCATTCATTCATTTTCCATACCCGCTTAGTCCCGAGCTCAGGGTCACGGGGGTCTGCTGGAGCCTATCCCAGCTGTCAATAGGGCGAAGGCAGGGTGACACCCTCGACAAGTCGCCAGTTCATCGCAGGGCCAAAATTAAAACAAAAAGTCCAAAATATGATATTATATTGTATCATTTTGTATTATTGTCTTCACACTTCCAACACCAAATTCTAATTATACTTTCTTTAGTCCTCATAATGCACAATTACCGCGGCTTCTGCCACACCAACATTTCACTGCCACTTAGCGTAACAAATAAAAAAGCTTTGAATCAGTAAAAAAAAAAGAGAACTAAAACCTGAGTGAAACAGACTTGTTGTCTCTGTGCTGCTCCTGTGGTGTCATGAGCAGTTTGGAAAGCACAACAGTCCATATCATGAGTGGAAATGGCAATATTGGTGCCAAGCTTTTGACCGCAATATTAACCATTACCCTCCCACTTTATTCTTACTGTTGCGTTTATCGAGCCCCAAGTCAGCTTGCATGTTGCCATAACTTTCGCACCAGTGTGACGGCTGGTTAACTTTGCCACTGTGAGCCAAACTGGGCTGTATGGAGACGCCGTGTTTTTAATTTGTTTGCTATGTTGGAATCCTTGGCCAACACCAACAGTCGACTCTCCCTGCCAACCCCGGGGATTGCGGACTTTGGATACGACACCAAAGCCTGCATTGAAATCAGTGTGACATGTCCATTTTTTTCCCGATGAACTGTCCCCCTTTTCAAGGGACATTTTTCAACCGCGGTGCGCTTGCCAGCATCGCCGGGGCTTTGTCTTCATCTGCCTTCACTTGACGTGCCGACAATTTTTATTTTGACTCGCGAGCCGCCCTGCCGCCACGGCTGTTGCCTGACTTATCTGCGGGCGTCTGTTTGTTGTCTGCGTGTTATTTCCGGGGAGGGCAGGACCATCCAGGCTGAGTGCGGCGCAGCTGTTAAATGTTTTATTTACCGAGTCTTGATGAGATAAGAGCCGAGTGTTTTGGAGCGTCTGTCTGAGGAGGTCGGCGTGCCCTCCCCGTTTTGTGTACGGCTCTTTTAAGCGCTGATTGGCTTTTTGCCGGCCTCCCTCCAACACCTTAGCAGACTTTCGGAGCGGCTCGGGGAGGGGGGGGAAAGAAAAAGGAAGGAAAAGAAAAGGGGGGCTATTAGCATGAGCAGCTGACTGCGGGGCTGAGTTTGACAAGAAAAGAAAAGAAGGACCGAGGCATAAAACTGAATCGTTCCGCTGGGCTGCTCTTCAAATAGATTTTTAAACTCGCCGGCCTGCGATTGAACGTTTTGGGAGCGTGACGGTTTTTGCAGGGGTGCACTTTTTTTTTTGTGTGTGTGCGCGTATTATAATGTTTTCACTAACTCCCTTCCACCGCGTTAGCGAGGGGAGAAAATCGGAAAGGGCCGAACGGCGTGGAAAATGGATCGGCGCTGGTTTGCTTGTTAATTCCCCCGACGTGCCTCCTGAGGTGAATCGTTCCCGATGCAGACGCTGCCTTTGATCATACACAAAGCCGGTCGCGGCGAGGTCTGCACCAGCACCCAACAGATGGTCATTAAATCATGCATTTTATTTTATTTTTTTTTACGTTCCTACAAGATCTGCAAGGTTTTTATTGCTGCCATTTAGAATGGTAACCATGCTGATTAGAAGCATGCAGTGTTTTCTTTTTTGTTTTTTTTCCCTTTTGGAAGGAATGCCAGCAGGTTGAGTGTGCACACTCTAGCGTGGCACCATTTCCAGCTCCCCACTTTAGCCCTTGACAGAGGAGGAAAACTCAGAGGCTACTGTTTAACTCAACTAGCTTTTTTTTTAAATTATTTGCAGCGATTGCGGGAGCTCTGGTAGAAATTATTTTTTAAAAATATGCTTATAAAACTCAACTTGAGTTGACTTGCAGACCTAATCTAAGCACCACGGTGCGCTTTAAAGAGTGCGACGGAGCCCTTCACCGGTTCACCATCTCAACAATAATGGATCTTCTAGCTCCAGTCAACTGTGCCCTAAAAGCTTGTTAATCCTGGTGTCAGAAGGAGTCACGGAGAGAGAAATGCCTAATTACCTCTGCGTGAATGTCTTCTGAACGGATGAGGAAATCCACGCTAATGATGTATGAGATCTTGAGGTGATTTTAAATGACTGACCCTTCCTAGCTGTTTTAGTAAGGTGAGTTTTTTTCTCTCTATTCGGCGAGGCACATACATTACATAATAAACGAACAGAGATGTCTCTTCACTTATGGAATATAAAATGGTTTAGAACCATTAATGCTCCTTCAGAAAATGACACATTCGTCTTTTAAATCAAAGGCTTCATCATCGCTCAACCTCATGACATTCCTTATTTCCGAAGGCCTGATGATGGACAAGGACTCTGCATTATATCGTGCGTTGGGGTCAAAGTTCCTGACACGGCAATTTGCTGTCTTGTCTTTAGGGTGTGTATAGGACAATAGGCAACTATAGACTCAGCCGTGTCCCGTGCGCTGCAGCGTGAAAAGCGCCACGACTCTTTGCCCCCGCCGAGGTCACCGTGTGCATCTCAAACACCGTGGCTGATGAGCGCTAATCTGGCCTCCTCGGCAAACGGGGGGCCTTTCTCCGCAACCTTCAAACCGTGAAACGCAATTTGCGGAGGTGGCCGAGGGGTTGAGGGAGCCGCCACGTCAACAGGCGGCTGGGGGAGGGAGGAAGGAGTTCCAGGGTGAGCACAAAGACCAGTCAAAGCGTTTGTGGCGATGTGATGAGGTCTTGTGATCCTCGGCTTCAGTCTTCAGCCTTTTTTTTTATTTTTTATGTCTGTGTAAATGTAAGAAGAGAGCCGAGTGGAAAGTGCCTCGTTTATGGAAACGTCTGTTGCCACTCCAACGTGTTTACCGTGTCATAGAATCTTTTACGACAAACAAAATTCTCCTTGCCTCCAACGTGAGAACAACCTTGTTGTTTAGTTTGCTGCGCCGGAGCCAAACAAAAGTGGGCACTTCAAGAAAAGGCCTCAGACTGTGGTAGCATTCAACAGAACCCCTGACACTGCGACCCACACCTACCTGTTATTGTCGAGGATTCTATTCTGCGCGTGTCGTGCGGAGTGGTGTATTTCCATTGCGCCTCAGCTACTGCACTGTACAATGCAGCAACCGAAAAAGCACTACCTGCCAGTCAGTGACACAGCAGCGCTCCTCTTGGCAGTGTCCTGCTTTGGACTCACCTCAACCTTGACTGTGTCTCACTATTCCTTGTTTCCAAAAGGATTCGGATCGGCCCTGTCATGCTCTAATGGAGATTTGGTGGTTTTCCAGATGCATCATAACCATACTAGCAATCCAAAAGTCCAGTGTCCTTGCAAAGGGTGCTTCTATTAGATCCAAAGGAGAGAAAAACATTTTTTTTTGTGAATTTCTTTATTGAAACGTGCCATCATTTCAAATGACAATTATACAAAAATTGTGGGGTTTTTTAAACGACAATAAACAACAATAACGGATATACAGTCATACAAAGCAAAACATACCCCACCCACCCCCACAGTTGGTCTGCCATTTTTGAAAACAGAGTATCTCCTCAATCACTTTATTTTTAACATTCATATTAAAGTAAGAGCACAGCTGGGCACATAAAAAATAATAATAAAAAAAAAAAAGAACAGAGTGTGTTGTTCATATCTAATGTTTTTACATAATGTATTTAAGTCTGTACAGGAAGTTTATCTTACTGACAGAAATATCTTGGAAAATATATCCAATAATTCTGTGTTCTTTAAGGACAAAAGAACGAGTGAATGAAACATGTTTTGAGCCTGTGACACCATTAGCAACAACACTCAAGTGTTGGTCAGTTGACTCAAACTGCATGTTGTGTAATGTAGCAGAGTAACGCAGTAAACCCCTCAGTGTAAACACGTCAGGACAAGCATGTATGCTAGCAGGATATTCGGCTGAACCAAACAAATCAAGCTCGGCTGAATGCATCTTGAATTATAATAATAAAACAACAACAACAACAACAACAACAAAAAGCTTAAATCCGTAAAAATAAGAAGTACTAAAATACAGTCACCATTGTGCTATCACAAATTCACTGCAGTCAGTTTTTTGTGAGGGCTCTGCGTTAACTCCTTACTTGATATTCATTGAAATGCCTGCACCTGCATATATCTGTTTGGCGCTGCGCCTCCCTCAGCAGCTAATGCCGAAGTTGATTAAAGAATTTAAATGGTCCATTTAACCCCGCGCGCAGGCAGGGCCTACCTGTGTGATCGTACTATTACTATGCCGTAATTTCTGCCGGCAGCAGCTTGAATTGATCCCCTCTCAGCCATCAGGAAGTTTTAGTGCTGCTGTGTGTGCGTTCAAAGCCCAGTTTAATAAAGCTAGCCGGTCATGAGCCGCTACAGCAGGAAGGAACAATAAATAAACAGAGCAGCTCCATCCTGCTTTACGTCTTGCTTTTTCTACACCGGCATCTATCCAGGCCTGGGGTGGAGACTCCTCCACAGCGGAGGTCCAGCCCAGCGCTAAACGCTAGCACAGCCTGCCGCACGCCCTTTCAAAAGGATCCCATTGTCTAACCTGAAAGATGGAAATGCATCATGAGATGTCCTTTCCCCATCTTAAACAGCATGCTGCATTGAACATCAGTGTTCCCATTATTATGCATAAGCAGGGCGGTAGAGATTTTATGACTGCCGGCGCAACACAGGCCATCAGCGAGGCAGATTGATGCCGAGGTGCCTGGCCGATGGAGATAGAGTTTATCTGGCGCAGGCCCGGATTTGAAATCTAATCACACGGGCGCCAGGTGAGGCAATGCAGCCGCGGATGAGCCGCTAACGCACACCATCACACTCGTATTCAACAAATGGCAAGGAATTTCTCCCTTCAGGGTTTAGGCAGGTGATAAGAAAGCCCTCAGTCCCAAACTCTCTCCCTCGGAGATCTGTCTTTCAGGGCGGGCAGAGGGAAACACAATAGAGGGTGACGGAAGTCTGAGAGGGGAGGGAGACTTGAGAGGAGGTTGGCTTTGAAATAATTGAGACACCGTGAACCGTGATAAATAATAATTCCCCCCTTTTTTGCTGGTCATTGATTAATTTCATTAGTCAGTCCTTGGGTGCAACTCTGACACTCTGAGCCTGACACTCCGCTATGTTAGATAATTGGTGCTATGTTTTCATTATTGATAGATGGGCTTTTGTTTGGTCGGTACATCATCATCTGTCGCTCTAACTATGGCTGCCATGCGCTTGTATGCACGTACGTGTATGTATGTGGCTGTATTCAAAATGAATTAAATCATCCAAGGGCTCATCTTGCCTTTTTCATCCGAGTCGAGCAAAACATCAGATTTCAACCGTTGCATCACCCGCTTGTTCTTCTACTCTATATCTCCTTCTCTTGTTAAAAATGGAATTGTTGGCACTTTTGATGATAGCACGTTTACCCGACTCAGGGCTAAGTGAGTGCAAACACAGAAAAGTCCTTGCAGGTAGCCCCGCGTTGGCTCTCCGACCCGGGTATTTTTCATCTTGTTTTGACCGCAGCCCCTCGTTGCTTCCCACTCCCACCGTCGGCCCGAGCGCCATGTAGACGTCAGAGCGCCACGTGTCCTCCGCAGCCAGCGCACGTGGTGCGGCCAGCTGCTTCCGCTCCACCAGAGAGAGCCCATTCCCGATTTCCGTGCCGTCCTCTCGACATCTTCCTCGAGCAGCGGCCAGTTTGAGATGCGGTGCAGTGCCAGGACACGGGCCGCCCACCTGTGGACACTGCCAACATCCATCCGGAGGCTGCCAGTGAAGTTTTTTAATCTCTGACTCATTAATTTTTTCACCGACCCACTGTCCATCTTAAATCACCTCAACCGGATCACGTGGGTATTTCACACCGACTGGAGTCAATACGACCTGGGCATAGAAATCATGCATGGAATGGTTCCAACACTCTGGCTCTGATGGAAGCTTTGGAGCCAAAGGGAAGTGGTTAGGTATGTGTCGGTCAATTAATCTCCGAGGCTTCAGAATGTATACACATATCAGATCTGAGTCCAAGGACTCGGTTCACCTGTGCAAGCTACGCCCAAAATGTGTTCCTTCACTCGTGTGGCTCAGATCACCTGCATCCAGCTAATGCAGGACCTTCCGATCCAACTGTGCAGTTAAACTTGCATCCCAGCCATTATGAAGCGGCTTATGGCGGCAGCTGCTACGCATCCCCACTAGAGGAATCGAGCTTTGGGCTGGTATTGCTCGGCAGATTATCTGGGCTTTTCCCGTAACAGAGTTATACATTAGCATTTTTATTTGCACGGTTGGTACTTGCAAGATTGAAGCTAATGCAGACCTCAAATTCGCCAGCCTTGAGTGGATGGAGATTGTCCAGATATTGAGCTGAGTTAGTCGGGACTCGACCATTCACTAGTAATTACGCGTGTAAGAAACGCCTCTAAAAACAAATGAATGGATAATCACCGCAGAAACACACGGCATTATTTGATTGCGGTCCCTTGGATGATCTGCATTTTCTAATTGGTGAGATTGTTGAATAATGCAGTAGGCCGGTGCATTTAATGTGCTTCTTAGCAGGCGTCGCCACTGAAAGCATTTTCACAACAAAAACAACACATCACATTTTTCATGCAATGGAGCAGCAAATCACTGTCAAATAGTGCTCCATAATTTAGCTGGAACAAAGGGTTAGCGAGCTATTCTGAATTGTTAATGCGCGCATATTATGGAATACATTCATCCCGCATCTCCTCGTGCACTTGACACATTTACATTTTAACTATCAAGGTCCCCGATATTGTGACCTCGCGACGCTAGCAAGTGTGCAAGCGCATGCAACCCCGATGCTTGTCACTCGCAAACATACATCTTTAATTGTCTGACAAATGGGTATTTGTGTAGCGGGGCGTCTTCTAAGCATGTTCAAAAGAAAGATCTGTTGTGGATTAAAATATTGTAGGACTGTTCTAGGACGACTGTTAGGATGTAAAAATGCTAAATAAAAAAAAAGAAGCTAAAATAAGAGCTTATAAAGTACAAAATCAAAGTGAAACATATAACCACTGGTGGTGCTGATGAATCTCCGCTTTTACCATCAGATCAAAAGTCAGAACGCTCTGTGTCTAATTCAGACCACCCAGTTATTAGTTTGGTCACTATTTCAACAGGATTATAAAAGAAAATGAATAAAAAGTTTAGCAATTTGATCTGCTTGTTCTGGTAATTTATCGTTGCAAAACCACGACATAAAATCCTCTGACTATTCAGTCTGCACTTAGCATTTAGCGTCTTCTTTTTATTTCGCTTTGAAGGCATTTATATACAACTACATTTTACAACTTTAAAACAAACAAATTTGCATAACATTGCAGTTCCTGGTACGTTTTGACCTGAGCGACACGCTTTGCGTGCGGCACCCTTTGTGCCACGGCGACACATATATATTTAGCACGCTCTTACAAGACTGTCGTAATGTGGAGGTCAACGGCACGAGTGAGACCTCTACAAAGCCACTGGAGCGCTACAGGCCGTGAGACCGACGGTGACCCCTTCACCTGGTCAGAGAGGAAGCTATCTGATCTCTCCGGGGAGTGCCTGCTGGACGCGTCTCTATCTCCGCTGTCTGCTCAGCATTTCTGCCACTCACCGCCCGTCCTAAGGGCTCCCCGCTGAACTGCCGACCCCGGAGCCGAAGCGCTGCGCCTCCCCATTGGCCAGCGGGCGGATTGTTTTTCAACCCTTGAAATTTTAGCCCGTAAGATCGCCGCCGCAGCTGGCGCGGGGGATCGCGGTGTCGGAGCTCGCGGAGCAACAGAGTCGCGAGGTCAGGGTCCTTTTCAAGCAGCTCCCCGCGGTGTGTTTAGGGTAACGGTGTGACGCTCCGGGAGCCCAGCAGTGCTCCGTCTTTTAGCCAGGCCGTTACAATGCCACCCCAGCTGACTCGTCTCTTAAATCTTCTCACCGGCTCTGAAGCGACTTCCGCTCTGTCAATTCCAAACCGTATGAGGGCCCCTCTGTCCTCTGTCCGCTCGTCGCTCATCTCCGCCAGTGGCCGAGGCCGACTGATGAAATTGAAGAACCTGTTTTTGCTCAGCGATTCAGAGGCTGATTCATGACCCATCCCCCACGCGTTCTCTCACACTCACGCATACTCACACACTCATTTTTTTTTTTTTCTCTCATTTCCTCTCTCTAAAACTGGACTGAAGCAGAGCGATTTCATGCTTTCAGCTTAGTAATGGCATTATGCAAAACACCATTACCCGGGAAAGGACACTCCAATATGTGGAAGCAGGTCAAGTGCTCGCTTTAAAAGGGGAATCTGTGGAGTCGGACAGAACAACACAAACAGCATCATCTTCCTTACTTTCAGCCCCAGAATGCACTTAGCAGGGACACATTGTAGGTGGGATGATGGTAAAAAAAAAAGAAAAAAGAAAAGGTTTCTTGCAACTAATGGCCATTGTTAGTTGTTTTTTCTTTTCTTTTTAAGAATCACGCTAAACTGAAACGTTTAGAACTGGCTGACAATATTTCCCTTTCTTCCTCCCTTCTCTTCGATCCTCTCAGCGTCGCGCTGGAGAGCAGCGCAGAAGTGCTGTCGAGACTTTGGTGAATACGCCGTGATTGGAGCTCTTTGTTTGCTCAGGTGCCGACCCTTCACAATGGGCGCATAATGGAGGAACACTTTCCACACAGATGTTCCCTCTTCATCGCGCTCCGCGCTGTGACCCTCTCACAATGCAAAAAAGGGGAGACGGGGAGCGCGGGGATCACGTCGAGCAGCCAGGCTGCCGTCAACCCCCCTGTTTTTGCACCAAAATCAACTGTTTGCATGCACACGCCTATTCCAGAACCCGCAGACCTTTCAAAGTGATTCCGTTTCCAGCGCAGATTAGGAATAAATCTGCCAATCTCCGGTTGGCCGTCCTCAGCCGGCAGTTCAGTGAGAGTTCGATGACGCGCACTGCGCCGGCGGGGGGGCGTGTTGTTTTTGGGGTTGCTGTGCACTTCCAGCGGGGAATGTTTATTAGTTATGGGTCACCTTGAAGGCAGAAGACTGGATGGAGGGCAATCAATAGCTAAGCCAATAAGGAAGCAAGAGTCTGAGGTTAAGAGGGTAATCCTTGATGGTAAAGCAGGAAATCTATAAAATAAATGATTTCTCGGCTCTCGCTGGGCGGAAGGGCCAATTTATTTGTGCAAGTTTGGGCGATGCACGCTGGGCTGTGACACAGTGAGACAAACAAATAGACACAAATCCGGGAAGTTCGGCTCCGACGGATTTTCACTTTAGGAGAAATGACGCCCAAAACAATGTGCCGTGTCCTCCTAGAACCTCGACACACACAGAGAAAAGTTCAGACAGCAGGCAGTCGGATTGTTGGAAGTGGAGGAGGGAGAGAAGTTCACAGCGGCAACACATTTGCTTTTCATGGAAAGAGGCGACCTGAAAGATTTCTTTTCCAAATACTGAAAGCAAATAACCTCTCACCAGCGGTAGTTTAGATTGATGGCCCCTATTTACCCAAATTGATGAACTGGGGTTGCGCCTCTCTCTGACTTATATTGTTGCTATTGGGCGGCTGGCCCCAAAACTTCACAGTTTTAATAATTTCCGCTTGTGCCCGTCACGTCATTTTTCAGGTCAGCAGGGTTGCATGGGTGCAGCTCTGACGGCAAGAGAACACAAAACAAACGACAACAACACCCTCACACACAGAGTTGTCAGTTAGCCTGACGTGCTTGGTGAATACTATCCACATCACCTATATGCTCGCTTGCTTTTACTCAGAGTTTAATAATGCGTAACACTAATTCTACGCAAGTGGCCAGACACTTTCACCACTGACTCCCCCAAAGCACGATCTTCATTCAATTTATAGCTGTTTATTGGCGATCCTCCTTGGACCTTCTTCTTTTCTGTCAATTCAAAAAAGAATCCAAAGGATCAATTCCAGCTCTTTCAATATCAATCAAATGTTTTTTCTCTCCTTCTCCACAAAGACCTTTTTGCAAGACAACTGTGACCCTCGAGCCGAACCGACGACGTGCGTCTGCGCCGAGTCGTCGGAAGAACAGCGGGGACGAGCCGCTAATGGCTCCTCGACTGCGCGCCTTAAGTGTCTCAGCATTTGAAGTCGGGCCCGTCGGTGAGAGCAACAGGCCGACGCTCTCCTCGCTAAATAATTAACTCCGCCGCTGTTTTCCATTTCCGCGGGCCTCATGCACGTCGACACCGGCAATTTGTCCCTTCGTCTTTGGGGTTGCTCTGCTCGAGCAACACCCGGGCAGCTGCTTTGCGAGTGAGATTTTGATTCGACGTTTTGAGCCGCTGTTTGGATGTGTTGAGAAAAGACATCCAAATATACCCAGATCAGGAGGAGGGGGGAGCTGGGTCTGACATTAAAAACGTGCTGTACGAAAAGATCCCGCGGCATCAGCGAACGATCGCAAAATGTCCTCTCAGTGGAAAAAAAAAAAGAAGATCAGATTGGACCAGGAAGCTGTCACGGATTCTCAGTTGTCACAATCATAATTTCATACCGAGATTTCAACACAACAGTAGATTGCTTCTGCTCCTGTCGCGGGGTGTCAGATGCTCTGGCAGATTTCATCCCGCTGCTGTTTTCTTTTTTATTTGACAACGCTAAAAAACGAAAACAAAAAAAACAAACATACTGTCCACCTGGTGAGTCACATATGTTTTCGATTTGGTGTTTTGTCAAAACAGGCGGAGCCGAGAGCCTGCGGCCGACTGTCGCCCCGCTGTCTTTTCATGCTCCGCTCAGCTCGCTGCCTGCGACGGTTGCTTCCACTACGCAAACCTTAAGCCCTCAGACATCCCATTAGCACCTGCTTAGTCAACTTGAAACTTTTTTCTCTCTCTCTCTCTCTCTCTCTCTTGCCGGCCTGACTTTGGTTGCGTGTAATTACGTTCTCAGTCACCGTTCGAATTCACTCCTTCTTCTCTCTTCTTTAAAAGCAATAGCCGAGGACTCGGGAGATCACGGGCTGAATTTAATCTCATTCATCAGACGACTCCTCAAATTAGAGGGAGGTTTTTTACTACGGCTGGAACTGATTCCGATCTGTTTTCATCGTCCCCGCACGTATAGCATTTAAATGAGTGCATGTTGTTTATTCTGACGCATTATCCATGGCGGACTATGCAGATTTTCTCCAGCCTGTATGTGTTTGTAGGCTGGGATGCTTAGAGGATGTTTGTGCAGTCTGGTTCGCTGCAGTCCCGGAGATGGCAATAATTTCCCCTCCCGTCAACCGGGCTTTCTTCATTAATTGGCAAAAGAGAAAGATCACAACACTGAGATTTATAGTAGCTCTGTAGTTGTTAGTCTGTGTGTTTTCATAATCAAGCTCCAGCTGAAGAATGTCAGAATATTTTCATAATAATATCTTTGAGGTGTCTTCTGCCCGTTATATCACAACAGGCAGCTCATATTATGTCCGTCAGGCCTCCTTTTACTTTTATATCATCGGAAATTTCTGTTAAACGGACAGATGCTGAATAATTTGACCACAAACTGACTGTGTCAAACATAGCAAATTCCTGCGTTGCTTTTAGCTTTAGATCTGTGCTTGTTTTTTGTCTTGCACCGTGTCACTCGAAGGCGTGTAGGAAGAAAGGGATGAGCGATAGTCCTGTCAATACTCCATTTTTCAGAGGTTTTTTTCAGATGTTTGCGCTGTTGGCGGACGGGGAAAAAAACAAAACATAGTGGTGGGCAGATGCTAGCAGTCCTTTTGACACACCGTTCATCTCAAAAGATGCTAAATAGCCTCATGGGCTGACGTGTCCGGGGGTTAAGCAGGGCTGTCCTGATCAACCTCTGACACCTGGGTCATTCATAAGGTTGCGCCCCCGGCAAAGGTTCCATTGATAAGGGTCATTGAGAGGGTCATCGTCTCTCCCACTTTACTTCTATCCAATTAACCACCAGCGGCTAAATCAGTTCCTTGTGCTCGCTGCAACATCGACCTCGTTCAGCTGATTGGCGGCTCCTTCAGTGGAAGTGCTAGCAGCGAGCTCCACCTACACGCTGCGACTGTGTCTATTGTCTTTCATCTTGTGCAACAGTCTTTCAGGCTTTTCAAAATAACGTTTGGGTGACTGGTTGTAAACAACATCCAAAGGTATTTACTTTGGATGAAGCCAACTTCCACTTTGGCTGCAGGTCAGTGTTTATCTATCAGCACTTTAGATTTGTTCCCAGTCATTGATTTTTTTTTTTGTCACATTAGCAGCCCAGTGTATTCACAGAAAACCATATTCACAGGTGATCGTGCCGTCTTCATGCATTACGAGCCAACTTTGAAATAAATATCCTGAACTACCTTGTTTTCATCCCAGACTGGGATGTGGAGGTGGCCGCTGCTCGCAGCTCCACAAAGGTTGCGTCTCATTGTGCATGCAGTTGGCTTTCAGCTTGTTTTGCTGAGCATCTTCTTAAGCTTATTAAAATGCACAATTACCGTGGATCTCAGAGTAGACCGTGCGCCCGAGCTCTTAAATGCAACTTCACAAAAGCCCGCTTCTCTCCTGGAACTGGGACAACACCCCCACCCATACGAAAATCTAATTAAACTAAACTAGTTTTTATCTGTTCTAAATGACTTTAGAGCGCCCATTCATTACGCCTGCCCTCCAGTCCTGTCACAAATACACTCCAGTAATACATTTATTTAATAAATAGGTTACTAAATGTTTTCCTCTCTCGTTCCCTTTTTTTTTTTGTTGTCGTCTCGTGTGGATGTTTAATTGCACCGAGTGAAATATCTCAGGCCGCTTGCGCGGCTGAAACTGGAGAGTATCGCTCGCCATGTTGCATTTCACTCAACCGTTTTTCATCTCCAGCTTGTTTTGATGCCCCTGATCGAAGAGCACATTTCACCTTAGCCACCAGAAATGATGAAAGTATAACCAAGTGATTCACTTGCCACCCCCCCACCCCCTCCCCGACACCTCTTCCCACCCCCCCACCTTTTTTTTTTAACCGCAGCCATAGCAACAGGACCGGGATAAATCTACTATTTAGTGAAACGACATAGAAATTGTTCCTGGATTTGATCATCCTCTTTGCCTCTTCTCTCCATTTTCCCTCTGCCGGGCTTCAGCAGAAATGATCTGTGAGACAGATAGAGAGAGAAAAAGGAGATGAATCGCTTGCCTCATACCTGGTTTCGCTGAATGCAATGTGAATGGAAATGGGAACGATTACCATTTCGCCTGTAAGCAGGAAGCCCAGGCTCATCCTTTACCCGGCTGAAGTGGCTTTGGATTGGCACATTATAATAGAGCAGAGGCTCCTTGGTGGCAGGTGTCTTAACTTTGCTTTTGGAGACACAAAACCTTCAGTGATTCACAAAATAAGTTATTAATGAGGGATGAGTTTTTCCCCAAATGGCAAATGTCAGAACATCCCAAACTATTCTAGTTTTCTTTGATTTAAATTTTTTTTAAAGCTATTTTTTCAGCTCAAACTGACTTGAACAGTAATATAAGGCCATTTTTTTTTCTGTCACACTTAATCACTTTATTTTCCATTTCGTACAGAGCAAAAACAAATACTTTCAAGTTTGTCAGTAAGTGCAAGAGTCTTAAACAACTAAAATGTTAACCCTTTCCATTCACACAGTTGGCAATAGATGACAAACACTTCACAAAACCACCTCAGTACACCAGTATTGTATCTGCATAAACTGTATGCATTCATATATGTTTCTACAAACATCCTGACTCCAGTAATGGGGCAATCCCACCCGTCCATGCCTGAGCAAAACACTTTGATTATTAATTCAAAGATCATATAAGAGAGAAGCAACATTTTAAAATTTGTGTTGACTTGTGCCAAGCGTCATTTGCCATTTGATTAAAATGGAACTGCCAAAACAAGTTGAAGGGAGCAAAGTGTCCTTTCCCTTAAAGTCAGTCATTTCCTACGCTTGTGACCGTGCGAGGTTGCTGCTGACAGCTGAGAGAGCAGATCTTTGGCGGAACAACATGTTCTTTTCCAGTTTTATGTTAATAATTTGTCAGAGCTTTGAATGGTGGGTGATAACATTTCTGTCACTCTTAATACCAATATCTGAGGAACGATTTCTCTCAGCAGCACCGCCGCCACCACAAAGTGGTGCAACCGCCTCCTTTTTTTTTTTTTTCTTCTTTTTTTTGATTAAGCCGAGCTGGTGTATTGGCATTCCTGTCTTCAATCACACTGCCCACTCTGGGGATTCCCATTTAATTGGAGCAGTGGCAATGAGATGACCATGGCACCTGACAGGGAGGGAAATAAAAAGAGATTGTTTCGACATTGACTGCTCACAGTCGGACTGATTGCCGGTGCTGCTGTGGCCGGCCACGTTGGCTGCAAACCGGTCGCTAATATGCGTCGCAGATTCTACACAGAATTGTCTCTGAAAAGCCTTTTTATAAATGGCTGCCATAGTCTAAAATGCTGAATTAACTCCTGATCATAGATTGCCAACACGCTAGATAAACATAAGAAAAAGCCCGCAAGCGACGCTGATATAAAGCACACTGATGGGACGCTGCCAAGCGCTGTTTGTTTTGAAGTAGCGCTTCTTCGTTTCCAGCAACCGCATTGCAAGAACAGACCCTGCGAGGATGGCCAACCATCCCCTACTGGCCGGGACGTCCCACATTTGGGTCAAAAAAGCCAAGTGTTCTATATGGAATATCACATTTCTGGAGTAAATGAGAAATAAAATGTCATTATCTATCTATCTATCTATCTATCTATCTATCTATCTGTCTATCTGTCTGTCTGTGTGGAGATACATTCATTATATCTATGTATGTGTCTGTCTATCTATAAATACATTCTATCTATCTATCTATCTATCTATCTATCTATCTGTCTATCTGTCTGTCTGTCTGTCTGTCTGTTTGTCTGTGTGGAGATACATTCATTATATCTATGTATGTGTCTGTCTATCTATAAATACATTCTATCTATCTATCTATCTATCTATCTATCTATCTATCTATCTATCTGTCTATCTGTCTGTCTGTGTGGAGATACATTCATTATATCTATGTATGTGTCTGTCTATCTATAAATACATTCTATCTATCTATCTATCTATCTGTCTATCTGTCTGTCTGTCTGTCTGTCTGTTTGTCTGTGTGGAGATACATTCATTATATCTATGTATGTGTCTGTCTATCTATAAATACATTCTATCTATCTATCTATCTATCTATCTATCTATCTATCCATCTATCTATCTATCTATCCACCGCTGCCAATATTAATAAGATGGAATCAATCCACTTCCTATTTCAACAAAATGCTATTCTACAGTCACACACACACACACACACACACACACACACACACACTCTCGCATGCATGCGCGCACAGACGCACGCGCACACACTATGATGTCCAGGTTCAGAGTGTCTGCACGAGGCTTCCCAGGCCCAGGGGTTAGCGAGGTGGAGGTTGACGTGCTCGCTACGCTCACATGGGTCAGAGGCACTGAGCTAGTCAGCTGAAGATGAGTGTAGAGGCCGTACATCCCGGGGGGGGGAGGCTGAATTCTTCGATCTATCTATACTATCTAGCAGCAGGGGTGATAGCCTGTAGGAGAGAACTCTCCAACCTTGCATTCTCTCCTCTGTGTCTCTGTGTTGGGTTGCACGTGGAGCTAGTTAGCTAGCTAGTGTTAGCAGGCTAACACTTCTGTCCTTGATCGGCATAGAATAATAGTAGAAAAATAACGTTTTCGGACACCCTTAAAATTTCACTCAATCCCACTTATTTTCGTTGAATATTTGCCCAAATTTTTGTTTGCGTTTTAAAAGGTTTGTCCACATCTGAGGGACACAAAAAAATTATTTTGTTCTTAAATCCAAATGGCAATTTAAGCAAACAAAATCCTTTGCCGTGCTTTCCAACAAAGCCGTGCCCACAGCGAAAGCATTTTTTCTGCTCAATTTCCTGTTCCTTTTTAAACTCCTCTACATTTGTTGTTTCACAGGTGCGAAATTGGGAGCACGCTCCATGAATACCAAATACCGTGGCTCTCTTCATTCCATCATTGTGCAGAATGAAGGCTCGTTCTCAGCCTGGTGTCGATGCGCCGAAGCTGCCGCTCGCTTTTAAATACGCAGAAAGCAAATTCTGAAGTTAACGGAAGACAAGCTCAATATTAGCATTCCGTTGCCGCCGCGACGTGCCATTACCGGGCATTCGTTCACACTGACTAATTAACTTTACAGCTGACATCTTGGGAGTCTGTACCACAGTGAATTAAGTGAGACTGAGACAGCTCATGGTGTGTTGAAAAGTGCAAGCGTTTCCACCTTTAATGGTCTTTCAGGGGATCAAAGCTTGTCTAAATGTGGGCCTTCCTAGAATTACGGGTGGGACTGTTCCTTTCATTTTTCAGTTGGGAATTTAAAAAAAAAAAACATTTCATCATTTTACCATTTCTTTATTTCTTTATTTTAAACTGGATTATATTGGACATGGTATTAAAGGGAGCCAAAAGGTGCTCTGCCATGTGACAATTAGTGTCAGGCAGGCTAACAGATTCTTCCAGCATATTTGCATATTGTATATTTGCATATTTCAAACGCAAATAAACGCCCTCGGTTCATGGTTTGCTGTTTTTTGTAGCTCCGGCACACCTGCAGTTAGGATGAAGAGCAGTGCTGATATTTACATTACATTTACATATTGCACACAACATCAGCTGGCCATTCCCCCTCATCAGCCAAATCATTCAACCTGTAAAGCCACCGAATTTTACTTCAAAACTCACCCCTTCTCTTGTTTAAAACATTGATATTTATCAAATAGAGTTAAAATCAGCACACAGCACCAGCCCAATGCATTTAGACATGGTCAAGATGAGCACAACTTCTAACCTAGAATCATAAAGGGAAGGAAAGGGTAATTTTTAGAAGCTCTTTATATGACAGGGTTGTTGGTGCCAGACAGGCTGGTCTGAGCAGTTCAGAAATAGCCAATCTACTGGGATTTTCACCCGTAGACCATCTCTAGGGCTTACAGCGAATGGGCTGAAATAGAAGAGAAAAAAAAAAAAAATCCCATGAGTGGCAGATCTCCGAGGCAAAGTCCCGTGAGGATGCCCGGAGTTCAGAGGAGAATGGACAGTCTGCTTGGAGAAGACAGAGAGGCAACAGTGACTCAGTGGCCGGTCATTATAACCCAGCTATGCAGAAGACCGCCTCTGAACACGCGGCGCGTCAGGTCTCGTAGCAGATGGGCTGCAGCAGCAACCGGGTGCCGCTTCTGTCAGCTCGCAGCAGGAAACTAAGGCCACAATTCACACAGGCTCATGTGAAAAGAGAAGACTTTTAGAAAAACAGTATCTGGTGGGACGAGTCGCAGCTTCTGTCATGATTTTGATGGTCGGGCCACAATTTGGCGTAAACAACGTGAAAGCCTGTATCCATCCTGCCTTGTGCCAATAGTTCAGACTACCGCCGGCGGGCGATCTGATGCTGTGAGGATATTTTCTTGCCGCACTTTGGACTCCTAAGTATCAAGTGAACATCATCTATGAAAAAAAAAAAAAAAGATACTGAAAATACCGCTGGCCATGTCCTTCCCTTTATGGCTGCCGTCTATCATTTCCAGGTGATGATTACTTCTAGCAGGATGGAATCCCACAAGGCTCAAACTCCACCGAGTTTGCATTCGAAACTATTGTAACAGTAATTCACAGGCACTGTGGATCGCATTACTTTTTTTTTCCATTGGAAAATGGTAACACTGCAATAAAGCAGCATCCTTCCCCGGATAGTAAACCGCTTTGTTAGGAACTTACACATTTTAACAGGCATCCTCAGAGAGGGAGGAGAGGCGGGGGGGAGCTAAACCTCCGCTCTCTGTCTTTGAGCCGCAGTGGCACTTTCACTCTGATTGTGTTTATCAAAGTTGTGCCAGGTCCATGTGCTGGCCTGCCTCCTGTTTGTCGCTGTCCTTGTTAATTAAATTCTCCCCGTGCTGCAGAATGCTGAGAATCCTTCCCTCTGCACACGGGAGGGCTTGTTGCTTCTCAAATGAGATGGGCCGTGGAGAGTTCGCGCTGAGGCTCATAAAAATTGTCTGTCACCGGGCGGACACACAGGAATACAAATGGAGATTGGCTATCGTGTTTTTACTTGACTTAATTCAGCCGCGCCTTGAATGCGGTAAATAGAGGAGCAGCGTTGGAAGGGTTTGAGAGAAGAAGAGCTGAATTGCAAGTTAAACAAGGTCAAAAGTATCTGCTGCTCATGCATCCAAACATGGCAGTTAAGTGCGTTCAAAAAAAAACACTGAGCAACTGATCAAAATGACTCTGCTTTTGTGCCTAAACCTTTGTGTCCAGTCGTGGAGGAGGAGAAATGAGCCCACGAGTTGCGGCTTCACCCTAATCAGTCATTTTGTTGAGTGAAAGCACTCGAGTGAATCATTTCACGACACACACTCTCAGCCCCCACTGGGATTCCCCTTTGCCTCGTGTAGCTCAGCGGCTCCACCCGGCTGCTGGGAGGTCCGGTCTGCCGCCGCACCGCTCGCTTCAGGCCGTTCCATTACTTTTTATGATTTGCGCCGAGCGAAAGTCCCCGCCAGGTACAAATTCAGTCCACCGCTGTGGATAAAATATCATAACCTCCCCCAACCAAAGTTATCATCCACTCGGGCAGCAGCGAGGGTTGGCGTGGGGGGTCCAGCCCTGCAATATACGGTGCTGTTACTGTGCGATCTTGCAAAAAATGTAAGTTCTCCCGTCATGTCAGATTGCATCCACTCCTGAATATCAACATCAGCATTTCAAGCGGCTCGCCTGACGTTGATATTTGTGCTCCTAGATCTGCTATGCGTTGTAAAGCGTGTCTTTATATTTGAAATTGTTTGTTGCTTCCCTGTTGTTATTTGCTCAGGCAGCAAACCCACCTGAACCATTTAGATTACTGCAACACACACACACACACACACACACACACAAACTGAGTGGGCTGAGCTTCTCTTCATCTGTCCCCGTGCATGTCTAATTACTGAGGTTGGTCTCAGCCAGCCTAGTCACGCAAAATAATCAGATTTTAATAATATTTTAATCTCTCCTTTAATGGAATCGGCAATTATGCCATAACCGGATTTAATACATCCTGTC
Organism: Nelusetta ayraudi; assembly: GCF_046127955.1. Classification (NCBI taxonomy): domain Eukaryota; kingdom Metazoa; phylum Chordata; class Actinopteri; order Tetraodontiformes; family Monacanthidae; genus Nelusetta; species Nelusetta ayraudi. The sequence continues at coordinate 5,121,691 of NW_027466058.1, read as the reverse complement.
TTGGTATAGGACATTAAAATGGATCGTAACCTGCTTAAGAGGCTGTTGGAAAAATCATCAGATTAGCTCCAAAACGTTGAATCCTGCCCGCTCTTCCTCTGACATCCATCACTGGCGCTCCTCTGCCTCGATGACACGAGTGCTGACCGGGGAGATTTAAAGTCAGAATTGATAACTAATATCCCCAAAGGTGACAGTCGACTGCATTGTAAGTCTACATATCATCCAGGAAGGTCAATAGCTTCCATCATATCCCCTAACTGATATCGGGCTCTGCCAGTTTGTGATACAGAAAGTGCTGTATTATATATATCATGACATTTATGTATTTATAGTAGCCCTAGCGTTTGAGATCGGCAGTATTTCTGCCCTAATCCCCTAGACCAAGAGAGAGCAAAAGTTTTAGATTGAAATGAAGGTTTATTATGAATTAACTTTTTTTTTCTCCCCACCAGATCAATAATAAATAAGATCTTGTGCTGCAGGCCGAGTATAAATATCATAAATTCTTCTAAAGCTCGCCTTTTTGTGGCTGTAGTGTTTGCCGGGCATAATATACCCTTTCTTTGTAAATTGCTCGTGTCCACTGGGTTTTCAGCTATTATTGCTGCACATTAGGCTTTGCAAGCTGAAGGTGCAAGAGTTCTAAGCGGTGAGCACTCGTCTGCTCTCTCATGCAATCTTTATGGGGACAGTAAAGTGCAGGTAAGGGGTTATGGTGAGGGTCAAGAAGCTGAGGCACCGAGCGGCACACAGGGGCCATTGTGGAAAAGAGTTCTTTTAAGCTGTGCCGGCGCTGATGTACCTCACTGAAGACTGCTTTTGAATGATACATAGTTCTTCAGTGAAACCACTTTCACCATTTTTCTGTCTTTTTTGTTTGTTAAGGCAGACTGAGGACTTGCTAAAGCTAAACTGGCATTATGTTTCATCCAAATGGAATGTATCCACACCCACATTGGTAATAAACAAAGTCAAATAGCGTGGCCGTCCATACACATATTTCCGCCATTATCTTAAATAAGAGCAATGTAACACTCAACATACAGTTGAAACCATATAGCAGTTTGCATTATAAATTGAAATGGGAAATGTGAATTTGCCAGAGCAATTAACTTCTGTTTTCATTTATTTTAAACTGTTCTTACCGCACAAAAGCTTGGATAGTAATGAAAAAGCATAGAAATATGCAATGCAAATTTTTAGTGTCCTCTGAGATATTAATTCATCTTCTTAGATATTTTATTACTTTCAGTTTTTGTACACTTCAGAATACTACTACTACAAAAAAAAAATAAGATTCATAACTCTCCAGCCATAAATTAATATCATTCTTAATTCTTTTTGTTTTGTGGAATGCTAATACATCAGTATGCAGAAGCTTGTTTGAAACATCTAATTGCTGTATCATCATAATTATTGTTATGCTTATGTTAAGAATCAAATCAAAATCGTTTATTTGAAATCCTGAACAGGAAAAACATATATAGTTGCAGTTGTTTTAAGTTTCTATGTCTGTGTATATATGTGTGCATATATAGAAGCACACACACAGTATATGCACACATATATGCACATATATCGAAACTTAAACAACTACCACTACGAGATATAGTGTAATAAATCTGATGGGGGAGGTCATTAATGTCCTGTGTGCATTGTGACAAGACAACGGGTCGTAAACATAGCGAAATTTCCCTTTTTTATTGGTTCTAAGTCAAAAGGGAGTTAAGCCAGCCTTTGAACAAGCAGCTATGAGAAGGCTGTCATTGCAGAGGCCATTATAGTGTTCCATTTGAATTATGAAACCTGGCCGAGGGTGAGGACGGTGCAGCATCGGTGCGTGACAGACCACTGGGCAGCGCAGATAGGTCCCTTCTTTGGAATGGTCGAACGGGAGGCTGAGCGGGCATTTCTCTCGTTATTAGACGTGTCACTGCCACTCAAACGGGGTTGAGTGACAGAAGACCCTATTACCCTCCAAGATTCAACCCCATCTGTCACAGATAGGGGCGCCTTAACAGTCGAGCAGCAAGAGTGGGGGGAGAGGGCAGAGACGCTCCACTGGTCACATTAGCATAACCTCGCCTCTGCGAGATGCACCCTTTTGTGGCAACGCTCACAAAGAAAAAAACAAAACAAAACAGATTTTCAGTTATTACAATGTCCTCTGAAAAGTCTTCTTTGGGAAGTGGCTGGTAAGTACGCTAAAGCTAGTTCTCCCCCGAGAAAAAATTATCTGCTTAATTAAAAAGACCAGCAGGAAAGGCCCTGGAATCATGACAGCATAATTATAAAAGACCCATTTCTGTTAATCCTACCCTCTGCAGCGAGGAGCCTCACGTGGAGGAGCCGGGCTGTGGCCAGCGGCCGACCGCTGAGATCACACAGGAGTCTTCAGCTGGATGATCGCAGGCACCTCGTGCGTTTTTATGTCGCGACAAATCCAGAAAGCAACAGATCAGAGCAGTAGCCGTCAAAGCGGGGGCCGCCAGGGGGCGCGAGGCGGCTCACTATAGAAAAAAAGTGCTGATTGATACATAAATAATATAATTGAATCATGTTTTAATTATTATTATCAAATATAATGTAATTATTGTTTGATCATTATTAATAGATATCATAAATAATATGAAATGATTCCCTGCCCGTCAAAAACATTGTTCATGGTGTGAAGTGTGTTTGACACCATATGTGTCAAACACACACAAACATTTATCTAAGTGATTTGCTCCTCAAGAACTCAAGAACTAAGAATTGCCCAACTAAAGTAAGCAAATATGAGGCAGCATAGGTTAATTATGGATTTACAGAATAATGGCAATGAACAAATGTAACTCATTGAATATCAAACAAAAGCAAGAACAACATTCTAAAATGCTAATGCTACATAGCTAACAGCTAATGTTGTTTTTGGGGGAATAGAAAAGTTTGGGAACCCCCAAGATCAGACATTATTTCCATAAGTATTTGTCAGTCGGTGAATCACTCACAGGCATTTTCATATGTAAAGACTGTGGGAGAGGTTGGGTGGATTTTTTTGGGGAGAATTCAGTCGTATCTGACCGTCTGTGTGTGTAATTTGTATCAGAAGGCCCAGCTCGAAACCCTTCAGACACGCATCAGAATTGATCTGGGTCCTCGGCGAAATGATCGAAGCCAATCAAAAATAGTCCTCGACCCCACGGACACAACCAGCGGCCGGCAGAGCAGGCTCTGTTGCTGCAGGAGGCGGGCCGTTGTCTCGCCGTCTCCGGCTAGTCTCAGCGCCGCGGCTGTTGATTTGTGTTTCACAGCTGGGCCCGGGGAAGACGTTTCGGTGGGCAGCTGCAGACGCTTAATCTCCCTTCCCCCCCAACCCCCCGCCCCCGCCCCTCCCTCGCTGACACTGGCTCAATTAGTAGATAGCACACTTTGGCATTTTGCAAGAAAAGTTGTCAGGGGCCCCCGTCAGATAAATCACTGGAGAGGATTCTGCGCTTGTTATCACAAGCCCGAGCGGCAGTGTCCTGTTTCTCGGCGTTTGCTTACTTTGAATTACACAGAGCCGGCCATTCTAGAGCGAATGGGCACGTTGGGTTATTTTTCACCAGCCTTGTGATACCGTGAATTATCTGGAGCACAATCCCCGTAATCCTGCATTTATTTGAATAGGAAAGTATCTCTATAATTCAAAGGCAACCCTGTAGAATTCGAGTGCATTATGATTTATGCTGCACCTTGATGAAGAGTTGTTTTTTTTGCCCAAGCTATCACAAAAATCTTCTCGCCGCTAATAACCCCTCGCTTCATGACCATGAAAAAAAAAAAAAAAAAAAAAACCCTGCTAGCATTTCTGTAATGTTTTTGTTCAGTTTAATTAGTTTCAATAATCCGCCATAATAGAAAATGGTTGAACACCTGCAGACGGCTGGTAATCTCCACTCAAAGAAAAGCAAAAAACACCGTAATGTGACTGGATTGATTTTTTTGAAGCTTAGCATTAATTTCCCAGGCTTCCTTTTCGAGTCAAACCTCACGCTGGCGTTCCTGATCGGTCAGGTTAATTTGGCTTTTGCTCGTCATGAAATAGAGGTTATTCCCCCAATTGATTGTCAGACAAATCTGATTGAAGGTTCAAGGACCTTTTTGTTGTGCAACTCTCCCGCAAAGATTTCATTGGGGTGTGAAAACAAAATCAATTAAAGGAATACATTTAAAAACCGTGCATCCAATTATTTTGGTTTTGAGTCAATAACACAAATTTCATGAACCGGGAATTTCAAAGCCTAAATTACCCACCTGCTCTTTGTCACTGTATTTTGTCTGGACACTTCTGGTTCTTTTTTGTAATGTATAAAACATCCAGTGAGATTTATAATATCTATAAATATATTTGTTTTATAGGCAAATGTCCAAGCAGCTACAGCATTAAATCTTGATGTTTCATTTTTATTTCTCAGCTCCGACCATTTGTTGTCGACAGAATTAAACCACGAAACACTTTTTATGCTCTTGCTGATTTATAGGCATATCAGCATATCAGTATCAACAAACCAGGCATAGAGACGATCTTCACGTCTCACGCGAACCTCTGCCTTCTTGTTCTCACATTACGTCGTCACGCTGCATAGTCATAATCTTTTCTTTTTTTTCTTGCGCAGGAAGTAAAACGTGAAATCCGTTTTCGGTTTTCACTCGCAAATTAAGACTAACGGTGAAGAAAATCCCCAAACTACGATTACCTTTTTTTTTATATATGTATATATATATATATATATATATGTATATATATATATATATATATATATATATATGTATTCCATCGTTCTGTTTGGTCTTTGGCGAGTTCCCGCGTGCCACTGTGCAAATGTTAAAGCGCTGTGCGAGGCCGTAGGCTTTGCTGAAGAAGCGCCTTTGCACCGGCAAAGCCAAAGGAGCGTGCATAATAGCAACAGCTGTTCATGCATTTTAATCCAGAGCAGTGGCCTTTCATTGAAAGGCTCCATCTTTCTTCATTTCCGCAATTATATACTTGCCAGGGAGTTTGGCCTGAAGATCCAAGAGGCTGAGGCGGCTCCAGCGCTTTCCTCTCCTCCACAGCCTCAAAGGCTGCCATCCAAATTGCCCAATAATTGCGCGCGTTTGTCTCGTCCCGTCCGCGGTGCGCACGCCCAAGAAAAAAAGGGGGCCTCTGTTCCAGGTTTCACCTCCAGCAGGTTCACTCTACAAAGTCATCTTTCAGCGACGGTGCGCCGGGCGCTCCCGGGTGACGGAGGGATGAACTCTGTGTAGGAAAGACAACATTAGTTCGGGTCCACGCTGGGGTCTGTGTTCTCTCACATAAGTGTCTCCCCTCGGTAGCCCGACTTCTCAAGGAGGGCTATTTCGCCGACGCCTAATTGCGATTGGGTGGAGACGGTGTGCAAGCATGTGTGATGAAAAAAAAAGAGCCGTGGATTGGTGGCAATGAAGCCACAGGTTGGTTTTGATGTCGAATAAAAGCGTAGGGTGTCAAGTCAATAAATTCCTGCTTTTTGACTTTTGGCCTAGAACCCTCACTGCTGGAATCCTACAGCTCACCTGGGAGCTGGAGGATTAAACCCGAGAAACCCGAGGAGGTAGTAAAATATATATATATATATGTAAAAAAAAAAAAAAAAGAGTGCTTCGTTACCGTCAGTTACAGCTCATTGCCTGGGAAACAGTTTGCGGCGCACGCGGTGGGTGACACGTCGCCTGACGTCGTGCCAGAGATGTGCCATGCTGGTAACCAACCCCCTACAGCCCTCCCCCGCCCCTCCTTCTTCCTGCTGCCTCTTTGAAGTCAGAACCTCTCACAGCCAGGAGTTAATAACGTGTCACGTTATTATTGTTCGCACTGTTTCGAGTTGTTTGCAAATCCTTTGATTTCTCGCGGGAAACTGAGGAATATGTTTAATTTCGTGAAACAAATACACTCAGGTGACGATTAGCAGGCATGGAAGACATGAAAGGGCCATGCTATAGCTTTTAAGTTCAGGCTTATAGTTTTGGTCGTATAGCTGAATATACTCGTAGTGGAATGATTTTAAATTTATTTATTATTATTTTTCCATCATTTTGCAAGGAAAAGGTAATAATTTGATGTCTTGCGGTTGTGCAAGTGAAACTCTGGGACGGAGTTAATTTAAGACGGTGCTGTTGAACTCATTTTGAATGAGGGTTTCACGATTATTTGTTACCAATAACGTATATACATTTTTATTAAGCAACAAACACGTTGAGGCAGAACATTCTTTTTTTTAGATGAATGTCCTGTATTTTTTATTATTTTAAGAAACCCCCTTTACTGCATCAATAAAAAAAAATATCAAAACATTTCCCGCAAGTTTGTTCAAACCTCTAATTAAATTCCCTTCATTCTGCATTAATTTTCTCTCAGACGTTTGGGGATTATTTTTGGGTATTTCTCAACCCCACTTCTTACGAGAGAAAAAGCTCAGAGAACACTGAAATTTAATCCACTGTGGGAGACGGACGCAACAAAAAGCTCTTTAGTGCTTTTAAAGCTCTTGCGGTCCACATAAACTGGCATGGATTGAGCTCCGCACGCCTTGAGCTTGACACATGCTCGAAGATAACCAAACAGAATAAAAGGCTCAAATGCTTTGAATGATAGCTCGGGGCATGTGTCACTATTTACAGTTGTGGGCAGAAACTATTTCAGTTTTTTTAAGATAATGGCTCCTTATCTTCAGCCAGACAGAGGCTTGGCCAGGCGCTCCACCGCTCTTTCACAAAGACAACAGTCCTTGTAAATGACCCAGATAGACTTAAGTGAAACCCCAGCCTGCTTCTCAGCCGCTCTCACCACAAGATCGGCGCAGTGTCCAGGTGTGCAGTTTCTACACTCTTGGAAAGATAGGACCCGTTCATGAGTCTCTTCTCTTATAGCTTGCGTCAGACTCGAGGCCTGCGAGCTGAATCCTGCCCAAAATGTCATTTAATGCACTCGGCGAAAGCCGACAAGCTGTTCAGGTGACGAGTCTTAAACTGAAAGTCTGTGCTGTTTTAAAGTGCTTACACAGTGTTTACAATGTTTCTTAACTGGATATATCTGAAAAGTATCTCTAGCTGCCTTTCCATTGCAGTTTTTTTTAGCAGAATAAAAGCGATATTTATAAAATTTAGACAAAGTACGGAGTGCAATTTGTGTGTCCATTGAATAGTGTGAGATGCATGAGACGTAATTCTCGAAAAGTTTCATCCCGCGACATTTATGAGAATTACGTTTGCTTTTGTTTGTTTACCGTTGTTTGCTTTCAAGAATGGTTGTTCTATTTTTCTCTCTGATTTCTTGCAAAAAAATATTCCATCTCCTCCTCCGTCTAAACATAGTGCGCCATTTTCACTTGAAGTGAACTGGTCACGTGACCCCATCCAGTGATGCGTAAATGCGAAAAAGGTGTTTCCATGACACTTTTGCAATATACCCCCATATCAATGCGTCTGAAAAACTACCTCATGAGAGCATTAAAACCTTTTAGCGATACTTGAGAGGTTTTTTCGAAGTTTAGACGTTTCCATTAACAGTTTTTTTTTTTTGTGATATTAAGGTTTTGCACCATTCTAGGGGTAATGGAGAAACAGCTTATGGCAGTAACACAGAACTATGTCATTGTCTAAATTTTACAACGTTGGTTAACTAGAAAAAGTAAATAATAAACAACTATACAGTTATTTCACAGTCAAAGGCTGATTAGGTTTATACAATCTTACAGTTGAAACTGTCCTCTGGAGGGCAGCCACAGTGCTGTAGTGCCCATCAATGGGTATGAGTTTGACACTTAACACCCCTTTCCCACTGGCCAAAAATCCAGTTTAAAAAAAATCCCCTTTTAAGGGGCAGCAGGAAAGGGACGCCAAACAGCGGCGATTACCAGGATTGTTCAACCCGTTCCGGGTTTTAATCGGCTCGACTTGGCTTCCAGTGGGAACGCCAGGCGCGGGTCAAGCCGGTGGTTTGCGTTGCACGGAAAAGTTGGACTCGAATTCTTCAGCTGAAACTTCTGCGTCGTTTTTTTCTTTCTTTTTTTTTCCCACCGTGGCTACGCATGCCGTCAGCCTGTGCACTGTTCAGTCTACGCTGTGTTCCCGTCATTTTGAACGGGCGCAGAAGTGATAAAGCACCGATCCACCGCCTTGACTTCTGTAGGTGCTGCACTCCATTGTTTACTGTAAGCTGTTTTTTTTTTCTGCTGCTGGCAAATCAGACCAGGGTTTTTTGGGCCAGTGGGAAAGGTGCCGAATGACAATTGCTAGCAGATGGACCAGTGTATTAAAAAACAAACATCAATGTCGACCAGCTAAGTAGATAAAGAGACAGTCGGAGCCAAAAGGGAACAGCCTGCCCCTCGTTTGATATTTCCAATCGCCCTAGTGAGTCCTCAGCCAAAGTCGCTGTCCTCCCACCAGCCCGTCAGCTGGTTGGCCTCCGCGCCGGCGTGTCGTCATCGCTGATTAGTCCCACTAGGTTAAGCACCGCGTGCACATTTGAAGAGCTGTGGCTTTGGCAGAGGCAGCACAGCCTCGAGGGCGCGTCATGCTTAACCGATGGTACGCCCAGTCCTGGTGTCAGCGGGGGGTAGAGGGGAGCTTTCTGCGGTCTCCATGAGCCAAGTCAACACTTTGACATGGAGACGTTTTTTTTATTTTAATTATTATTACAGGAGCCCCAGCGTCTGCGTTTACTCTGCGCGCGCACGTGAAAATAGAAAGAGGCAGGGTTTGCGAGGACAAAGTATTACAGAGGCTTCTCCTCCCTCGCCCGCTGCCTCGGCGCCCGGCGGCGTGAGCGAAAAACCCGGGGTGCCAGAGGTAATCTAGCCGAGGAGACGAGGCGATAATAGCCACATTGACAGAGTGCTTGTTTGTAATGAGAGACTGGATGGGAAGTCAAAGGTGAAAAATGAGTGTGATATTGAAGCGAGGTGACGAGGCAGAAAGAAAAAGGTCTGTGTTTACGTCTGATTATTAGGGGAGCTCACACTCTGGGAGTGAGAGTCGTTTTTTTTGTGTTGAGGGAGGGGGGGGGGCAATGAAAGAGGCGAAGTGGGAGATTTCAATCTGTGGGATGCGAGGTTGTACGGCGCAATGTCACTGAAGGACAGCGCTGAAAATACAATGAAATAACGACGTTGGCATTGGAAAGCGTTTAATGCCGAATCACAACTGCCTTATTGCTCAGTTTAGATTAAATTTTTGGGGTGAAAGTTATGCAAAATGCAAAAAAGTTCAGTGCTATGATATTATGAAAGTAGGACATTTAAGTAGATGCGTGCAGTGGTCATTTGTTGGCCTCAGTCTATTGGGGAAAAAAAAGAAAGCCTACCATGGAGGTTATAATGCTACAAAAAAAAAAATCCATGTCTTAACTTAATGGTTTTGCAACCTTTTTGTTACACTTTTGGTCTCACAATGTCAAAATGAGGGCAACTTGATGAAGGTGACTTTTGAAATACAAACTGACCAGAACATTGAGCCATTGATTTTATGAATCAGACTTTTGTCTTTTTGATTCCTGGGGTTAATCGCCTTGGTAGAAAAAAGAATGTCGTGCAGTTAGTACTGAAACATCAAACATGTTGGATATTGAAAGACTATTTGACCCTAAGGTCGAATGTAAAGAGTGAGTGTGAATTTTCCCTGACTTTGGTGTCCGTGGAAAGTCTCATTTCCAGGCGGCAGTGCAGACGTCGGCCTGAATAAAAAGTCCGGACGGCCTCGACACCGCCTCCTGAGGTGAATGAGCAGGAACCCCGTCATGCAAAGAATGCAGACAGCGCACGCTGTGTTGTTAAGGACGCCGTGACTCCGCCGCCACAGACGGCGAGCGCTGCAACAACAAGGCCGAGGAGCAAAAACAACACCTTTTAAAATGCGATGGCCGGTGCCGTCGTTATTGTTCCAGCGAGTTCATGTTGTCTGGGCTTTGGCTCCGGGTCGTCCGCAGCTGTCAGACGTCAGGCCTCCCAACGACAGTGTGTCACATGGGGCTGCGGTAACCTAACCTGGCATTCCTTTACGGCCCCGGGAAGAAGAGCAGAGGAGAGTGGCTGCTCCTCACCGTGTCCTTATATGTGCTTTTACCACAGTGGCTCTTAACTTTTTGCATATCACTATTCATGTGCCCTTTGCTTTTCTTGGCTCCAGCCTTGTAAAAAAAAAAAAAAAAAAAGAAAGAAAAAAAATGAACTCGGTAGTTTTGTGTTTGTTGATTTTCAACACACAATGGTATGTACACAAAGGGAAAAAGGTCAGCTGGGTTGTAAAGCAGCCCTGGCTTTTTTTTTTTTTTTTTTTTACAATGCGCTGAAGTGAACTTTGACTTTCACACACGGAGAACTTCGGCACCGGGCAGCGGGAGGTCAAGCCGCACCACAAATGTTGCCACAAGGAAGTTTTTAGCCGTGTACAGTTTTTTTCAGCGCGGTTGAATTGGAGATGTTTAGTGCAGACGAAGGAAAAAAGCTGCTAGTGAAGGAGTCATGTTGTTGTGAATGAGTTGTGAATGTATGTAAGGCTGTTTGTAACTTCCCCTGTAAAGCCAATTGTTAGATGCAACCTTACATTTGGTGTGTTTACATGGATTAAATAAATAAATAAAAATACATAATAAAAAAAAAAAATCATATCATGTAGACACACAATTTGGATTAAATTGACCCCAGGTTGTTTATCCCTGTTTTTGTGGGTTTTTTTTTCCATTGTAAAGAACACACCATATTGTTTCACTGCCACTTGGCAGATAAAGATGAGAGGTTCTTGCTGGTCGTCTCCTGCTCATATCTTTTTTTTTAAAAGGAAGATGTTCATTCGGTGTGACATTTTCAAAAGAAACACAACCTAAAACACAGCGAGCTTGTCTAGTTTAGCTAGCAACTCTATCTTAAATGTTTGCGGGCTTCTGAGTACAGCCATGTGTGGGATCAGGCTACAGGTTACACAGTGTATAGTATGACAGGAACCCGCAGATCAATCTCATCAATTAGCCATTGTTCATTTAACTATCCGACCCCTCAGTTTGAAATAATTGACCAAAAATTGACAATTTAAACAATGAGAAAGAATGCAGTGCAATCCACCATTAACTTGTGTGCAGGGTACAGTGAAAATCTGGCTTGTTCAATTTGAGTTCAGCCGTCAGAAGACTTTGTTTCCGCGGAACTTGCGACTGACGTGCCACTCAGCGTTGCGGGACTCGCATAAGCCTTGGGTACTTTATGCCACTTTGGCGAGTAACATCTGTGACTATCTGCATGTTATTCTATTAGTCCAAATCCCTTGTTTACCTGGGTGTTATAGATAAATCGCAGATTTTAATCCCCTTCCTGGGAATTTGGTTGAAGCGCAGAGCGAGATAGACAGAGCGGGGGAGGTATAGATAGCGCAGTCGGCTGTTGTTTTCCGCCGTATCCGGGTTTCGCAATTCATTATTGGTGGAGGGGCCCAGATGGGCTGGCGCCTATTCCACCTGACATTTAGCTGAGGCAGACGTGTGAGTGACACTTGATTAGTGAGTAATCCCTGTCATAATCTCCCTGAGTTTACTACTTCTTTATTAAGCTTTCCGTCGTCGCCTGCTTCATTAGTGGGTACACGGCTAATGATAGACAAGGAGGCGAACAACAAACTAATCACACTTAAGCGTTTTGTTGTACCCGGCTACATAAACTGCAACATTAAAGTGCCATGGGTAATAATTGCTGATGTTGGCAAACCACATTTTATATAACAATTAAGTTTACGCTTTTTTTTTCAATGCCCACTGTGCTCGTGCTAGCTCCTATGCTAACATGTTTTTTTGCACTTTCTTGCTAACTGAGCTCCACCACTTCGCATTTACAGTGCTCACTGGTGTTTTAAGAGTTACATGGGACCGGCCACTGCCACTCCGCAGCTCACAGGTGTGTCGCGCACGGCTAATAAAGTGAAAATGGTGATGAAAGGCGAAAGACCGCACAGAGCCCGGCGCACGGCAATCTTTCACTTTGATTCATCATGCTTTTCAGCAACCTGGCGACATCCCGGCAGCTCAAAAGAGTTTTTTTTTTTTTTTTTTGCTCCACATCATCCCCTTCAGTGAAATTAGTTGAGTAGAAAATAGTAGTGTGATTCAAAGAGGCTGAGTCGCGGAGGGGCTTTGATCAGTGCGCGGCTCTAAAAGGTGTGGGGCGGATGGAGGAAATGTCTCGTTGCTGGTAGGTACTAAGGAAATAAGTAAAAGGGAACAAATGATTTAATGGTATGAGCAATATGTTTCAAAAAGTACTGGCATGAGTTTGATTTCCCACCGCCTGACCATGTCGCTAGGCGGGAGTTTAGTCGACCAGAATATTACGGCCTCGCAGGCTCCAGATTGAATTTAGGGCCCTCTGAGGGACGGACGTCCGCTCGCTTGCCCCTCTTTTACATTAGAGACTGGCATTCCTGGCCAATAGTATCCAGCGCAGCGAACACCTCCCCTCCTTCCCACCCCGCGCTGCCTCCTCTGGCTCCAGTCTTGAACCCAATCCTCAAAGGACCAGGAAATAATTAGGAAGGAAAATTGCAGCTGACACTATTTCTGAAAAGCAGGGTATTGTAATGAGAGCAGAGCAGGTATTCATTGTGTCTGAGGGCACGATTGAAAACCCTCTTTTTTTTTTTCCTTCTTCTCCTTCTTGTGGAGGAGGGGGCCTGCTTGGTAGTAGCCCGGAGGGAGCGGGCACAGCTTTGCCGAGTCCCTTAATGCACGTGGGAACGGAGCCTTGAGAGGACAAGGCAGAGGTGTCTTCAACAATGGCAGGAGCCAAGGGTACGGCTGAGTAACTAATTCAAACCACTATAGGCTGACACACACTCTCAGGCACACTCGTCACATTTGTCTCCCTCAATACGGCTCCCCCTCTCCCTCTCTCTCTCTCTTTCCTTGTTCCCATTCTGAGTTCAGAGGGATTCGGACCAGCCGATGTTCAAAGTTATCTTCATTAGCCGACGAGGACTCGCTCGGAATAGATGCTCGGTGGAAGTTTTCTCTGAGCGCGGCACTCAAACAAGATGAGTGAATGTTTTGTCCCAAATAGGCCCGGCAGGCAGACAGCTCAGAAAGATGGATGAGTTATTAACGCCGATGTTTATTTATATATATGTTTCCCTCCAATGGAAGGGCTAAGGACGGCAATCATAAGGATGGACAGGGCGCAGGCTGCGGCTTAAATTCCAAGCCTGTTAAATGAGTTGTCCTACCGTTCACAATGAAAAACAACGTTTCGCTCGTCACCGCCGAGGTGTCTCGCTAATTGGGGCACCGTCTCAAAATTTTGCCGCTTGTCTTCGCTGGAGGATTGGCCAGAGAGACACGGGAGGGAGGCTTTGATCCACTTCCTGCGCTGTTATGCGAGCACCTTATCAGCATGGGTGCACAATTTCTAATTATTTGTTTTAATTACTGCTTCATAGCGTTTTAATTTGTTAATTGCTTTAATCAGAAAGGAATTAGGGCAAGACGTGATAAAGAATGGAAGCCCAATAATAATAATAAAAAAAAAAAAAAACTTATTATACTTAGCAAGTCTACTTTTAGTGAGGTTAAATCAAAAATGTTAACGTCCAATTCCAGTAGCCTGGGGCACCGTTATTGGGGGGGAATCATGGACGATTCTATGGGCCTAGCGGTCATGGGGGTCCCCAGTGGATACCCTTGTTAATACGCTATGTAGTGGAGGGGCACCCAAACAGATTTCTAGTCATTGGACCCTAAATTGCTATCAGCACCTCTGCCAGTAGCTGATTCTTCATAGAATAAGAGGACAAAATGTTTATTGTTTTACAAATGTAATTTAATTTTGAAGTGAACGTATGAGCCGTTTTAATGTTTCAGGCAAATTAGCGAGGAAATTGCACGTGAGCCCCGTCGTCACCGACAGCAGCTCAGACCTGATTTAGGTTGAATAAATAGTACAGCCACAAGTGCGTTTTTATTTTCTGTTCTCTCAGAGTTGAATTCCGCCACTATCAAAATGCTACCGCTACCTCCAGTCTTTGCATGCGCTTCATCCTCATTATCATATCACGGACGTGCAGCAGCAGCGCGCGGACTTTACCCACGGTGCATCTGTTGTTCTCCAACTATTCCGTGAAGCCATCTGAGCAACGCATGCAAATGAAATCTGTAGCGATAGCACCCCAAGTTCTGGCAATCGGCCATATCGGTTTAGCATCTCACTCTCTCGTCCTCTGCAGTTACTGGCACCGCAGCAAATCACCAGATTTGGACGGCTGCACAGTGACACATTCAACAGCATCAGAAAAGGGAAAAAAAAAATAAATAAAAAAAATAAAAAGACAAGTTTCACAATCCCCGTAGCTTATGCAACCACAGACATGAGGAGCAGTGAATAGCAGGCTGAAACTTTTATCGGCAAACTTATTCCACCGCCACTCGGTTGAAATAAGGAAGCACGTATGCTGCTGCTTAAAGGGTTTCCAGGGTGTCTAGGTACAAAATCAGCTGTGCCCCATAGTGATGAGAGGAAAGCTGAATTGACGGATGGGAACTGGAGAAGAGCATTATTGAATTTAACCTGGCAGCCTCTGTCTGACCGCTGAAAGCAGCACACACTGTACTTTACACCTGTTCCAGCAGAAATCTGACCTTTTTCGTTTGCTTTTCTTGCTCCCCTCCACCCCCGAGCTGAGAATTATGTGTATTTCTTCGATTCAAGCCTGTATAGGACTCAGTGTGATGAATAAATGGATGAAAAAATATCCCTGGCTTCCATTAGCAGCTTAAATATACATAGGGAAGATAAATAGACATTGACTATTAGAGATCAGACACTTGTGGACAACACTGTGGCAACTGACTTTTTAATGTGCCAAATGTCCCAGCCGCTTTATTAGGTACACCTGTTTGCCCACATGTTGGCACAAATTTCTAATCAGCCGTCTCTGAATGCACAAAATGCCCAACCTTGAGGCAGATTGGCTTCAGCAGCAGCAGAGGGGCACACTGGGCGACACCCCTGCCAGCCGACAGGACAGGAATGTGAGGCTCCTTTTTTCTTCAGCTCACCAAAACAACAGAAGTCTGGGGAAAGTGTCTCAAGATTGGTTTCTGATTCAAAGTTCAGATGGAAGGGTCAGAATTTGGCGTGGATTCCATCCTGCCTTCCATGAATGCGTCGGAATGCTGCTGCCGCTGTGTCCATGGTATATTTTCAAGGTGCACTTTGAACCCTTTGGCGCCAGGAGAGTGTTGAAAACCTTTTATGGGCAGCATTCTTTCTTCTGATGGCAACTTCCTGAGTGACACTGTCATGTCCATATGGACCAAAATCTCTTAGGAATGTTTCCAACCAGGAAGAGTTCAGGCAGTTTCTGCAGGCGCACAGTGTCCAATGCAGTACTTCAAGGTGTGTTCATTGACAGTGACCAGTGGCCGTTTGACCTGAAAAACTTGTATACAAGAACTTGAATACAAGTTGCTAATCTAACTTTAAACTACAGAAAAGGTTTAGGGCCACAAGAAGAGAAAAAAAAAATATATAGAGAGATTTTTTTTTTTCCCCAAGTTTCCAATTTTGAGAATAAAGTCTTGTGGGATGCACCTTTCGGCAGTTTACTTTCAACTGTCGGTAACTGGGTTAATCCACCATCCATTTGGACTACTCGCCTTTTCACACTTTATTTGCGTCAACTTCATTCGAAATTTTGTCTTTTTTAACGTCGACTTTATTCACGAAATTGTGACTTTATTCACGAAATTACAACTCAAAACTCGAAATGAAAACTTGAATAAAAATCTATTTCCTTCTCTTCTCGTGGCCCTAATCCTCTTTCCTATTAAACTCTTAGTACTGACACTAAAAAAGGAGAAAACACAAACCACCCTGTGTCTGCTGCAGATACAACACACATTTTATGTCTGAAAACAAAGTCGCTGTTGCGACAAAACGCCGAGGCAGAAAAAACGCAATGGTTTTGTCCCGTGGGAGGAGCCTCTCTCGGCTCGGAGCGTCCTCGTCGAGATGTGGAGATTGAGCAGTTTTGCGTGTCGAGAAATGTCGAGCAGCAATTACGATGCAAATAAGTGCGGCTGATGATCGCGGACGATCTTGTCTCTGCGCGGCGGAGACAACGGCGACGCCGCCACTCTGTGTTGTGTTGCGTTGCGTTGCGTTAAGTAGCCTCCATTGTTGCCGGAGCGATCCCTCCTCATATACCCATCACTGTCAGACCCATGTTATTTTTTTCCCCGAGCCATCAGGATTCGTCTCTGTCACTTGCCTGTCGCTCAGTCCATTAAAGATGATTGATAGTGGTAGAAAATCTTCCGCCCAGCTGTTGTCATGGACTCATCCAGAACAGCACCATCCCTCATCAAAAGACTTTTTTTCCCCCTCCCTCCCTTTGTCCCTGTCGTCGATGTGAAGAGCACTTTTTTTTTTTAGTAGATCAGCCTTCTTGTTCCTCTTTTCCCCTCCGCCCCCGTCTCTCTCTCTCTCTCTCTCTCTCTCTCCCTCTCTCTCTCAGCGCTGCATGCGATAATTATTTCATTAAAGATGAAAATAGCGATTAGCTGCATTTTTTAATGTGTATTAAAATTCATATCTCTTTAGACTCTTTGCACTTTATCTCCTTCGTTCTTTTTCTTTATCAGTTTAACATATGTGAACATTGGTTATCTCGCAGCCTATTTTTACTCTCAAGTTTTGTTTTTCTTCTTCTACTTCTCCTTCTCCTTCTTCTTCTTCTTCTTCTTCTACTTCTTCCTTTGATGCCTAAAGCTGTGAGTGATATGTTCCCTCCACGGGCAAGGTTCTACAAAGCAAACCCACTGAATGAAAGAAAATGAAATAAATAAATGACACGCCTGTTTGTCTAGCTGCTGCCATTATCCTGTAATGTCGTGTGAGGATCTTTTTAAATGTATTTTTTTGGTTTTGTTTTTCCACGGGACAACTTGAGACGGGTTTCATGATGTTTCTCTGTGATTGATAACGCGCTCTTGGAAGGATGTCAGGCTTTCAGAGACAGATAATGCTGATTTCAATCCCTCTGCCTTCTCGCGTAAGACGCGCCATCAATCAAGTGTGTCGCGGCCTTAACCCGCTAAAATGAAAACCTTTGGGTCTTGTCAGAACCGGGACGAGCGCGTCAACGGGGGGACGGCGGTACGGAATCGGAGCGCGGATCCAGCGGCGTCGTGACCCGCCCGAGGAATTGGCCAGCCGGCTGTGAGATTCCACCACAGGGCCGCAAACACGGTTAATGATCTGACTGTAGATTGCTGTTGACATTGCAGAGGGATTACAGGAAGAACAGTCTCATTTTCCCTGTGTGCGGAGGCGTTATTAGATCCCGGCCCGGCTAATTTAATTCCTATGCTAGTCAATATTTACCAGCAACAGGCGCGGCACGCGATGCCACAGCCAACCTTCCCCAAAGAGAGGAAATGCAGACCTAGGAGGAAGATAATTCGGCAACGTGGACGTTCGGCGATGAGAAATACGACCCCGTGAACGTTATTTACATCTTGTTTTTACGAAACCTCCGTTCTCGTAAACACGTGTTTGTTTTCGACATTATTAAATACGCCGGCGCTAATTAGCCTGGCCGGTTTGAGACGTGTCCTGTTTTCTCCCCTTCAGATGGGCCTCACCTTCTTTGTCTCTCTGTCTGTGTGTGTTCCAGTGGATGGCTGCATTCACAAGGCGGCGGGCTCCTGCCTGTACGACGAGTGCCAGTCGCTAAATGGCTGCGAGACGGGCAAAGCCAAGATCACCTGCGGCTACGATCTTCCTGCAAGATGTGAGTAGCAGTAATGAACATGTTTCCTCCCTTTTGCTCTCTCGCCGCCCTGCGCTGCGACGCGGCCCCTCCGACTTGCTGCGGCGATGCTAATCAAAGTTGCCGCATCACCTGACAGTTAGTGAACATTAAGATTCAGTGGTAAACATTAGAGGGGAAAAACACTGCCGAGTCCAACATTAATCTATATTGCCTTGTGAATATGGACTCATTTATTCAAACCCAAGGCTGTTGATGTAGCCGGCGCCCCACGCTGGCCGTGCACTGAAAGGTAGCTGGGGGACAAAAGAGAAAATATAGATATGTATGTAGAAAGATGGGAGTGTGTGGAATCTCCCTCCGCCATCTGCGCACTATACAAATTCATGAACCATTGTTTTTCAGTGGTTATGGATTTGACTCCGAGATTAATTTGGAATTAATTTGGGGGCTGGATGTTTTCTGGATAATTACTATGACTGGTTGTTTGTTTCATGGCTGGTTGGTGTCAACTGCACACAAACAAAGACATTAAGGGAGCTATTAGTTGCTTAATTTGCTAGATTTTTGTCATACCTGATTTATTTTGTTTTGCTTTTTTGAAAACTTACTGCTTTGCTGTAAGTGCGCATCTCAGAAGAGGGACTGCAGCGTTTTCAGTTGTTTTTTTTTTTTTATTGCCTTTGTGATTATTATTTTTCATAATCAAGTCTTGGGAAGTTTCCAGTACATGTGCGCACACGTGTATGTCATCCCAGTGCCGAACAGCGACGACGACGACGGCGATTCACAAGCTAATTTCCGGCGATGCACGTCCGTAACGCATGTGCCACTTCCAGCGCAATCTCCAAAATGGAAAGTACGACGGTGGGAGCGATGTCGCTTAGTGTAATTCGGTCGAGACAGACGTCCCGCGAGTCCTAACCTAACCCTGAAGGATTTCAGTGCGACAGCCAAGAGAAGACATCGAGGTCCAGATGAAATTAGGTTGTGTTAATGCGGTACATCGTAAAGATGTCAAACAAATGGAGCAGACAAAGTACCAGTCAACCTTCCGGGCAGCCGGTTCAAGTGTGTGTGTGTGTGTGTGTGTGTCTGTGTGTGTGTGTGTGTGTGTGTGCGCACATGCGGCCAGAAGCGGGAGACGGCGTCCTGACTTGCAGGATGACCGGGGGGAGCAATAGCCCTGCCGCTGGGTTCTGCTGTTGTAATTATCTCCTGGCAAAACTTCTCCTCTCTGCTTGATAGCTCATAATGGATTGTGTGCTCCTTACTTGGGACATTCAGTTCTTCTACGGACGTGATGTTATTTCATATCGGGTCGGGCTATTGGCCGCAATCGCAATCTCATCTCGCCGCCGATGGTGCCTCCTCCGCCCGACGCCGACACTGACAGCCGCTTGCCGTCTCCCTGACGTCAGTCCCTGCTCTTACCCAAGCCGTCTTGCTTGCTTTGATTAGATTCTGTCCGTCAATTTCCGTTACTGTCCCGGCACAGGCATTATGTGATTGGACGGAACCCTGCGTGCGGCTTATTTAATATCCACCCCTCCAAAAATAACTGTGAGTCGGCGCGTCCCAGCTGCACAAAGCAAACAAAAGAGTAGGCGGCGTTGATATTTTTCGCGACGTTCATTTAGCAGCGGCGTGAGAGAGACAGAGGCTCGAAGGACTCAATGAACGGGCAGTTTAAAGTGGATTAATTGAACCTTAATGTTGCAGTAATGGAACCCTTGGCTGATGCTAAAGGGATCCACTGATCAAAACTGACACTAAGTTATTTCAGATATTTGTGTAATTTGACAATTAATTTACAGAACTCGCCTGCTGTCATCACTGACAAATAGAAGGTTGGACTTTATTTCAACAGCTTCTAAACCCTGCCTACTGCAAAACCACCAAACCTCCTTTTTTTCCCGCACATAAGGAACTGTACATATGCAGCTGTTTAAACATAAAGTAAAGATTTTATTGACTTTTTTTGTGTTAACTACATTTTTTTTTTTTTAATTCCCTCTGTGGGTGTTGTTGGAAAACGAACCAGTTGACAGTGTTGAAAGCACTTTCACGGTTTCCCGTCGGCCTCTCAGTTTCTGCAAAGTGTCGAGTTGAGACAAACACATGCAGACAAACATTGCGCTGGGACGTTGCGAGAAGCTGCGCCAGCGTTATGTGGTAATTAGCCGAAACACAATTTCCACGGGCAGGGCTTTACGTTCACGAAAGAGCTGAGCTGCAATTTTAAACATATTCCAGCCTGTCGACGTCCTTGCGCGGCGCCCATATGGACAGTCATTACTCCTGCTGGCGCCCGACTACAGATGGTGCTTCATCTACTCATGTAAAATCAATCAGACTGCGATGTCCGTTCCGATTTTTGCCTCCCACCATCAAAACAAAATAATTGAGCTAAAACAATGGCTGTGCCGCATGTTGAGGTGCGTAGGCAAGTGTGTGTTTGCGTGTGTGTGAACGTTCCAAGACCGGATGGAGCGAAACACAAGCATCCTGAAGAGGTTTGTTTCTACCCCGTCGTCGACCACCGTCGACAGGTGCTGCATTTTACAAGTGGACCACTTCACCCTGGTCACTTTCGCTTTTAGTATTTTCTTTTTGGGAATACAGAAATAGGCATTTAAAAACGATAGCCTGTTAAGGCAATAAAATGCTTCCTTGTGCCCCGGAAAATGGCTCATTTTCCACAGGGAGAGGAGCAGTGGATGGGAAATCACAGATGTCCTCATTGGGCAATTTGATGTGATGAGGCAATGGAAAATGACCGGCTTAACCCACCCCGTCTCTGTCGGGTTTCTCTCCCCCCCCCCACTACTCAAGACAGAAAAATTGCTCCCTATTACACCCCCCCCTAAAGAGTTTAGGCTGTGAATCCCAGTGGCAAATGAGCCTTTCCTTTAAGGTGACCAAGCACATGTGGCAGCGATTATTACGGGGCCGGCCAAGGATTATTAATCAATGACAGTAATCACCCACCTACCGTAGCGGAAAGACATCCCCTCTCAAACGCCCCTCTCAAATTGTCCCCCCACCCCATGCGTTAGACAAGTTCCTCATCTGTCCGCAGATCAATGATGGGATGAAAAGGCCGCGTCAAGTGTAACAAGTGAAGTCTCGTGCTTACGGCCTAAGTGTTGCAGGATGTGTTCCAACTTTGTCTGTAATTGTTCCATTATTGGCATCAAGGTTAAGTGTGCACTATTTTGGAACTGTGGCCTTTATTTTTTTTTCATAAGATCATAATGGGCTTCAGCTTCACCAAACCTCCACCTCAGGGCAGTTTTGTGAGCTGCACAGGTAGAATTGTGTCTTACTGATGTTTCTTTTATTTCCCCCGACGGGACGCATTGGATATGTTGTGGAAATGTCGACGATACAGACGTTGATGGTTGATGGATAGCACAAACAAGGCACCCCGGATGACAGCATGACGGATTGGATTATTTCCAAAATGTTTTCTTTGGCTTTCCAACTTGCTTTAATGTCACGGTATATGATGAGTGACTGCATACAAATGGCTGAATAACAGACGGGTTTACACAGAATCAAACGCATAATAGCAGAATGTCAACTCTTTTGCCTTTAAGTGGAATTCTGTGCATCGCCAGGAAAATGCGCGGCGGGCAAACTTTCACAACAGAGTCGTGCGAACCTTATCGTCATTGCGCCGGCCCGCGAGTTCACACCATTAATGTTTAGCGATGACCTGCGGGTTAATCTGCTCCTGCACGTTTCAGCCGCAGCTGTCACAGAAGACCTAAGAGGTATTTAGAGTTTAAGCCAGAGGTCTGCCTGAGAAAGTAAATGTCCCAGAGGAACTTTTCAATAGACGCTAGCTTCACTTTTCTCTCTCCGGTTTCATTTGAAGCCTTTTCACCGCGTCTTGTTTTTCTCCCCCAGGCTACCTTTAGATTGGCAGTTCAAAATATTTGTACTTTTTTTATTGTTTTGCTCCCTTTGCCTGTTATTCTCAGTGCTCAAAGTATATGCTTTAAATAATAAATCATATTTGGATATTTGAAGGAAGCCAGAGCAACACTATTTCATCTTTGCACTGTCATGCCAGCTTTCTGTTTTTTAATATAATTTCTCATCATTATCTCGGAAATAAAAAGGCTCCTTGTCTCTTGTACAGTAAGCGATGGCGCTGACGAGAGTTTGTGCGACGCATCTGTTTCATCTCTCAGAAGTCGACCTCACCGTGGGGAGAGAGCGGTGGGATGAGTTGTTGGTTTTGCTCAATTGGACTCTCAGTGTGACTTACCAGCTGTAAGGTTATAGACCCAGTTGTATTGACTTTGAGAGTATTGCTTCTACCCAGCCCGGTGATTATCTGTGTGGCATCAAGGGGCAGATAGACCTTTGATTTAGCTTTAATCTAGCACTGGATGCTAATCATTGTGAGTTTGCTTCTGCACTGACCATGATAGAGCGACACACAGCTTAAACTGCCCCCTAAACTCCCATTTAAATGTTATATACCGTATGTATTCTGGCACAAAACTTGTCTGAGTGTTGATGTCACCCATATGAAAACATTGTCACACTATTATCACTTCTTACAATCCATTATTACACATTTCTATAGAACTCAATGAAGGAAATCTTCACTGCTGGTGTTACAGTAAGCTAGAAATACACAGACATGGATTTCAATACTGCACACTCACGCAGTCACAGTCACAGAAGCCGCTGTGGCCACAAACTTTCTTGTTGCAACTTTTCAGTGTTTGTTCCAGCAGTCGAATCACAAGAGCTTTTTTTTCCCTCCTCCCCACTGCAAGCTTCAGTGGAACTTCCAGTACCGAAGTTAGACACAACACCACTGGGAGTCTCACCCCAGTTCACTCCAGCTCCTACTTCATCTGCCGCCTCCCTCTCAGCATAAAACGGGAGTCTCTGGTGTTTACTGTAACTGCACCTGCGCTTACGATACTACTCATCAACCGGTGATAAATTCTCCTCCCTGATAGCGCGCGGAATCTTTCCCATGTCCTATTTAATTTGGGCGCACCGCGCCGTCTGCTCCGTCTCCCTCCGCTCGGCAAACACAGATAAATCACGGCAAAGTACCCACTATTAGTAAGTGACATGCAGCCCATTCTGATTAAATTACCCCCTAAACATTATCATTCTGCCGGGCTTGTTTATCGGAGCAGTCGCCGCCACATCACGCACTGGCTCTCAGACGTTGTGGAAATGGCATCGGGCAGCCCGTGATTTGTTAATTTGAGCGCAGAGATTTTTTTTTCAGTTGGCCTTCCTTGTGTTGTGCATTTGAGCGGTTCCCAGTAGTGAAAATGCACCCGTGACCCAAGGCGTTAAAGGTGATTCGGGATGAATGAAAACCATTTGAGCTTTTTCTCTCCTCTTTCATGTCACCCCTCTATTTTCTGAGGCATCGCGGCGTAATGGCTCCAGCAGATTCAGTTGTTCCTGTTTAAAGGCTATTTCCCCCTCGCCCGCCTTGTTTTCAAGGCCGGCAGTGAAAGAGGCCCTTTGTTGCAGTGGATAAATTAGTGCGGCTTAAGTCAACCATGGTGGCCACCGCAGGTCCCAACAAGGCTCGGTGTTAAGTCAACATCTTCCCCGCTGCTCAGTGTTAGCGCTCACGTCATAAATGTCACTTCATCACTTAAAGCGCACTCCATTTACCAGACGGGCCCGCCGCAGACCTCCGCAGACGGTTTTGATTGTTTTAGTGTTTCTGTCTGGTATGCCAGTCACTCAGCCAGCCTGTCAGCCGCTGCCGCATGAAAGGGTATACAGCTGCTCGTGTCATAAGAAAAAAGTTTTTGTGTTTGTTGGAAAAAAACAACGCTTTGCAAATAATGCAAATTTGTCTTCACTATTTTTACAGTTGGCGAATAATAATAATAATAAAAACAATAGACCCAGTGTAAACTTGTAAATTATCTGGTCAGAACTTTGTGTGCTTGGATTCTTGAATGAATAATTTATTGGCTGAACTGAAAAATGGAAATATCGTGTTTTAGGAGAAGCCAGATGTTTTGTGTTGTTTTTGTTTTTTTCTCGTTCCCTTCATTCTCAGGCCCCGTCATTGGACCCCCTGTTGCGGGTGGCCCCTCCACAAACACTGCAACCCTAATTTCACCGTTCAACCACCGGGGTGCATGTGCTCCTCCAAGCCGTCTTCTTCCTCTCCCTCTGATTTCTCTATCTTCCCTTTCGTCGGTTGGCCCTGTCAGTCTCCCGAGGCCTCTTGAGGGACGGAGTAATTTGGTAATTTAGCCTAAGCGTCCACGCTGTAATTATGTGGCATCAGCTGCCTGGCTGTCGGTGGGATGGCCGGCGGCCATTCATCACGGGGAGATGGCAGGAAGTCGGGGGGCATCTTGATTGATCAGGTAAACACCAGCAAGAAAGAGAAAAGAAAGTACGGTGGTCTCACCCCCAAATAGCCAAACGGTGGTGGAAAATGAGAGGTGAGAGGCCTCTGAGTAATGGGCTGCAGGAGCGGTGGGTTTTAGGCTGCGCTGCCCGGTGACAGTGACGTGTCTGGAGGTGGAGGCTGGTGGGCGGCAGATGAAGAGGGACCAGCGGAAGGTCAGGTGTTGAAGTGGGACGTGGCAGCGACTCTAATGCGGCCCTGCCTTCCCATCTGTCCCTCGCCCAGCCTCCTGGCACAACCGGATGCTGCCGCTGCAAAATGGCCCGCCGGAACCAGCGGCGGCACCCGCAAGAAGCTCACAGGGTGCCCGTGGCTTGGTTAGCTCACGTGGCGTTCAGTTTCACTGCCTCTCATTTTATTGTTGTTTGATTTTGTTTTATTTTTTTAAGAACTAAACTCTAATTGCTTTGCTTCAACGTTCTGTTTGATGACACAGACGCTGACTGTCACCATTAATCACGTATGAAGGCTTCCTGACACACTCAACCCACTCACACACGCGCCCCGTGGACAAGAGAACACAGCCCTCAGACAACGGCGCCGTGACAGTGCCGTCATCTGAGGAGGGAAAAGTTTTAATCTGATGGTCTTGTTTACCTCTCAGTGCCGACTAAGAATAAAAACTAATTAAAAACAGGGTGTAGCAGGCTCCTGTAGTGGCATTTTCACAGCTAATTATGCATGAATGCTGCCTGCCTAAATAGTCGCTCCCCGGCCTTTGATGTTCTTTTCCGTAAATTGCCACGCTCACTTTCGCCCATTAGGCTTCTTAAGCCTGTAAATGTTTGACAGGTTTGTTTTATTTTTGTTTTTCCTCCCCTCTCCGCCACCACCGGTCCCAGTCTGCAGCTGGATATACGAGGGCGTAGCGACGTCGGTGGCCGGTCGTCGAACTAAGTGTTACCCTACGCTTAAACAGAGTCTGGTGGATAACCCTTGTTGCCATTCTTAGGTTTAATGCTGTGGATTTAGACCTGCGCCGCACTCCTTAAAAACCATTAACTTTCTCATAAAAACGCATATGGCTGTCTATAAACCCTAATGGGGGAGTGAGACCAACCCGCAGGAGCCCATGTGTGCTTTCAGGGGGCGCCGCTTTTAAGAAACGTGGAAATGAGTCTCCATAAAATGCAAATCAAACGTCTTTTGGCGATATTATTGGTCTGGGGCTTTCCCAACCTTTGTGCGCACCTCTGTCACCTTCAGTCAATATGTACCCAGCAAATTAGACCAGCCGCACATCTGCGTAGGTCTTCTGGGCCGAGGTTTTGTCTGAGTTTCTTTCCTTCAGTGGTTTTTATTTCCCCCCCTTTTATCGTTTGACCCAAATGAAGCAAAGTTTGCATCTTGAAGCACTTTGGTTTTTATTTTAATTAGGTGAACTTCTGGCGGCAAGGTTTAACACAGCAAGCCCGTGCAAAATAAAGACGAGGCCAATGCACTCACGTAAGAGGTTTAACTTCAGGGATATAAAGTCTTCATGTTGTAATATCATGTTTTCTTGTTTAATTTTTTTTTTTTGTTTGTCTTTTATCACAGACACATGATAGTTTTAGATGTTTTCGCACCTTGGCATGTGCCAACACAAACTTCCGTCTTCCTCAGAAGGTCACATGGGTGATGTTGTGTGACACTTATCAGCGGATGTCATCGAAACTTAATATGCGTCTGTTATAAAAGAAAAGCACCGACGGTTGTTTCTGTTAATTGAAGACACTTTCAAACTCTGGATGCCAAAACTCACTGTGTTTCCTATTTCATCTTGTACCACATCAGAAAGTTGTTTATTCCTTCTGACCGACCTACAGTGCTGTATACAGTCGTCAACCAGACCACGTTTGCTTGTCAGTTTTTATGACGGGCGCCGGTCCGAGTCGCCGCCGCCGCCGCCGCTTGTTTTTAAAGGCGTTGCAAGGTGAGCGCCGACTCGGCGGCGTGCCGTTTTATGGTGATCACCTTGAGTCGTTTCTCCGGCCAGGAGACCAGTGAGTGTAATGGATCTGCTGGGAGGCCTCAGTATGGATTTATCACCGTGCCAGGGCTGCAGGGGAGGATCTGTCACCTGCTCCTGTTTTCTACAGAGCGGCAGACACCGATGAATAACGTCTGGGAGCTAATCCAAGGTGACAGGGCTTTGACAAACAATACAGGGGGAGGGCGGTGTGTGTGTGTGTGTGTGTGTGTGTGTGTGGTGTGTGTGTGTGGCACAGTCGACCTGCTCCACAAAGCACCCCTCAACCCAGTGCCAGGGGGGGGGACCTGGAGTCCTGACACTTGGGGAAATTGGCAGCTTCCCTCCAACCCCCCCCCAACCCGCCTTCCCAAACATTTGCTGCTCACATCCAAACACATTATTTACTGCGCGGTGCGACAGGGGGAGCAGGAAGGAGGGTTGGGGGCGACGTCGCCGAAGGTCTCCTCCATGTGCTCAGCGGTTAGGATGGCAGGGGCCGTCCGGATCAGGTTGCCCCCCCCCCCCCCCCCCCCCCCTCCCGCCGGCTAATTATTGACCCATCTGGCATTGTCTTTTCAATTGTTTCAATTATGATGGCGCTGGTGTTGCTCAGCACCCTGGCGTCGAGGCATGCATAATTCATGCGCAACACCCCGGACTCCACTCAGGGCTGTGGGTTTTTGAGCTGAATGTCAATAGTGCCTCGCCTCGTCCCCCCCCCCCCCCCCCTGCACTGCACACCCGGCGGAACGGAGGGTTTGTCTGTATCGACAGCGAGGCAGATAAGGAGAGCAAAAGGCGAGCGCTGCCAAAGACACAGGATAGCGATGCTATCGGAGTGCGGAAGGTGAAAAGCATCGCGTTGTGCGCGTGCACGTCCGCCGTCGGGAAGTGAGCTGTCTCCGCAGCCGGTGTTTTTTCGCTGTCGCCTAGTACGCGACCTCATTATTATCACCCCCGCACCTCCGGATCGATGGCGTTCAATTACTCATGAGCCCGGCGACGCAGCGCCGCTTCGCCAGGAAAGCCGTGATTTCCTGGCGATCACGCTGAACTCTCCAATCAGGGAGTCGACTCGCGGCCCCTCGGCCGCCGCGTGGCACCGCGGGCGTCGGTGAGGTGAGGGGGGGGCGGGTTGGGTGGAAAGGTACAAAGTCAATCAAGAGGAAAGGAGTTCGGCCGAGCGCGAGCGTTCGTTAAGGGAACCCCAAGACGAGACGGTGGGTGAGGGCCTGCGTTGTTTTGTTGTTTTCCTTCCCCCCCGCCGCTCTGCAGTCACGGAGGCGCTCGCGGGAAGGGGGGGGGGGGCAGCGCATGACATCTGCGAGACGCGTCATTACTCGATGCCACTGGCAATTGTTTGCCCACAGATCGGAGTTTGACAGATGATCAAAAGCACATCGTATCGTTTGCCCCCCCACCCCCCGACCGCCGCCGTCGCTGCCTTTATCCGTCACACTGGCCGGCGGGATGTTTCCCAGGCGGCAACAATGAGGAGACGCGGGGGGGGGGGGGGGGGGGGGGAGATCACGCAGCAAGAGTGAGCAATCGAGGAGAAGACGCTGGATGTATCGCTATTATAACATCAACAGCTTAAGTTTGTTCTTTTTGTTTGTTTTTTCCCCCCCTGTATTATTATTCTTCTCTCTATTTTCTGGCCCATTGTCGGTTTTGAACCGACAGACGCACGCCGCTCATTGAGAATTCGCGCGGCGACCTCTCTCAGGCATCTCATCTTCCCGGCTGCAGAGGAGCTGCGCCGCCCTTCAGCCCGGCCTCGGCTGCACCCGGGATCGGATGCGTGCGGAAGAACAAGCCGTCGCTGCCGCAACGAGGCAGAGATTTCACTCTCGCCCGACGCACCGGTGGAACCAAAGGGCGGCCACTGACTGTCGTGCCCGCTGGTGGAGGCTTCACACTGGGAATATGAACCCGTGAAGGTTCCCTACTGTTGTAATAGTCGCAGCAAATGTGACATTTAACACTGCCAGGTGCCCGCAATTCAGAACGCTGGCAGTATCGATTTGATTAATTCAATGCTAATGTGTATTTAAACGGGTGATGGTGTGTGAGTTTCAGTCTTGGTTTCCGTCCGCCATGGTCACCGCCAGTTGGCCGTTGGTTCGTTACGCAGGGGGGCCGCCCCGGCACCGTGTGAAGTGTTCCGCTTCCAGAATATTGGCATCGTGAGGCAGGACGTTAAAGAAAGTCTGGCCTCAAATTCTGGGCAGGAGCGTTTCATACGACTTTCAAAGAAGCTCCTGCGGCGAGCGAAGTGAAGGGAGCCAGACTGACGATCGAGGAGCGAGAAGGGTTCTAGAGGTGCCGCTTGAATTCAACACTTCCCCTTCTATCTTTTGTAGCCGTTTTTTATCAAACCAAGTGACATTCACGGGCGTCAAATAAACCGCCCTCTTTAGACCCTGGTCCAGCCTTTTAGAGGAAGTAGTGAGCGTGAGGTTATGTGGGTAGATGGTAGTTTGTTTGGTGCAAAAAAATTGTGAAAAGAAGAGTTTATTTACTGAGTAGTGAATAAATGGAGGGGGAACAAAATTCACTGCATGTAAATAGGCAGTTCAGTCCAAACTGGAGAATCCTTTTATCTATTTTATGGCTTTGCTCCGTGCACTGAGAGCTTTGCCTTTTCATTTGCACTCCTAATAAGCAAAGTCTGATGTTGACAAGAGCTGTGGGTTTCAAAAAAAGAAAGAAAAAAATAAACTTTTCACTCTGTGCGTCAAAAGTTTTGTCCTGTTTGAATTTGACGCAGCATGTTTTGATATCATAACAACACACATATTTTTTTTTTCAGATTTCTTTTTTTTTGTGTGTCTGAAAATCTCTGCGTATCCAGCAGATATGTTTTATTTTCATTATTATGATGGTTTGCAGATGTGAGAGAGACGCATCCTTTAGTCAGGGGCGACGTCGTCGACATGCACTTTGTGATGCACGATGGAGGGAAGAAAAAAAGACAAGAAAACATCCTGCGTGTGTGTGTGTGTGTGTGTGTGTGTGTGTGTGTGTGTGTGTGTGTGTGTGTGTGTGTGTGTGTGTGTGTGTGTGTGTGTGTGTGTGTGTGCCGGCAAAGACTAATAAGCTTTAGCTGAGCAGTTACTCATGACAGCCAGTCTCAGTCACGCCACGGGAATGAGAAATTTGGTTGGGGTTGGTGTTGGTTGGGGACGCAGCCATTGCTCACGCACCTTTTGCGCCCGCTGCTACGGGGAAACTTTTTTTTTTTTTTTTTTTCGCTCCCCTTGCGGACGTGAGACGCGGCGCCAGACTGTTGTCACCCTCTCCCGGCACGGCGACACATGCACAGCTGCGCACGCCGCCCCTCCGCCCAGCCCTGAAGAACCCCCCCCATCTCTGGGGTCCATCGATCGGAGTGGGTGGGGAGGCGGTGTGCTGTCACGCTCTCAGCGGCAGGCTGGAGCTGCTGCCCCTGGCACACACACACACACACACACACACACACACTGCTCCGCTTTTTACAGGATGTGTGAGAAGGGCGCTGGAAGGATTTTTTTTTTTCTTGCAGGAGCAGGAAGAGGAGACGGCCAGCGAGGCGGGCGGGCGGCGGTGCGAGCAGAGGGGCGAGCAGCTGCTTTCCCGTGGATCACTTCATTAGTATCACAGGGCAGAAATTTGAGGGGCGCGCCGCAGACTAATTAGCCCTGTCTGACCCTCGCAATCTCCGAGAGGTTGCTCCTTTCCACTTCCTGTGGAGGGAAAAAAATAAAGCCAATAATCCCCCCAGCAGCCGCCATCGCCGTCTTCTTCTTTTTTTCTACTAACATTAGAATACAAGTCAATCAAATCTGGGTTTTTTTCATAACGCTGCATAAAATTAAACACCGCGGAGGCCACCAGCGCAAACTTTTATCAACCCGATGATGATTTTTCTTGTTCTGATTTGTTTTCCCTCTTTCTCCCACTCCCCCGGTTATCTCCCCACCATGTGCCATTCACTGTGCTTGCATAATAAACGGTGTCGGTATCTCGCGCGGGGCAGCGGGGACGGTGTCGCACAATAGGGGCGGTGTGCACGCGCGCGCTCGCTCGGTGCCAGGAGACGGGGAGCCATCCCTCATTAGTATCATCTGTTTCCCCAGATGGCAGGGTCAGGGCCGGGGAGGGGAGGGAGCGGGGGGAGGGGGGAGGAAGCCTGATGAAAGGACTCGTTCCACGGGGTGACACTCGCGACTCCGGCAAGGACTCGGCGGGGCCGAGATCGCAGCTCTCGCAGGTGATGCCGCGGGGGCTTTGGTGGGATTGCTCGTCGGGGGCGGAGAGCTTTATGATCTCCAATCCTGCGAATCGAAGCCGTACCTGAGCTGCAACCTGATGAATCCGACGCAGACGCCGCGCCGCAGTTGCGCTAGCGCTGTTTGTCCATCGTCTTCCCCCGGCCCGCCGGAGCGGCCGCTCAGTATCTCATTAGAACGGTCGAACCAAAAGCAGGAAGCCGCTGTGTTGAGGCTCAACGCTGCGGACGGAGGTGGAAGCCGGCGCCACCGCCACCACCAGCGCGGCTGCTCCGAGATGGAGAGGATAATGAGTGCTATCACACGCCACCTTGAAAACTCACCAAATGGCCCCGGTGGCTGTTCAGTGCTTGTTTTTCCACCAGGCTGACCATTATCAAGTCTAACCTTCCAATTATTTCTTTTTCTCATTTCCTCCTCATTCCTGCACCCCTGCAGCGCACGTCGGGGATACACCACCTTATTGGGTGGAGAAGGTGCAGCTGAAGGTTTCCTAACCACACATGCAAACGCCAGATGCTTCGCAGCTGCTGGGGCCATTGAGCCGAGTCTTGTCATTTTTTTTCCTCATGCATCTGCTTTTCCCTTTATGTTTGATACATTTGTTTGCTTGTTCCATTATTATTATCATTATTATCATTATTATTATTATTATTATTATTATTAGTTGTAGTAGTAGTAGAAGAAGTAGTAGTCGTAGTAGTTAGTAGTTGTATTAGTAGTAGTAGTGGTAATGGCAGTGGTATTAATAGTGATAGTGGTAGTAGTATTAGTAGTGGTAGTGCTGGTATTATGTGCCAAATTTAACACTGTCTGTCAAGTATTTTCGAAGGTGAAGACATAAAACGGAAATGAATGTTGAAAGGTTTTGCTGCATTTTATGCTGGATGACTACAAGCAAAGAAAAACCTGGGATATCCGGTGAAATCTACCTTGGCACTGGTGTCCAAAAGCTTTCATGGGATCGATGCAATATATTAAACCTCCAGCGCAGGTGTGCGGTGTTACTGTATTTGATGGATTTTATCAGCTGCATCAGGGTCACAGAACCTCCGCAGACCCTCCCTGGCCACAATTCAAGCGCTTCTTGTCACCACAGCAACGCCCCACTGCCGCCGTTGACAGTGCGCCAAGGTTTAAAACGCCTAGAACGGCTACATGGATGATTAAATGTCCCCAAAGCCTGAATCCCCACAGTCATTTTTGTAAATTATTGAAGTATTTTTTTTTAGGGGGTGTAGTATGGCTTCTACGCAATAAATACCGACTCAATTTTTTAATTGGAATTCAACTCGGCATCACAACACTGCATGCCACCGTGAATGTATATGCACGCGCGGGAGAGCGAGTGCCATATAGCATCAATTTAGCTCGAGAGTGCAAATGATTAAATGTCATAGTGAAATGAGGAGACATCGACATGTTTAAGCTTCTGCTTAATGCAAAATGTCAGCCTACTCCGGCGGAGAACTTTCCCAATCAATACTGATAAGGGTGTTCAGGCAAACGTTAACAGAATTATTCAAAGTGTTTCTAATGCTGATTTGTGGGACTGAAGGGGGGGAAATATGAGACGTTAACAATCGTTTAGGGCCTTATGTCTCCCTTGTCAGACCTCAGGTGATGATTTCAAATTCAGCTAAAGTATATAGTCAACACTATATAAGAATAAAAATGCACCGTTTAGAATCGGAATATTGAATGTCTTCTATTTTTGTGCAGTGCCGTCTTGGCTTCCCACGGCGTTAAATAGTGAACAGAAAGCAGAAACAGATCTGACTGGCCTGTCGTTCTGGAGGCTCATTGTGATTTCCTTGACAATTTCTATCAAGCTAAAGCCAGCGGCCTCATTGTGCACGGCCACCCAGACAGACGGTCTGGGGAACTCAGAAGGTTTCTGTGAGCGAGCCGTGGAGGAACTTTTAATAAGAGCCGGTTTCCCTGTGTTAATTTCTGCCCACGTCAGCAGGGTCTGGCCTTCACCTCACCTCAAGTTGTAGCGCGTGCCAGTGCTGGCTGTCTTGACTGTTCTCGGCTTGTACAGCTGGACAGTTAAATTGCATTTGACTCATGAAGAAGTGTGGCTATGCTTATTATGTTTTAAGGGGGGAGCAGAGCGATTCCTCTTTGTTAAACGCTGCTTCTGCACCATCTGTGCTGCAAGAGAGTAGCCGGGGAGGGGGAAACTTGGAAGACGCTCACCGCCAATCACGAGCTATTTGCCTATTTTTGTTTCTTTTCCGCGTCTGACAACACCCCGGCGCATATTTTAGATTAGCACGTGAAATATTTAGAGCCGCGCACCCAGATTCAGCCGCCTTCGTAATTCCGTTGCATATGCAACAGACTCGGAGTACATTATGAAACAGATGGTCCCTCAGCAGCCAGACACTTTGATGTTAGATGATGTCTGGTCTCTGACTAGCTGTGTCATTTCAATGAACCTTCTGATGTGAAATGCGCCCGAGTGCCGCAACAGCCGCACTCAGACGGGCTGTATCTTCTTTTGGAGCGGCAAAATAAGTAAACTGAGGCGCTCGCCGCGTGTCGAAAAGCTGCTGAAATATTCATGGTCCGAATTGCTTATTTAGCGTCACCTGTAGTTGACATGGAGCTAGAAAATTAGGTCATTAGCTGCAAAGAATGGATATTCTATGGTGAAGGAGGCATTTTATTTGCTGAAGGTTGTTGGGTTGTGTTGTTGTTTGCTGTGTTGTGACTGTTTGAACCCAGTTGATTGGACTGATGCCAATGTCCCGCCACAGTGATAGGACTTTTATTCGGCTATCCTTTCAATAGCTGCTCCATATTTCTATTCCCAAGATAAAAGGAGAAAGTCGTGTAGTAGTCGAGGCTATCCTGTTTTATTTTATTTTTTTATTATCATTATTATTATTATTATTTTTTTTACAAATTGTTTACAAAACTGTCTCCTCTGTTATTATCATTACTTAATTAGGTATTACAACTAATAGTTGCAACATTCACCCAATCGGTTCAGTTTTGCAGTTTGCATTAACATTGCACTGAACATGGATGTATTATAAGAACTAAATACCGGACTGGCATTATGATGGGCGTGCCAGTTTTCACTCCAGTGGTCACTCGAGGTACTGCAGCAAAAAAAATCCCATGGGCCCAAAGCATTTTTCCCACAGACTGCAATACAAGAATAAATGCCTTTAAAACGGCGGACAGGACGACTGTGACCTGAAACGTATTTCATAGCAAATCTTTCTATTGTAGATTTTTCAATAATTGTCTTTTAGTCAACGTTGTACGTGCTGCTGTGTCTCAGCTCGTTCTGATTGGCCAAATAGATGACGTGAGTGACAGAGGCATGATGGGAAGTGACACTTCAGCGTATGCGCTGGGTTAGCGACTACATTGAAATGAATGGGCCGCCATCTTGGAGTCTGGAGGTGTGGCACTGAACCATAACTTTTGAGTAGTGTATCCCCCTCCTGGCCTGTGGCGGCGCTGCATCGAGAAGTGGCACAGGAGAGCCCTGAGCCTGCCGTGTGTTTAGCAGTGGCCCCTTTTGGTAAACCGGGCTATTGCGCCATTAGCGCCGCCGCTCGTCGCGCGAAGCACTTGTACCGGGAACTTTGTACTTCATTCCCCCTTCAGTTTTATTGCGTTATCGATGGAATGATACGGGCGCAATATATCTCTTCCCGGCTTCTTGTGGGGTCTCGGTGAAAGACGAGATGCTGCCATTAAACCCCACCTGTTTCAGCTCAAGCCAATGACTTCGCAGCGCGCCGCCGTCTCAGCGTTACCCACATGGGCGTGTGCACGTCGGTGCGCTTTAATACACATTAGAGTGTGAAATTGACCTCAGCCCCTTGAAGCTCAGCGAGGATTATTTGTCCCCGGAGAGATGCGGCGGGCCACACACACACGTCAGCCGACTTGGGTATTTCAGTTGACAACAAAATTAGCCGTTTGGTTTCCTCGTGTGACTCCGCATCAGTGCTCCGCCGTTACCTTATCAGTGTCTTTCAGATTACTATG
This sequence comes from Nelusetta ayraudi, assembly GCF_046127955.1. NCBI lineage: Eukaryota > Metazoa > Chordata > Actinopteri > Tetraodontiformes > Monacanthidae > Nelusetta > Nelusetta ayraudi. Next base: position 5,087,229 of record NW_027466058.1, on the reverse strand, counting down.
ATTAGAAGGGTGTATTTGTTTGGACTCTTAATCTCCCTCGTCTCATCGGACGGCGCATCTCCTCCATTTTGTCCCGCTGATCTGTCAGGTGTTGTTTTTCCCCGCCGCATCAGTAAGTCAGCGGCAGTGAGTGCGGGCGAGAGTTTCAGAGGCAGCGAGGCCGATATCGACCCGCCTTAAAAAGGCGTCGCTCCAATCTTCAGATTGCGTTAGACGCAATCAATCGCTGCACTCCGTAATTGCAAAATTATTATTATTTTTTTTTTTTGGAAAAAAAAAAAAGAACCACAGTTACGTTTCATTCGTTTATAGCTGCAATATTTATAGATCACATTGTACATTATATTTTTACATACACCCAATAATGGATCCCGCGCTTCCTCTCCACCCTGGCCTCATCTGTTTCTGACAGTTATTCGGGTCTTAATGCTCGAAACTGAACCGGCATCGACCGCTTCGGCCGTGGTTCATCGACACATTGGCAGTTTTAAGCCGAAGCATTGATTTTGGGTCCCGCTTCCGTCGTTTCCAGGGTGACGGGCTGTTTACCGCGGCTACACGTGCGCTGTGCTCGGTGCACCTAGTAAGTATCTGTCAAAAGGCCACAGCTGAAGGCTGAAGGCCACCCAGTCGGTTGCTTTGAAGACGGACAGGACGGAGAGCTTGTGTATCTCTGCCCGACATTTTCACTGAATACCAGCAGAGACTGTATCGTCAGGCATGTCAGGTGGGTGTCGGGGGCGGGGGGGGGGGGGTGCAGTCTCTGAAGAGAGATGTTGAACCGCTGCCAATGATCTTGCTGCACTCACTTTTCATGCAGGCGCACATTGTGCATTGCTTTCATTTCAGACTTAGCTCGAAATTCAGGACTGTTTTTTTTTGTTTTTATTTCTTTTTTCTTCCACAAAGTAACAGTGGAGGCCACCACAAAACATTGTGCCATGAAGCCACTTACTGCCGCCGCACTCCAGCCTGTATTAGCTGACACTAACTCATTAGCGCTGTCCTTCTGGCCGCCAACGACATGTCCTTCTTTCTTTTCCACATCAATCCCTCTTCTTTACCTCGTTCATCAACGCACTTACAATTGCTTGGCTTCAAAAAAAAAAGAAAAAAAAAGAAAAAAGCTTTGAGCACTTAGCTGCTCTGTCATTATGCGGAGGCTAAAGTGGTCAAAGACAAAGCTCGACATTAAAACGAGACTTGCTAATTTGAAACGGCTAACGCCATTTGGACAGTATGATTTAAAATATTTAAATTTTTAAAAAATTCTCTTCTTCCTACCTTGTCCTGTTTGTGTCTCTGTGTGTTGTTTTCTTGGTGAGTGTCTGGATCATAAAACTGTGTTGCTGATGTTCGCTTTTCTCTGCAGGCCAGATGCTGCTGTTGCTAGTATCGCAGTCACAAGATGGTTTCTTGTCGTTCCATGAACACTTGTGAAAATTAAGCTGTAACAAAATGAAGAATTAGCAAAGGGAAGGTGATTGGGTAAATGCTCTGTAAATCACATTAGGCACAGCAATCAGATGCGTCACTGATACTTTAGACAAATCGCTATAGACTGACACTTTCTCTGCGTGCAGAGGGTGGCCTCAGCTGCATGTGGCTGTGCTACTGTTCGCCTCTGCGCTGTTGTGTTATGTAATCACTCTCTGAAGCCACATGAGAGCAAAGTGAAAATGTATTTTCCAGCAAGAGAAGCTTCATTTTCTGGGTGAACACCCAGACAAGTCCACTAAGATAGGAAAAGCAATTCTCTCCTTACTTCCTGTTTCCTTCCATCCTCTTCCTTTTCGGGACTCGTTGCTGTTGCTTCCCGGCTTTGTCACGACTGAAAGGAATTTGATTGGCCACGGCATCCAATGCAATCTGCAGACAGATCTACGGAACTTTGTGTTGGATCTTCACAAGATGGACGTGCAAGATTTTAGATGAAATCCGAGAGTTCCTCACAGCTTTTCTTTTCTTTTTTTCTTTTTTAGCCATCGTTCCATTCGCAGACGAGGGAACCCTTGGAAAAGAGTCAAGAGTCAGTCAGAGGGATTGACGCATGGCGGCGTTTTGTTGACATTCCCCATTCAGCGCGGCACTCGTGTTTGTTCAGCGTTCTAATTTCAGCCGCGTTGCCGTCTCCTCATCAGTCCACACGATCCTTGTGTTTCTATCGCCCCTCGCTGCCGCCGCATCGCTCATCTCTCTCCAGCCGAGTGGAAAGCAGAACTTGTAGCACTCGAGTCGCTCGCTTTTCTAAATGTCATCACCGTTTATCTTGTTTTCCCATTGTTCTTATTTGCCTTTATCCTTCACCAGTGTGGCAACCCTTCCACCACGGTCGAGCCAAAAAAAACTTTTTTTTTTTACAATATTTCAAGGTTGTTGTTTTTTTTTCTTTCCAGCCATTAAATCGAGGAGTTTCATGGCGCAATTCCAAGGCACACATTGTTGGGGAAAACTCAACTAACTGTGATTTTTATTTAGTATCTATTGGAAACAAAACAAAATGAGGGTTATTTTTTGGCTGTGATCTCCCAATAGATCTCTGCAAGATGGAAACGATGAAACTTCCGAGGCTGTATTTTCATATCTGTTTCGTATTATGAACCCAGGAGAAAAAAAAAAAAAGTTTGCTCATTTTGTCTTTTCACTCAACACTTTGGGTTTATGAACATAATGAGATGTCGACTTGTCTTCAAGAAAACAAAAAAGCGTCGCAGGAAGCGGTGGTGTTATTTTCTGTCTTTGCGCACTTGGCTGTTGTAGTGGATCGCACTCCACACGGATTTCTCTATGGATTTTCTGCACTCTGGAGCGTTTGAATGTAGAATAATAACAATCATAATCATTTTGCCCAATCACACCCTCAAGGTATGATTATTCATCCTCAAGAAAACCGATTCCGCACAGACACGTATAGAATGAGCATGTCGAAGCGGAAACGTCCTTGTGCAAAACAGTCGTTAAACCCCACCGGCCGTGCAATAAGTGTGTGGGGGGGGGGACTCAGCCAGGGGGGCTGGCCTCACTTTGCTTGCTGATTCACTGTGACACGCTCAAGGTGGAGCTGCATCAGTTCCGGGCACAGCTGACATCAAATTGACTTATTTCACATCTGGCTCGGACAGCCGCAGATCTGTATTGACAGACGCTTGGACGGCTTGATTACAAGTTTGAAGCGCGGCTGAAATGGCGCTTAAAGGAAATTTGTCTCATCTCCGCTTTCCCCCCCACCGACGAAAGGTCTCCAGTTCCGAGACCTTTGAGGCCGGTCGGCTCGGATCGATCCCCGGGCGGTAACACATCCCTGTAGTCACTCATTATTGTGGCCGGCGTGCATTCTTCGCAGGAGCCTCTCGCTCTCAGCGCTGCGCTCAGTCACACGTGTTCCTCCTTGTTGGAGTGTTGATTGCGTGTGATATTTATCAGCTGCTAATGAGCTGCCGCTGACCTTTCATTAATCCCGGAAATTAAACATTTTACCTCACGCACACATCAATTTGTCAAAAGCGGGGTCTTGTCAACTGTCCTGGCCAGACTGATTTGATCATTTGTGTAATTTACCATCTAGTAAGTGCCTGAAGTGATATTTTATGTCGGCACATTCATTCCTGCCTTGAAGAATGTCTATAATATTGCATATCGAAAATGAAATAGCCCCAGTAATTCTAAGTGGGGTCAAGTTGGATCTTTATGTCTTTATGTATGTGACACACTCACAATATATCATTGTGTATTCATGGGATTTAGGATGGATAACATGCCAAGACCACGTTGTTTTATTCCTTCTTAATGAATTGTTTGAAAATTACAGAAACCTATAAGCAAGAAACAAACTAAACTGAATGTATTTCCCAACTTCTTCAGATCAGTTTTAGAAGGTATTTTATTGACCCGAGGCCACAGCAGCCATTGCCCTTCCTTGCATCTGCTACAATAACTATGCCAGGGGAGGCCTCTCGAACTTTCAGCAGAAGGTAATGTGCCGGAGCGGGGTGCTCACTGCACCTGCATATCTGATCGCTGATACCCAGGAAGCAAAGGCAGGAATCGAAAAAGTGGGATGCTAGATTAAGAAAGACACAGCAGCATGGAAGACTGCACGAACAGCTGAATCACAGAGAAATACTGTTGTTTGTTCCAGGATTTTTAGCACAACTGCTCATTTTTGAATATTTTGTGAAAGAGTTCCTTCAATCCCCGGTTAATTTGTTCCCAGATTATATGCTAACTAGCTAATGAAGCTAGCCATCTGTGCTAAGTTAGATCACATTACCAAACAGATGACGTAACATTTATTGCAAGTTAAGTCACTTATCCACCATAATAGTGAAAGTTGTGTTGACCTGCCTAATTGCAAGATGTGCAATGCCAGATGCTAGTACTAGCATGGCTTAGCTTTCTGACTACTCTTTGATACTGTACAACATTTCTTTTTCCGAAATTTGAAACAATTTCCTTTGGAATACAACTGACAGTTAAATCTAAAAACTCAATGTTTAGCATCATAACTATTGAGGTTTGACTGGTAACTGTTACCCTGAGGGGGTGTGTGTGGGTCAGTTGAAATGTCTTGGGTTTTGTTTTAATTTGAAACAATTTTGTCTGAGTTCCACTCAGTTTGATCACGTGGCATTTTAAGAGGGAAAAATAAATGAAAAAGCTCTGGAAAAAATAAATTAAAAAAGCTCTCCTCTCTACACTCGGCATACCATTGCTAATCGGGAATAACAAATGGCTGTATCTCTTGTACATGCATGCGAGGAGTGCACACTTTTCATCAGCGGCTCTCATGGAGCGCATTAAGGCAGCGTCCCTGAGGGATGAAGCCGCTTATTTCTCCTGCTATTTTGAACGCAGCGGGATTGGACGCCTGGCATGTTTGCTGGTTAAAGAGGCGGATTACCCGTGGAGGTATTTCTGTGTTGATTTCTCCTCCGCGAGAAGCCATTAGCCTCCGGGGGCAGCGACGAGGTCTGCCCATTATTCAGGGACAAGGTGGTGGAAATGGAGAGGGATAAGACACAATGTGCTCGAGGCCAAGCGGCTCACTTCTCTGACCCTCTTCTCAGGCGGCTTCTCCACACTTTTATAAAAGCCAATGCGCTGCATTTTAAAGAATAATAGAATGGCTGCCCCCCCCCCCCAAACTCCCCGAGATACTTTTCTGGCACCGTAATTCCTCGGCACCAGGGCATTTCTTTGAAGGTGACCTCACGTCTGGTTTTCTTTTCACGTCTCGCAAATGTATATAAAAAAAAAAAATATGAATCCAAAAAAAAAAAATCAAATGATCCCTTAATCAAGAGCACTACTACTGGCATTGTTAACGTGCCGCTACGACAAGCTGTGAGAACGAGGCTTATGAAGAGTTGCGTCAATGTCTTTGAAAGTCGGGTCTGCGTGGGGCATGTAGAGATGTTCTGCGTCTCTGCAAAGCTTTCATCACTCCGGCTCTTGATCTTTTCTCTCCTGGTATCCAGACTGCACCTCTTAATTTATGCTTTCTTAACCAGTGCTCATTTTCTAACTTGGAGGAAATGATCCAGGGATCTAATAAGTAGTCGGCGAGTGTGTTGGGAGTTTTGTCAGGCTGTCTGTTATTTTATTTATTTAGTTAGTTAGTGTCAGTTGGCATAGTGAAGGAGGGCTGCAGAGCGCAGGGTCACTCGATGGGACACTTCTGTCGAGTCTCATGCATCGTTTTTTTTTATGTTTCCCCGTCGCCCAACGCCGCCGCAAATGAATAATTGAAACGCTAAGAAGAGTTCTTGGTGTTCGGCTGCCTCGCTGGAATTTTGAGATCCGCGCAAGTATTATCGCCGCCAAAAATGCTTCTGCCAGGAACTGGTTTGTTTGTTTATTTTAAACCTTACAGAAAAGGGGAAAAAAAAAAAAAAAAAAAGCCATGGAGCGATTCTGAGAGTTTCTCAAGGGTCTTGTGCTGCATGACAAACAGTCCAAAGAGGTTTTGGGAGACAGAAAACAATTTTTGCATATCTGCACCTTGATGCATGCAATGCATTCAACGTATTAGAACAACCAGCAATCAAAAGTGGAACATTTATACTGACCCTTTTTTTTTTTTTTTTTTCAGTGAATACAATATTTCCAAATAACATTTCAGAATTCAGACAGAACGTCCAAAGGATTCCCTCGTGCCAGCTCTCGCTCTCGAGGTGTCTTCACTCGCTGCTAAAACTGACGCCTGCTAATAATGGGGAGCTCTCCGAGTGTGCAAGGCGACAGCTGCAAAAGGTGCTCACAGGCGCGTCGTTACCGCAGCGGCGCACCGCGCTACCGTAAATGTTTATTTCGGTGGGGGCAGCTTTAATAAGCTTCCCCATCAGCATCGGAGCGGCGAGCACAAACGCGGCTCCGCAAGTTCGCCCGCTGCTCTTTGTCGTCCTCCCACTCGTGCATAACAAAAATAAAAATGTCATGTGCAGCGTGCGTGGTCCCCCGAGGCGCTCCGCTACTCGCCAGCTTACGCAGACAGTAAGACGGTTGCGCTATCCAAATATTCCACCCCGGAAACCGTTTTCAAAGCTTCCCTGTTTAAAAGCGCCGTGCCGTTGTTGTCGCGTGAAAGAAAATCCAGAGCACAACAAAGTGTCGGCGGTTGTGAAAACATCCCCCGCCTCCCACAGCCCCCCGTGCAAATTGGGTTTTAAACTAATCAGAGGAAGTGTTTTTTTTTGTTTTTTTTTATGTGTTAAGTGGATTGTTGCCTCGACTGTAATGCTATACTCAATGTACACACTAAAAGGTTCAGTTGGAGACAACGCAACTTTTTTGCAGAGGATTGCGGATCTGCCACTGAGAAAAGAAAGGATGCTTTGTGGCAGAGTGCGACCGAGAAAAGGTAAAGAAAACCCGAACAAATAAAACCGCATTTTGCCGGCAGTGGCCGACCACCACGGTCACAGCACTGAAAGTCTTACAGCCACATAAAAACGGCGAAGGAATACTGTTTGGTCTTCTGTTCTTCTTCTGTGTCATCTTTTATCGCCGCCTGCATACCTGGGCTTGCCTGCACATCAGGATTTATGGTTTGCTTTTGTAGAGTTTTTGCGAAAAGTCAACACTTTTTGTTCACTGCTGGCGTTGAAGAGCGCAGACCCCCAAATCCGTCACTGGCTGCCTTTGCAGAATGTCTGCAGCGGCCGGCGTGAGTGGGCTTTGCAGTGCTGCAGACTTTTTACCACAAAGCTTTGAAACTGTGTGTGTGTGTGTGTGTGTGTGTGTGTGTGTGTGTGTGTGTGTGTGTGTGTGTGTGTGTGTGTGTGTGTGTGTGTGTGTGTGTATTTTGCTATTACTGTAATTGAAAAATTAAAGGTTTTATAGAGCAGCGGTGTCAAATTCAAATACATAGTGGGGCCATAATGTAAAACTTGGATAAAGTCCCAGGCCAACATTGATATTTATTGAAAAAAAACATCTTCCCCCCAGATATAACAGCGAACCTTTTTATATGGACCCAAACAAGTTTTGCTTCAACCTGAGTATGGAGCGAGAAAAGCTCAATACTATACAACAAATAACTTAATATTAAACTAAAATGGCACACATGCATAATTGAATTTCAAGTTAAAGTAAAAGCAAAATGTCATCAATAATATGCCTCTTTTTTAATTGCTGTTTTCTGATTTGAATTTCAACAGTAACCCTTTCCCACAGGCTAATAATATATTTAAAAAAAATGACAACAATAAACCAATTAACTAATAAAAATATCTTTCATTGAACGTGCAACCATTCGAGCTCATGCCTTGGAGTAGCAAGAATAAGTGAATCAAGGAAACGTGGCTTGTAGTCTGTTAAAGTTAGTGCTCTGCCAGAACACTAGCAGAGCATTCTGGGATTTGTTGTGTTAGCGGTACATGTGCTGTGTAATAGTGGCGGGCCAGCACTAGCAGTGATCTAATGTTGCCTTGCGGGCCAAATATAATTACACTGCGGGCCAAATTTGGCCCACGGGCCAGAGTTTGACACCTGCGATATTGAGAATCCAGGACACACTTTACAGTCACACCGGTGCACTCAGGTACCATCTCTAAAATGGTAATAATTTTGAACCAAAATAGAACCAAGATTGTTACTCAGGAGGCCTTTAAAAGAAATCCAGAGCCATTCTGGGAGGCAAAGCTTTGCGTCGCCATTGCGCTGAACCACCAATTTTTTTTGCGTGTTAACTGGGCTGCTGATTAATTGGGAGGCGAGTGTAAAATCCTCATTCCTCTTAGGCTGCCAGCTCTCCGATACGGAGGCGAGGCAGACGTCACCTGCTGCTTTGCCTCCTTCAGTCTATTCTAAGTGGCACGCTCACAGAAAACACACCGCTCCCCCTCTTTTCTTCCCCCCCCTCCCCCCACAAAGCCTAACGCCAAGGGACTCTGAAATTGCTCTTATTAATCAGAGCAGTGATAATGAGCAGTGAATAATAACCATGGGTGGAGGCCCCGCAAAAAAATGCAATGAGGTGGGAAATAAAGAGGGGGACGTTGTTGGGGCGGAGAGGACGGGGGGGGGAGAAAAAAAACAACAACACCAACAACTCGGCACTCCCCTGGAGGGGTGTTTATTTGAGATTTGAGGATTTGAATGCGTCTGCGCTCGTCCCCGGAGAGCCACTGGAGGTATTTATGCCACTGACCTTATCGCTCACCAGTGCGGAGCAAGCTGCCCTTCCCGTCCTCCCCCACTCCCGCCCACTTTTGCATTTCTCTAATGTATGTTCTTCTTCCTGCGGTTTCACATTTAGATTTGCGCTCTTTTAACCTTTCAGTGGTGAGAGGCATTACTAACCCCGAACCGAGCACGCTTTAAAAAAAGACACGAGGAAGAACCAATTTAAAAATAAATAAATAAAAAGAGTCAAGGGAAAAAGCGAGCATAACATTAAAGCGTGGAAGCGAGCAGTGTCAAGAAGCAAAGGCGTGTTTCTGTTTGTTCTTTCTTTAAACCTGTGGGTGAGACTAAGTCCCACTGTCCAGTAAATTCTTTTATCATTATAATTAATGTAGCCAGGGTAAGTTGCATGCACCGGCGTACAAAAAAATCAGGAAAACAGGTGTGCGCCTTTTAGATGGTTTAATGTCAACAAAAGAATGCCGAGAGTCATAAAACTACACCAAAAAATCAAAAATACTATAAAAAAAAAATAATGATACGGCAGTGGCTGGAGATTGACAAACATAAAAAAAAAAAAGACAATCAAAACCCAACCACATCACACAATGTAGAAACAAACACATTTCAATTAATAAAAGAAAATAACTTGCGCTGACTGGATTAAATCACTTGCTTAACTAAAATATTATACCCTTAATAGGATAGATTTCAGAGTCACGCTTAGCTTCCACGATTAGCCATTTTAGCATTCGTACACGTGCTAACGCACACTCACTCATACACACGGAAAGCTGTACATTAAACGTTTCACCCCACCTCGTGATGGCCGTACTGGCTCTACTTTAAATCGTCACAACTCTGTGAACACATGGCACAATTCGAGTTCGACGTCCATGACCGAACTCTCTTGCTCACGTATATCGAAAACATAGCAGAAGAACAAAAGCACTCGGTGACTCGCACCCGGCGAAACGATAGACTGCCGCCTGGTGACAGCTGTCCAAACACAACACCCGCTTACATTAAATTAATGCAATTCATTCATAAATACTTTTCTCATTTTATCGCCCAACTTTGCAGTCTACTGCGGGTAAAATGTGATCATTGCTAAAATAGCAACTAGGAGCGACAAAGGAATAAAGACGTCTCTATTCCGTCTTAACTAATCCCATTCATGTTTTCATATCGTCACTGCCAGTGTGTCAGGAGTGTTTTTAGTGGGTTACATAAGCACTAGCAACACCCCCCCACTGGTGTCGAGTGTGATGTAAACACAAAGATGCCGTTAGTGTGTTCGAAGCGGCAGCGCGTGTGCCGGTTGAAGCGTTGCTAGTTAGCAGCGTCCTAACAATATGAAGGTCTTGCAGTGTGACGACACTCAGTAGTGCCTTGCGCTAAGTGAGGGTAAACACCTTTAAATGTTTTAAAACATCGACTGAGCTACAGCCTGTTATTATGATGTCTTAATTTGGGTGCAAACACACACAGCCGAAAAACACGCCTTGCGTTGTCATTTCTTAAAAAACTGACCGTGCAAAATGTCAAGTCTTAATATTTTATTTGCACGGTGCGTTTCCCTGCGCTGTATTTCGGCGTCACGTGCGTCTCTGGAGTCGCGTGCAAATGTCACAGTTGTTCCTTGCAGTCTGCCGTCCCCGACTCCCGCCTTGATCTGCTATCACACCCCCCAGCTCCATCCAGGTGATGGCAATAATGAGCTTTAGCCAACTGCGCTTGTTGTCGGCCGCCTGTTTACTCATTTTATTATTTTCTTTTTTTTTTTTTCCATAGTGCATGATTAAATTTGGCTCACTTTTGTACTGTGGCTCCACTCCTTTCGCCTCTTTTCTCCCCCGCCCGCCGCCGCCGCCGCCAGAGCGTGAGGCTTTTTTTAAATGCGCGCTGTGATTGATGAGCTTTTGATTGGAATCGCGAAAGAGACACTTTCATTACAGTCTGTCGAGGTGCATCCTGTTAGAGGCACTAAAGTCTGCGGCTGTCTGTGAATATGCAGCCCTGTGCGTGCTCGTGTGTGTGTGTGTGTGTGTGTGTGTGTGTGTGTGTGTGTGTGTGTGTGTGTGTGTGTGTGCGTGCGTGCGTGCGTGCGTGCGTGAGAGAGGGAGAGAGAGAGAGAGAGGGAGAGTTGTGATTGTCGGAAAGAGAGAATGACATCCCTTGATGATGAGACCCACTTAATGACATTTCTCATTCGGTTTCCACCAAAGCCACGACTCCTTGAGAGCCCGGGGATCCGGAGGCCCGGATCACTTGCGCAAATGAGGCATCTGATGACTGAGTCCTGACAAGCGTTACCCCCCCCCCCCCCCCCCCCCCACACACACACACACACACACACACACACACACACACACACACCCACACCCACTCGTCCTCCTCCTCCTCCTCTCTCTTTTTCTCCCCTACTTCTCACTTATAGAGACAGAAACCTGGGTGATTAGCCTCATCATCCTCGCTCGCATTTGATAAAGCCCCGGTCAGAATCGCACGCATGGTGAGACAGATGGGTCGTGCTCATTAGCAGGTACAGATTGTATGTACATAGAAAGAGAAACACTCATCGGAGTGTTGTTACCTTTGTTTTCCTATTAATCGATCGTCAGGTTCATTATTTAGCACGTGGAGGAATAATGTTCACTGAATGTTCCTTTTTCTTCACCTTGTGAAGGATTTTAACCCACTGCCTCCAGGAAGCAGTGTCACAAGCTTTTCTGCAGCTATTTGCATATTCTGCATAATCACTGTAGACTTGGTTGATAATCAGTCATGAGGAAATATGTGCTAATGGCTCACTGCAACACAAAAAACACATAATATGTACAACAAATGATCTGAAAATTGGACATTAGTGTCTCTGGCGCCCCCAGTGGCCAAAGAGTGTTCGCTCTTGGTGTGATGGTACAATTGACCTTTGAAAAAAAAGAAAAAAAAAGAAGTCAAGCTGCAAATTTCCAGCCAAGTATGTTTACTCCCACTGTGGTGGTGCCGTCACTGTAACGTCAATGAATCACTTGAGCCGCAGCGCTAAAGTCACTTCATTTAATGACGAGTCGTCGTGCTGTGCAATATGCTCACGATCAACCGTGCACTCATCAATTGTTGTTCAGACTTGTTTTTTTTTTTAAATCAAATCTCCTCATAAACACTGAAGCTCGCGCTCAATTATTCAACCTGTCTGCAGGAGGGCCGTCCGGCTCTCTCCACAATTCTTATTCTGCAGCGGTGCAACTTTTTTTTTTATTATTTTTTTATTTTGTCCCATCTCGTTTCCGGGCCGATTTCCTCGTGGCGCTGTTCCAATTTCCCCTCACAGTATTTTAACGTTGTGCTCGGGTCACCTTGGCACCAAAGAGGCGAGCGGCGCCCGCAGCAGCTGCCATCGGGAATGTGTTTATCGGCTAATGACGCTCCCTCAACGGAGAGCGAACGACTGCCATTACGATGGCCGCCCGATCGACTGGAGCCAAGTTAGTCACTTTGAAACTGTTAGCGGGAAAAGTGTCATGAGCCCACATGTCAATTCTTGTCGGGGGCGGGGCTACTGCTAAACCACAGAACTAATCAAACCTTAAAAAATTGTGTTGTTGTTTTTTTTTTTAACACAAAAAAAATTATTGTTAGTATTGAGATATTGTTGCATGTTTTTCTGTCATCCGTGAATCGGTGGATGAAACAAACCTTTTCACTGCAATTTGCCGATGCGCTCGTCAGATTAGTGGCCAAGCAGAAACTGGCAATATTGTTTCCCATCTTGTTTTTTTTACAATACCTCTGCCAAGGAGCCGGTGTTTTTGCCAACGTTGGTTTGTTTGTGCGTCTGTTTTCCGTGAGCGTAACGTCTCAAATATTTATTAGTGGGTTTTTTTGTTTATTCTCTCAAGATTAGGGGTCCTCACCTCCATCTACTGCCATTGATAAATGCATTTCTGAATGAAAAGCATTAGTTTATGAGATGTATTCAGATGTGTGCCCGCAAAACAAACAACAAATGTCCCGTGACAGAGCTCATATTGTCTGGTGTTTTGGTTCTGGCCCTTGAGCGATTCGTCTCGTCCTTCTCCGCGTCGCGGAAAATACTGACGCGGCAAAGCTCTCGACTGGCGTTGCGCCGCGCCACGCCGCTGACAGACCCTCTGTCGCTTCACCGTCACCCGGTTGCTAATCATCGCAACCCGACGCCGCGCGCCCCTGTTCTCGTCGAAGCGGCTCGTCAAACAAAAGCGGTTAGCAGCCTTTTCCCCGTCTTCGCCCGATCAGTCGGGCGGGGCCCTCGGGTGTCGTCTCGAAGCTGAACGAGGGCAACTTGGCGCCTTTCCACCGCTCCAGCAAGCAGGAGGCAAGCGCCCTCGTTGCTAAACGGCTCCTGCAGACGGTGGTTCAGCCGTCTGACACAACAGTCTGTGTCCTGCGCGCACATGCACACGAGAAATACTGCAGAAAAAAAAATTAAAAAATCTGGGCCCGACGTCTCCTCTGTCTCACACGGGACTCCATGTTTTCCACTATCTACCGGCGCTTCGCAGGGTGTTTTCAGCGATCCAGTGTGACAGGATGCAGCGCTGAGGGCCGCGCCAATACTAAAGCGCCGTTCTAGTGGCCGCCTCGCCGGCGCTGAAGAATGAAGGCGCGCCGCCGCTCGCTATCGCTCCGCCGTGACAGAGCATGAGGTAATCCCTGCTCCCGAACGCCAGGATCCCTTTGCATCATGCGGCAGATAATGATCTCTGTCTCCGTTTTCTCCCCTCCTCTCTCCGCGCCTTTCTCTGATGATTCGCCACGATAGTTGCCTCTTGTCGCGCCGGAGTGATGCAATTAGATTTGTATTCTCTGTCATCTCTGCACGTGTCAGGAGAGGCGGGTTCGCCTGTGAAATACCTGCCCCGTGCAGGCATTCTCCCTTCAGTTAATCAACCGACGTTGCCGTTGCTCTCGTCATTTCAGCAATTCACGCCCATCGGAAGCAGAGTGGGTTTGTCGAAATGAACACATGAGTTGCTGCATGGTTTTTTTTTGTTTTGTTTTTTTATGAATTTTGAATGTCCCAAAAAATGAAATAAGTCAACTTCCACCTGCTACAAATTAGCAGCAATATTTATTTTTTTCCCTGCTCAAAACGATTGTTTATTTATGTATTTTTCCCATTCATTCTGTTGGCTTAGCTGGCCTGCTATAGGACTATTTGTCTCTAGTTGCCAGTCTGTCCCTCACATATTGCCTTTTCGATTTATCCCATCCCTTCACAACGTCTATGTTGGCTATGACTGCTTTGCAACTGACAAGACATTTAAGACATTTAGAGCTGTGCAGAGCTGAGCAAGACACTGGACGGCTATTGTGACAAAGGTGCCGGGCACGCAACCAAAGTTACACAGTCCCATGCCAGGACAGCTCGGGGCGCTGTGTCAGTGGCAGCAGTGCTGCTCCAGGTGTTGCACTTCACTGATTTGCCAACATGATTTCAAAACCATAATTTATAAGAGTGGAAAACGACACAGTGTTGCTTTAACCTTTATTGACTCAGATCTGGCCTTCCCTCCATTCTCCTGCCCTGCACGTGTATTGTTTTCAAAGAGGTGTTATCAGATCCAGCTTGGCAGAAGTCGGGGCGAGAGGCCTGCGTGTTAGAGTTGACCTGACTCCTGGCCTGATAGGTCCTGCGTGTCTTTTGACCCCAGAACGTCGGCGTCTTCGACATTCTTCACATGTCAGGCAAGCGAATCGCCCCCGGAGCCAAAAAGGCCCAGCGGTTAAAAAGACGGAGTGCTCTGTCGGAGCGCCGCAGGGTCACCGCCGACGTCAGCCTGCAGAGACGAGGCGCTTGCAGATTGCTTGGGATATATCGGATGACAAGGCATTACTCTACAAAAGCAAAACGAGAGAGGGGGAAAAAAAAAGAAAAAAGAAGGGGTCCGAGAGTGAAAGATGGCTCTTTCATTTGTTCCTCCGGGGGAATTTGGCCACGTTTGTTAACTGAAAAGGCTTCCCCTCCTGATCTGCGGCGCGGCAGCAATGTGACTTTGGCCGCGGCGTTCCTCCGCCGCAGCCGGCGGAGGAACGCCGGCTCTCTTTGTTTGTGCTTCGCCAAGTGCTGATATATTAAACAAGGGGACCAGCATTTGCGCCCCTGCTGGTTCTTCCCTGTGACTTTAATTCTCCTGAACCGCAGGGGTCGGGCCTCCACTGTGAAGCCCCTCATGCATGTGAGCTTTGTCACACACACACACACACACACACACACACACACACACACACACACACACACACACACATATGCGTGTCCTTTCCTTTCCTGTCACCCGCCTTTTTCCTCTCTTCACAGTCATCCGCGCCACCTCCTGCGCGTGCGGCGCCACCTCTCTGCGTTCAAGAAGCTCTTCCGCGAGACGTGTCGCATCGTCCCGCTTCCGCTTTCCCCATCTCGCGGCGACTAAACAGGAGCTAATCGAATTAGCTCTACAAAGGCGCCGCGGCCGTGCGCGGAACTTTCAAAACTTGACTCGATCCCTTTCAGGTTTTTAAAGGACTGTCAGTAAATCTGCCATTTGTGCGGCTCACTGGCCCTCATGAAATAAAAAAATAAGAAAGAAAAAGCAAACCCATGACTTGTACAGTATCTCCTAAGCTGGCTTACTCCTGCTATCTGACAACACGGGAGTCTCGTTCCGTAACCCCCCCCCCTCATGGTCGTTGTTGATTCCCCTAAATCCTTCCAAATGCTATCATCCTGACTGCCCCCCCCCCTCCTTTTAGCCAACCTTTTTTTTTTCTCCCACTTCCTTTTTCCCTTTTTTCCTCCCGGTCAGCACATTGCTCTTTTGCCCAGAGCGGAAGAAGCCGTTCTGCCGACTGTCATGGAGCAGACAGCCTCTGTGCCGCTCCGGCCCCTCGGATGATGGATCTGGAGTCGTCAAAGAGTGCTGACTCCTCACTGACCACCTCTCCCTCACCACCACGTGTCGGCTCCTTAGCCCACCGCCGAGGGCCTGCCGTGATGGATAGGGCACATCCATCGCTCACACACACACGCGCGCACACACACACACACACACGCCCTGCCAGGCAAACTCTAAGACACCCCCGCCGTCCATCCTGCGGGGCTTTTGTCAGTCGGGCTTCTGCTGGCAGCTCGCCGCTTGACGCCGGCAAAAAGAGGCAAGGCAGGTAAACACCACTGCGGCCATATTGTTCTCAGTTTACACGCCGTCATCACGCCGAGGTCATTCACAGTTTACACGCCGGCTCACAGTGCTGATTGCATGATGGATGCAGTTTTTTTTTTTTGTTTTTTTTTCCCACATTCCAGCCCCCCTCTCCTCCTGCACATCCTTGATTAACTTTTCAAGAAAAGATAAGACCCTTGAAAGTATTTCTCTTCGTTTCGCAGTATGGATCTGATTAATGCCGTGTTAAGATAGCAGAAAGCTTAATTAATTGCACAGTGCAGCCGAGTGTCCTTAATATTGTGAAAATGAACCCAGTCTCAGCCTTGGCTTTTTTTTTTTTAAGAAAGTTTTGAATTGCGACGCTGTTGCGGTTCGAGGGGGCTTTGGTCTTGAGAGAAACTAAAAGGCCGGACGAGTCTGTTAGTGGCAGATTTCCACTGGAGGGTCCAACTTTTCCCAACTGAATGGATTTTTGTTTACTTTTTATAAAGTCATTTATGTTTTTGTTTTGTTTTTTGTTTGGTTTCTGCCAGTGGCCATTGCCGTGGGGGAGGAACCTAACAGCCTGCATATCTTTGTGGTCAACATTCATTTTAATGCACAGCTGCACGGCCCACTAAAGTCCCTGCTCCCCTCATCTCTGGAGCGAAGCCATCCCCTCTGCTTTTCTCCATTATTCACACTTGCACTTGCTTGATGGCGTTTTAGAGGAAATCTTTTTTTTTTTTTTTTTTTTTACCCCAGTATACACTATATATGTTAGATCCAGAGATCCAGAGAGTGCCCTTCCACTCCCCTCTAAACGTGCGCTGAGACAGCTGTTCAGGTGAAGGCAGAGAAGTGACCCAAATTTGCAGGAGCCTTTAGTGCCGGGGGGCGGTCCGCAGCGCTGCCGACATCAAAAGATCCTCAAACGAATCTGCTCCCGTTGATCAGTCCATTACATTACATCAGAGGCATCGCAGTGTCTCCCTCTCCTGCAAGATGACATCAGGGCTTACTCACTGAGTGAACAATGTCCAGGCCTGAAAGCCATGACTTCACTTAAGTCGTTTTTAATCTGCATATGTGTGTGTGTGTGTGTGTTTCTGGAAGCCTTTCACCACCTGTCTCCAAAACGTTCGGAGCTTGGCTGGTATCAGTTGTGCGCTTACAATCGATGCGGTTACATGGACCGCTAGTACGACCCGATTAAAATCACGACGTGAAAACACTTCATGACTAAACTGGAGGTGGTGCCATTCTGGTATCAGTCCAATCAGAGTCCATGTTAATACATCGGATTGCTTTTCCGCTGACGGAGTTCTGTGCGCATGTCGGCCAAGTAATCCAACGATGGTTCCACATGGCAGATAAAGATAATTACTTCCTGCTCGTCTCTTCCTGCTCATATTTTAAACATGAAGGATGTTTCTTTGGCGTTGCGGTTTCAAAAGAAACATGATTAGTCCAGCTAGCAACTCTATCCTAAGTACCGGCGGCCTTCCGGGTACAGCTGTCTGTGGGATCATGTCACAAATGGCCTACGTGACAATGGACGGCGTGACGGAGAACACAAATCAATCCGATCATCTTAATTTACGTCTTTTATTTTGAAATAAGACAATCTGATTGACACAAAATGGACCATGTGAACACATCTATTGACGGTAAAGTGACTTAAGTGAGTCAGCAAGACTCACTCTGATGTCAGGCTGGACTGTGCACACTTACAGTACAGCACCTCTGCGAGTAGCTTTTCTCCACTGGGTTTCTGGTGGGGAGGCATCAGTCTGCCAGCAGGTTATTTTCTGGAGCAGCACATCCTGTCATCCGTGAGGTTATATACAGGTTACCTGTCACGTCAACTGTTGATTCAATTTAAGTGAAATTCCCACTGTTGCGTGGAAATCAGTGTGAACTACAGTGCGGGACTTTTTTTTAGATTCAGAAAGATGACGACAAGACTTGTTTGACAAAATGAGCAAAACGTTTACCACTATATTTTAACAAATATACTGGCCAGAGATGAAAGAGATTTGGCGAAACACAGATTTCTCCAACTTCATTCATCTTCAAACCCCCTGGAGCACTAACCCGCAACATTTATCAGTGAGCTGAGCTAACTTTTTACCTGTCTATTGATTTATTTTACGGAATGTTCTGCGACGTTGTAAAGAGAACGACGGTATGGAAGGAGCGGTGAGGGTTTACTGACTCATTCTTATTTGTAAAAACCCTAAACTTGCCCGCATGTATTCAAAGAGAAAACCTGGATCTTGTGGAAAGGTGGAATCATTTTTTCAGGAATCACCTCGCTGCTTGACAGGAACAAAAAAATAGGAAGCTTCCTCTGCTGTTCGGTGACTGTTGACTGCAGAGAACCTGTTTACTTCCTCAGCAAAGTTGTTTTTATGAACAACTCAATGCAGCTTGGAAGTCAATCCATTTAATAGCAGTTAAAAATCAAATGCAAATGTTTTTTTCTTTATGGTAATTCTTAAAAGCACATTTGCGCTTTTATTTTATTCAGAAGGTTACATACTGCTTAATGAAAACAACAGTTACTTTGAAATTCAAAAAAGAGTTACAGGAGCAATAAAAAATAAAAAGAGAAACCTGGAGCAAACCAAAATGCCGCTAATGTATTAAAAGCTTTCCGATGGCACTCACGCTCTCCGAAACAATGCTGCCGGGCTGTTTGAGAGAGTTCCCCCGGTCGTTCCAGTCAGAGGAGGTAACATTGGAAGTTTAAAAAACTCTATGAAGTGTGTAATGAGCTGACACCCGATACTCTCTTGGGTCGGCGCTGCGCCGGGGCTGAAAGGCTTCCATCTGTCAGGGGCCACCAGTGGCTAATCTCCCCCCTGCATGCTCTCCACTGAGCCCACTCACCTGCAGCCTGAATTATTCAACACGCGCACAGACGCTTGCAAGCCCACACTGAACTCTATTTAGTGGCGGGGAAAACGTCCTGTTCTGCAAGACAAACACCGCGGCTTACTTAAGTGTGAGCGGTTCTGGCTGCCTCGCTGCACCCCCCACCGCCCCCCCCCTCTCCCCCCCTTTGATAATTCACACCTTGCGCCCGCTCCGCCGCGCTATTCAGATGACTAAGTGGGGAAATGGGCTGTGGGAAATAATAATCAATGCATCTGGCCCGTTGACAACAAAGGAGCGCCCACCCCCGCCACCCCACCCCCGCCTCTGTTCCCGAGGAAGCCTGGTACAGTCATTGTGCTCCTTTCACTCCCCAGCAGCCGCTGCAGTTGTTTGGGATTTCATGGTGTCATGTTCCGAGGCCCCGCGCTTCCAAATCCGAGCCCGAGAAAACCCAGCTCGTTAATTGGAAAATAAATAAATGCTGCCAAGGAGTGCGTTCCACATGGTAATAACTCGGCTGCTGGCTTCCATTCTGTCCTCCTGGAAATTTCCCCGCGGCGGCTCCCTCAAAGATTCCGCATGAATATGCATGCCCTGCACCGTGGTCAGTGCCAGATCTCTTAGCCGGTGGTTGGACGCCGGCGCCGCCGAAAGCGCGGTTTACTTTTTTTTCCGCTACGTTTGCCACCACTGTCGAAAGGGAGCAATTTAAAATGATAACGACGACACTTATTGTCTTATGGGGACGGGAAATTGTGGCGCACGCCGACTCGTAAATCTCCGCTTGTCACCGCCGGCGTGCAGATGGATCTCCTCTCCTGTGGTCGTCTCCAGCTACCCAGCATGCAGGTCCGGTGGAGCCCCGAGAGCGGTAAACAAGCGCTTGATTAATTGGCCCTCCGCTTCCATTATTTTAGGCAAAATCCGAAATGACCTGTCGAAGGACGTTCGGATAACCGTCGCTGAAATTATTTCGTCGACGCTCCGACAGAACCGACCCTC
Source organism: Nelusetta ayraudi (assembly GCF_046127955.1). Taxonomy (NCBI): domain Eukaryota; kingdom Metazoa; phylum Chordata; class Actinopteri; order Tetraodontiformes; family Monacanthidae; genus Nelusetta; species Nelusetta ayraudi. Next base: position 5,067,556 of record NW_027466058.1, on the reverse strand, counting down.
CTTCCTGGAGTATATCCATCCCTTCGCCGCCTCCTTTTCCGGCCCCCTTCCGACCGACGCGCCCGCTTCTAAACTGGGAAATAACGAAACATCCAAACCCCGAAATGTCTGCGCCAGTTATTTGGTGTATCAGTCAAATGAAGCAACTTTGAAGCCGTCGACGGAGTGATCAAACGATGAACTACATTTGATGACTTTGGCTGCAAGAAAACTCTGAGGATCATCATTTATTAAATTATCTCCTCGTTTCATGAATAAAGCGTTATATAACCGCTCTTTTACCAAAACGAGATGGCGGGTTGGGGGGGGGGGGGGACAAAAAACAAATCCACGCCCCCCCTCGCCGTCGTCCCGACACGCTCGGCCTGAAAGACGTCGCGGGCAGGTGGTAATCTCCCCGCTACAGCCAGACGTCTGCGCCTTCCACCCTCAACAGTAATTTGAATGGCTTTGAAATCAGCGACTTTTATTTTTTAATTATTTTATTTTGGCGGGGGGGGGGGCAAGCTGAGGAGGTGCGGAATGTAAGTGTCTTCAAAGGCCCCCGCTGCGGCCAATCCCGTGGCAGTTTGCTGAAATTTCAACAGGGCACAAAGAGCTGAGGATCCTGGCCGCCTCGCCCTCCTGCTCGTTGAATCATTGAGGGACCGTTGGATTATCAATGCATGAGAAAGTCCTCAGGGCCAGCACTTTAGATGGAGCCTTTAAGGAGGAGGGAGAAGGAAAAAAAAAACATCCAACCAAGGATGACTCCATGGAATCTGTCTCCAAGAATGCGAATGCACTTGTGCAGGCTTTAAGGGTGCTTGTGTGTCACAGTGATCTGACAGCGCCTGGCAGCGGGAAGCCTGCAGCCCGCTAATATTATTCCTCTGCTGCTGCTGCTGCCTCTGCCTTTTATTCCTCTTTGTTGCTCGTACAGCCCTGCGTGTGCTGTTTAGTCTGACCCAGTGTTTTTCTTTGACTCTGTTGTTTTTGTTTCTGTTTTGTTTTCGCGGATACATGAGGAGAATCGGTCGGACCTTTTATGTTCCACTCGCTCGGTTGAAACAGGTGGTCAGAGTTGACCTCTCCGTCAAATGTTATGTCTCGCGGTGGTGCGGTGGTGCGACTGAAAGGGGCACGTGAACCCCCTTTCAGCCAGATCGGTTTTCAGCTCTGTGGCTTGTGACGCGCCAGGATGTGAACAGCGCTCCATGCCGCATGGATACGATGAGCCGGAATCTTTCTTTTTCTCGGCTGGCAGCAACAGCTTCGCCGCTCGAACGCTGATTGGCCGGGCTGCAGAGGATTGATGGAGAGCCGGATTGAGGTGCTATTCTTTTTCTTTCTTTCCAATCAGATTTTAACGGTTAAAATGTTTGATGGAAACAGGCTCAATAAGGAAATTAACTGAGCACATCAGCTCACCTGTCCGGCAGAAGAGTGGGGATGACTTTTCAAGCCCCCTCTCTTCTTCCAGCTCAGACTACCGTGAAAATTCTGATACGGTATTCCTCACCCCGGTCTCGCTCCTTTTATCAGCCCCGACGGTATTTGAGAGGGGGAAGTGAAATGGACCTGTGTGTTCCTCCACTTAACCCAGAACCCGGCAACCCTGGAGCTCCAGAGGTTGGTGGTGATCCACAGATAGAAGAGAGGACCGCCCACCGGGCCAGTGGGGCCTTGACTCTCAGGGGTTTAATGGGGTTTTAGTGATATAGCGTCACTCTGATGCTGTATTAACACATTTTTCTGGGGTTTCCTTGTAAGTTACAGGCATCGGTAGTAACAGGTGTTTTTTTTTCAAGACCTATCAGTGTGTTTCCATTCTGTTTCCAGGCCATGGTCCCTCATTGACATCAACATTATTATTCAATGATATTTTCCCACTTTACTCAAGTACCTCAGTATTAATAAAGTTCAATGGGAGCCAGATGTTGACTCAAAATGGTTCGGCACCTCACATCTGGAAGTCCAGAAAGTTGTTTGGCCGTCTCATGAACTTGAATCATGAATTCGTAATTCACCCACAAGTCAGCTTGTGTTTTTTTTTTTTTTTTTTTTCTCTGTGAGTATGAAGGAGCCAAAGGATGAAAACTTCCAGTATCTAACTAGGCGCCTGTTCACCACAGCCTTCCAGTGTGGGCACCGAGCCTGCATTTTTATCTCCTCCCCTACCTCTCCCTGCAATAGATCCGCTACATCCAAATCACAGCAGACAGGCAGGCACATATCACATGTATCCAGCATAGCCTAATGATAAAATCATAAATCTCCTCAGGCTCGCAGATAGCCTAGTTAGGCAGCAGTTAGAATTCACGTTGTCTTGGGACCAATCCCTTTTCCCAGCCTACCTTGCAGCGTCTCTATTATGCGGCGCACTTCCTTGTTCAGCACACTGTGAAAACAGTGATTATTTTGTGAACTCCCGGTGATTCTGAGAGGTTGGGAGATCTTGTGGGTATAGCGTGCCGCTCAACAAAGCAACCTGAACAAGGGGCCCTTTCAATATGTAGCCTACTCTGCTGGGATTACGCTTATCTTCAGAAGCACTATAACTTATTCCTCTGGGGGGCCTCTGTCTTTTCATGATCACAACCGCTATCTGAACATGATGGTGAATGAACAGGTGAAGTCTGAATGCTGCTGCTGCTGCTGCTGCTGCTGCTGCTGCTGCTTTTTGAGCCGCTATCTTTCATGGCAGCTCTTGGCAAACACAATCTCGACTGCCGAGCGTCTCTGATGGATGGAGGACAGAAGGATGGTCTTCTCGACAGCTTCCTCAGTTTTGGAAGTGATTTTCTTTTTTTTCCCCCTCTCACGTCATGCAAATAAGCTCGCTTCAAATAATGTCTCATTAGCATTTTTAATAGGAGAACTGTTCCTCCGTGTGGGGGAAAAAATGATGAGTCATTTTTTTTCCCGCATGCTCTTCGTTTTGTGTCTTTGAATCGGTCCTTTTGCGAGTGGATCTGTTCGACACACGCCGCACAAACACTCCACTTTGTTGAGTGTTAAATATAATATGTGACCTTGTTAACTCTTTATCTCATTCTTTTGCTAATGCTCGCGCATTGTTGCGGAGGGGATAATCAGCCATGTCGGCAGTTGCAAGCTCGGAGATCGATTAGTGCTCTGTTTCATTCGCCATCTCTGCCACCCCGGGGGTGTATTGCTCTTTTTAAGCTGCGCTGTTCAGCAGTCCAGGCCCGCCATCATTATTAAGTTCTACAATACAAATATTGATTAGACTGTATTTGCAGTAGTGATACTGCAACAAGGGACTGGCTGGTGATATCTGTGTTTGTTTTCTTCCATTGCTATGTCAATCCTTTATTTTTCATGGTACAATGATGACCAGGACTCTAGATTATCCCTGTGCTTTTCATCAACATTATGGATATATGGCACATTTGCCAGTGAGAGGAACGTCCTCTCACCTCTAACCATACCATCGGGTATTTTAATTGCATTTTCTGCGTTTGATTAATACGGTTAGTGTTAAGGTTAGTGTAATTAGCATCCAGTGTGTCCATACAAAAAAATAATAGGCCCAGTTTTATTGGTTTACTTGCCTTGAACAAGTAGTAAATAGCTAAGTAACTCATTATGGCTCTTGTCTGTATAGGTTATTCAGGTTCAATATTACTTTAGCTAGACTTTGCTGAACACCCACCATAATAATATTTATCATATCATCATCATTCATCATTTTTAGACCACAATCCAATACATACATACAGTGATACAACACCAGATGGTGCACACAAAGGAAATGGACATTGAAAAAATGAAAGAGGGTCGCAAGATTAAAATGAAATTGGACCCATAGAGTTCAAGACACAAAAGAGTTAAACAGAAAACAATTGTCAAGATGTGTCTTATTGTTTGTTTGGACATTTAAAATAATTAGTTCCTTAGATGCAAATAAAGGAAGAGTATGGTGGTGGATTCATTCATTCATGCATGTATTCATTCAAAATGATTGACACTTGATTTGTAACAAATAGGACAAACCCCCTGTCAGCAACAGAGCGCCCCCAGCTGGCCTGGTATAGGACCATACAGCTTTGGTTGTCTGCCCCTTCACTTTCTTGCTTTACTACATATACTTCCAGTTATCCAGTACTTTAATGTAATGCCTCAACACAAAGCAGAAGCCTTTTAATGATTTCAAAGACAGATATAAAAGAATGTGAAATGAGTTCCTTGACAGACCGGTTGCTGCTAAAGATAGTTGAAATGATGTTTTGCTGAATGTCCTGGACTCACCTCGCTGAAGACGCACCATAATAGTCTAATCCAGGCAAGCATTAATGTTTCTGCACTCGACGCTTCCCGCAGCCCCTGTTGATTAAGACCGGCGTCGCAGTAATTGAGTCGCCGTCACACTCTCGTGTCGGCTGCAGAACAACGATGCTTGACTGGGCTTGGGAGCCTCGGGCTTGGGTGTGACAGCCGACACAGGACGGAGGAGCAAAGGCAGCGCATCAGCGCGCGCCCAATCAGGCTCTTCTGAAATATTAATCACCCCCGCTGTTTGCAACAAAAGCCGGAAAACAATTCTGTTTTAACCTCCCCCGCTTTTTTTTTGTTGTTTGTTTGTTTTCGCTGACAATTGGTCCCGGCGGCTGCTGCCTGGAGCCAGACGCTCCGTCCACCGAATTCATGCCACATCCCCCTCCTGTCCCTCACACAGGTGCCCGTGAGTGAGTCAGCCCTCTTCTGTGCCAGGGGAACATTTTAGGGCAGGGCAGCGTGTGCACGTGCCCGCGTTTGTGAAGAGCTTCACAAACATATGCAATGCAATTATGCTCAATTATGGGTGATCAACATTTGCATAATCTTTATCCCAGCTACTCCTTTGGAACCAATCAGATGTTGTTGTGTTGTTGTTTTTTTGTTGTTTTTTTTCCAGCACGAGAGTCCCATGAATAATTTATAGCAGTAAAATATATCTATTCTGTGCTCTGCTCTCAGTGATCTCAGTGGCTATTGAGCCTCCTCAGTCATCTATCATTTATGATGGAGAGAGTCGGGAAGGCTCCCTGATTGAGCTAATGAATGCAAATGCAGCGAGGGAGTAGCACGGGTCACTGGCCACGTCCCCCTCCTCCCCATACGTGTTTTCTTCGCTATCAATTCACTCGGAGGCCCGTAAACAAATGTGGCATGTCATTTACTGTGACCGCGGGACGATTAATTTTCATAAAGACAGGAGAGGAATGGCCGTCTCGCCGCTTCCGCCGCTACCTGGATGCGCTTTGACAGTGACGCCGAGCGTACATGGCAGCCCAATTACATCCTCAGCGCTTGTTTTCTGTTTTATTTAGGCGAAGGGGAATCCGCTTAGTGTGAGTGACCCTCGCGGTTTAAAACCTGCATGGAAGAGCTGCATTCGTGGAAAGCTCCCGCTCCTTCACCGGGTCACGCCTGGAGCCCGACTGTGTCGCTTAACAGTGTTTTAGCAACACGTCTGAATGTACTGCACTCTTAAAATTTGATGTTAAAATGTATCGTTAAAGGTTGAATGTGTAATATTTGAAGAAACAAGTGGTCACATTTTAGATTACAGCGCTCTTTCACTCAAGTCCCCTTAAGGACTCTTTACCCTCCCTCTCCTGAGCTTGCCAGTGAACTACAGTAGCATGCGAGCACAAACCTGGATACCTCCTACACCTTCTTCTCCATTGGTTTATTTTAGGATGCGAGCGTTCACCCTAAATACGAAACACTCTGTAAGGCAGGCTGGAATGTCCACACTGTGGCGGTGCAAGATGGCAGCTAACTGGGTGCAAAACCCATGCTCCATCCATTTTCAATACCTGCGAAGGTAGGGTGACACCTTGGACAAGTCTCAGAGCCACATAGAAAAACACAACAGCAAACCATTTCACACGCACGGTCAATTTAGAGTTGTCAATTCACCTTGCATGCATGTGAGAGGAAGACGGAGAACGCTGAGAAAACCCATAGAGACAAAGGGTGAACATACAAACTCCACACAGAAACGCTAACCACTCCAACACTGCTCTATGTATATTCTTATAAAAATAGAATTACTCTTCTGAGGGTAGGAAAAACAAATTACTTTTATTGTACTGTCAGTATGGTCTGTATGCTAAACTTCTACCAATATTACAATTATGAATTAAGCCACATACCTTTAAATTGCATCCACTGTTAAATTGCACTGGGTTAAAATACCAAATTCCCAGTGGTGGTGACGGTTTCGCTGATGGTCGGCCAATCAGCAGTCACCGCCCGATGACATCAGAACAGCGAAACACTTCACCACTTCAACAAACGGAGGTCGACTTGCTCGTGGCGCCCCGTCGTCTCTGCTCGTTCAACTGAACCTCTGCGCGGCGCATTAACATTTTAGCTGTCTGTTATTTAGTCCTTTATTGCGATGACAAATATGTTTCCCTTTTAAATGGAGTTTAAGGCTCCTCGCTGGCTTTCGTTTGAGTTGTATCCTAAACAACGAGCGTCACTCCTCCACCACCCGCCGACTTTGTTCCAGTTTGCTTTTGAGAACCGCTGTAACAGTCTGAACCAAGCAAGTTGACACGGGAACAACAGTGATAGCTGAGACACTTTTTTTAAAAGATGAGAGGCGCTGTTTTGACAAGGTGCTTTTAAGAATAAGATATGTATTGTTGTCGAGGTGGAAGGAAAGAGAACATCAGGCAGTCATCAGCAGCATGACTCATGAGCACCATGAATCAGGGGCACGATGGAGATGCAGTGCTGCATTAACGTGCATGAGCTTGTAAAACCTGTTGTGAAGCAGCATCTTAAAATGCTAATAAAGAAATAAATAAAAAACGCTTAATGCATTCCGGTCAGAAGAACAAGTGTCCGCGCTGTCCGCTACTTCGCCTGACACTCGGCAGACAGTAATACGCTTCATTTCTGCCGAGTGAATGTGGGATTAATTCTCGTGCAATTCCGAGTTATTCTCCACTGTGCTACATCCCGGACTTTGATTCAGATCAAAGAATGAGATCAGACGCGTTGAAGCAGGCGGCTTTTAATGGCGCCTTAATGGACACTGTCTTTTGGAGAACAGCGGCTTCTTTTGTGTGTGCGTGTGTGTGTGTGTGTGCGTGTGCGTGTGCGTGTGCACGTGTGCGTGCGCGCGCTTGAGTGTGTGTGTTCCAGCTCATTATGAGAAGGGAGGCATAATGGAAAACGTATGGACATTACTTTATGCTAAATTGCCGGACTCCACAGTCACATCCATCTGGAATACAGGGTGACGCTGTCTGCCGGCGGTGGTTATCTCCCTTCAGTATCGTGAGCTCACCAAGTGCCTGCCGCATTAAAGGGAAACCGCCACCCCGCCCTGGCCCTCCACCCCCTAAACTACTTGTGTTTGGGAGGAGCAGCCTAAACAGGAAGCTCTGCTAGCGGCTCATTAGCAGCTCAAAGCCACAAGCATTATCTTATACAAACTCTTTCAGAGTTTAGCCGGCGGACCAACGGAGGAGGAATTTTATCATACCCTTTTTGCCACTTTGGCAGGCTAAAACTGGCTCTGCACCTGGTTGTGTTTAGCTAGCAGCTCGCCAGTAGCAGGTGTGTGATATGTTGAGCGCTGCACTAAAGCGCCAGCGGTGCGGTCTGACAAATGTGATGCATTTTCTACTTGTTAAAACGTCGTTTTGAGTTTTGGTTAAGAAGCCTGTCCGTCAGGTGTGGGAGTGGGAGCCAGGCACTGGGCCCACACAACTTCCACTATTACCTTCTTTTCCTTTTTTCCTTTTTTTTTTTTTTTTTTTTTAAATATTCGCCAGCATTTTCAACTCCTGCCAATGTCCGCACTTTTTTTTCTCTCTCTCTCTTTTTTTCTGCCTCAGCAGGCAGCCATCAGTTCTTTCTGCTCTGCTTTTGATATTTATATTTCCGCAGGACTTTAATTGCTTTGTGCTGTAGCTTTCATGTCCCACCATTGTGAGCGCGCCCATTATGTCAGTATGCGGTTTTTACAGCCTGACTCCAAGGTGTTGACTCACGGATACTTTTCCAAGCCACTCACATGCTGTGTTCAGCTGCCTTAAAAAAAAAATGCACATTATTGTTATAAAATTCACTGCTTCCTTTGACATTTTCATTTATTTCCACCTCATCCGTCCATCATGTAAAAATAATCCCATCGCATACCACTTGGTTCTATAGAAGGATCATCTACGCCATGATAAAGACCAAACGCAAATGCGTTGAGCAATTTCTCCTATGCCATCTATTACTTTTAATATGCTTCTATTCAAGCTGTTCTATCTTTATTATACTTGCAGTAAAAAGTGCCTGCAATTGTACTTTTTAAAGAAAAACAAACCTGTTTGTGGGATGCCAGACCATCAGGACCAAGCCTTGGTTGGATTAAGACTATTTAAAAAGAAATGGAAAAAAAAAATGGATTTGATTTGACTAATTTATTGGAAGCCACAAGCAGTGAACACACAAGCACATAGTTGCAGATAAGGGAAGTCTGGTTGAGCCAAGTTTCCACCAGGCAGTCAAGGATTACCGCTTTGTTTTTTGGAGGGAGGTGGGAGATGTTTACCAAGTTGCACAGTGCACCAAAAGCACCACTCTTTTTTTGTTCTTACCCCACAGTTGTAGGGGATTTATCCGTAGTTGGAGGGTGGGCAGAAAAACACAGCAAGTTACTAATTAAGGTGAAATCACCAGAGCTGCCTCCTCCGCTGTGCGCTCAGATAAAGAGTTTTCCCATCGTCTCAAACATGGCCAATAATCATCTTTTCAGAAATCGTTTTTTTCTGTGTGTGGTTTAGAAAAATGTGCAAGTATGCAGACAGTGTGCAGAAGCGGCCAAGCGTGTTTCATTCCTGTCTCGACCCTCCATTAGGGAATCAGTGCCACGCCTCACGTGAACAGCAATAGGCTAATTTGCTGTATTTTCTTGGTGCCCGGGTGGCTCCAAGAATGCCAGAAGCTGCAGGCGACGTGTTTGCACGCACATGCTGCCGGACGTCATGGCCGTGAAAACTTTTTTTTTTGGTCTCCGTTGCTGAAAAAAACGATAGATTTAGAATGATTTTTTATCCCCCGATGCTCAGTTTGAGCCGCAAGGACTTCAGAGCATCAACTGAGGTTGGGTCCTGGGTGCTTCCATTGCACACACAGCACCATTATTATCATCGTAGGAAAATTAATTACAGGCATTAAACCGTGTTACAGAGTTAACTTATGTATTATATTCATTTACCTCAGCGATTCTTAATAATTGCAGCCTTCTGGCCTCTTGGCTGTTTGTCTGCACAGAAGATGAGTTATTACACTTTACTAATGAGGGCAAAACAAATGCAATTCAAACAAAAACACCCGAAAGCCTTTTTTCTGAATTTCTTCTCCTTCAAGATCATCTAAGAAACAGTTTTATCGCTCTACTTAATCCCTTAAAACTTTTGCAAAGATCCAACCGTTATTACCTTTTTCAAATCATAATGTGTCAGGCAAGCGCACGGCACTAATTTAATTAGCAGGCAGTTTGACAGCAAACGGTTTCAAAGTGAAGATCCACAGAAAAGGAGAGAATTTTTTATTATTATTAGTAGTTTTACTTTGTCAAACTTTGCACAGCTGTAGCCTCTATTTTGTATCAAATTGCATGCATAATTTTGAAAAATAATATTTATTTTCTTGCCAGTCGGCTCTCGATGTGGTGTTTGTTTTGGTTTTTTTTTTAAATCCTAACCCTCCTGACAGCCTCGTGGGTGGACCTCTTGCACCCTCGAGGTTAAGGCGGGCACAGTGTCATGTCTGTCAGGTCAGCATTTCTTTGTGTGTGCGCGTGCGTGCGCGTGTTCTCACCGCACTTCACAGCCAAATTCAATCCCTCCCTCGGTCTCGGGTGAAACGTTCCTCCGGGCTCAGGCCGGCTCTCCTGGGTAAACTCTCTGGGGAAAACTCACGGTTGAATGTTTTCCGTCTTTAGCCGTCAACATTTTTGAGGACTTTACAGACCGGCTGCGTGTTTTGCCTGCTACCAACTTTGACGATTTTCATCGTCTTTCAAATCAAGTTTTTACCTAATTAATTAGCGCTTACACACTCAAGTTCAATGTTTTTCACCGCATTGGCAACGCTCCGAAAGCATCGATCCAACAAACGTTTGTTACTTCATTTGTTCGTGGTTGGTTATTGGTGAGGCGAATTTAGGCCCGAACTTGGAGTTAATTTACTGTGAGCACACAGAGAGGTTACTTTAATATCCCGTCGATGATCATAATTCTTTTATTCCCGCCCTAGAATCAATCTTTTTGAACCGCACAGCAGAGCAGCTGGATACCTGAGCATTCCGATAAGAGGATCTGTCTTAAAGCAGCAAAGTGTTTCATCTCCATAATCCCATGTCTTGCAAACCCTGTTTGGGAATCCTAAGCATGCATAAGCCCCACTTTCTATTTGTTTATTATATTTATTTGCCTGGGTTTTTTTTTTTTACCAGCAGATCAAAACTTTCTTTTAAAATGGAGCAGCCAGTTTCGCCGTTACTCATTTAGTAGAGGATTTTGAATTTAGAGCCTTTTCTTCTCCCTTTGTTTTCTTTGCTTTCCTCTGCCTGTGTTGCCTTTCTAATTTTGCCTGGCACTGCCACCAACCTCCAGCCAGCCGTACCCAATAAGCTTTTTGATCATCCTTTTCAAAGTGTTAACTTGTTTTGTTTTTTTTTTCCATTCCTTTTGTCCCTCACATGGATAATTAATTTGCTTTTATTTTCACATTTCAATTGCGACCCAGCCGCTGCCTTTTCAAAAAAAAAAAAAAAAAAAAAAAGAATAGACATTTGGCAATGATTACAGGTGGTGCTGAAAAGAATAGTATTTAGATTCAAGTCACAAGTCGCCATTTGCAGTGATTTTTTGAGTAAGTCACTCACTTCCCTGGCAACCCCACCCACCCCAAAAAAAAAAGTTTTAATCAGTGGATTATTTGATGTATTCTAAACAAAACAAAACTATGAAAACAAAAGCTCAAATAAAATGAGATGAAAGCCTGACTTCAGAGCACTCAACCCGCGCAATCCACCGTATTAAATAGTCTCTTTAATGGTTCCTCCTCACCGCTTCCACGTGAAGCGCAGGCCTGGTGTGCGACTCCCTCGGCGGCCGCCGGAAACACAGCGTTGTGGAGAGAAACACGGAAAAGTCTTTTGTGACTGAACACTCTCATCATCCGCCCGCCGTCATCCGACTCGATTTTGCATCTCGGGCCTCGGAGGTGTGCGGTAGAACACAGTCTGCATTATTCAGGCGGGCAATAACTCAGAAAATCCCCGCGTGTTCCGGCCCAGCGGAGGAACGCCACAACTAAAAATATCACCGCCGCCGCCGCCGGCGCCACGCGTGCGATGTTTGCCCGTCACGCCGCCGCAGCCCTTTAAGATGTGTACATTTCAAAATAACAAAAGGTGGCGAAAGGGACGACGGGCGACCACGCGGCTTTCTGCTCCTTCCCGACGTGGCCCAGTTTCCTCGCTGCTGCCGCGGTCGTTTGTTTGATGGACAGGGAGACAATTATCCGTGAAAGTGTTGTCAAAAATGCTGATTCTGATAGATGAAATCATTTGTGCCAGGTCAGCATTATAGCACAATCACCGCCGTTAATCACCATCAGCTATTTTTTTTTCCCTCTTCCTACTGTGGACTTGGGGGTTGGTGGGTGAGAGTGCAGCTGATAAATGGTGTCCTAAATTTGTAGGCGCCGGACAATTTTGAGGAAAGTGTGAAAGCCACAGTTTTATTGTCAGGGATGATGATGATGATGATGATGATGATGATGATGATGATGAGCATCATCATCATCATCAATATCACCACCACCACCACCACCACCATTACCATCATCATCATCATCATCATCATCATCACCATCACCATCACCATCATCACCACCACCACCACCATCATCACCACCACCACCATCACCACTGTCCTTATCATCATCACCACCGTCATCATCATCACCACCACCACCACTATCAGCATCACCACCACCACCACTGTCATCATCATCACCACCACCGTCATCATCATCACCATCACCATCACCACCATCGTCATCATAATCACCACCACCGTCATCATCATCATCACACTTGAGTGCTCTTGTGTACAGTCTTGTGTAGAGATTGTTCAGGCGTATTTTTACCAAACCCACTGAAATTCCCGCAGTTCAAATTAGAGTAATTGCTTCAAATTTGCACCTTTTCACATCGCAAATAATGCCTCTCATTCTAATCACTGGTTATGGTCTTGAAAGGCTATTGAAATGACTCAAGTGCTGTTTCAACCACAACGAACCAATGAGGATCCCCTCGTTTCTGATGTGAAACATGAAGACGAACCCAGTCCATCCGACCATGCGTGCATGCGTGTGTGGGTTCCAGAGGAGGCGTGTGGCCCCATCTGAGGCCTGTTTTTTGTTGTTGTTGTTGTTGTTGTTTTTTCCCTCCCATGGATAACAAGCTCCAAAGCCACAAGCACGTCTCCAGACTCAGAGGAAGCTTTCAAAGAGCAGCCACCACCTCCTCCACTCTCTCCTCCTCCTCCGAGCCCAATCTGTCCTCAGTCGAGTCCCCTCTGGCATGCCCCCTCCACCCCGCCACCCCCGCTGCTCCAGCCCTCCCGCTATGTCGATGGAACCGTCTCCCACTTGAATGTTTTGAAAGTGAAAGTGGGGGGAAAAACGCGGCGGAGGGAAGTGATGGGACTGTTGAATGCAGAGCAGCAGTGGAATGAGCGGCGGCCGGTAAACAGCCGGCCGTGTCAACTGGATTCAAAGCGTTTTGGTGTTTTTTTTTTTCCTGTGTGTTTGTGTGCGTTGCTTGTAATGTGTGTTGTGACGTGACGGGCGGCTGTGCTGTTGGGGAAACACTAATTACGTTGCGCGAAACGTCGTCTTCCGCGCAGCCTTCGCACGGGCTGGGAGCTGGGAGGCGGAGCCGCGTGTCATAGCTCAGTACGTTCTTAAGAAGGCCAAGCGGCAAGTCGGTACAAATGAATATTTCACTGCGGGCCGACATCGCCAGCGATGTGGGCAGAAGTGGGAGGATGCGGCGGAGGGGATTCATTTCTTCCTACATTCTCCGCCGCTCTGCTTTTTTTTTTTTTTTTCAAAGCATCCTTATCCTCGATTCATCTTCAACGGGCGTCTGCAGATACGCTGACGACGCTAACAAACAGCGGGGCGGGGGGGGGGGCTTCCGGCGCGCGGCTTCCGACAACGAGAGGCGCACGCGTGGGAATGCAGGATGGAGAAATGAAACACTGCACAAAACATTAGCGTGCATCGGTTTGTTCGCGCGCCCTGGCGCCCGAGAGGCCCTCTTCAATCCTGGAGGATGCATCAGCCTGAGATCTCAATCAGGATGAAGAAGTCCTTCTGCTGGGGGTCTCTCAGCGCTCCGGCTCTCCTTGCGTGCACGAGTCGCGTTCATTTGACTTTGTAATTGCGAGCAATGTCCCCGTCGCACGGTTTGGGGGTGTGCGTCTCGTTCTAACGCGGCAACGCAGGGCAGATGGTCTCTTATTAACAGCAATTAAAAGCTCCGTCACTGATTGGGCTTTCGGCGACTGCGTTCAATTCGAAAACGTATCCATGATCAAACAAACGCCCGGAAAACGTCTCGCTGGGCGCCGCCTCCTTCGCCAGGTTCAGCCCTGCAGCCGTGCAAACAGCCCACCGCTCCCTGTTTCCGTTATTTACTTTGCATAATTTAAATTAAGATGGTAAACGTATGTAAAGAAGAAAAGGGAGAAGAAAAAAATAAGCTTAAGCTTACTGTACGCAGTGACATTTTCTGGATCTAATGAAGACAAAACGCTGCCTTTGTTGTGTGGCCATTCTTGAGGGAGCCGCGAGACCTTAAACAGAATAAAGTAGGTCAGGCGGCTGACGCCGGGCGCCCGTGGACATGTTCTTTATGCTGATACGGCTTTGTGCAGCGGCGGCAGCAGAAGCAGCAGCGGCAGCAGGAGGGGCAGCCGCCCTTGCATGGTAGCGGAAGGAGCCATTGTTAGCGGTGGTAACCGCTCATTATCAGAGGAAAACAGCCCGGAGGTGTTTATTTGATCATCTCGCTCCTTCTTGTCCGTCACATTGTGGAGTAAAACGCTTATTAAAGAATCCGGGCACGACGTGTGGAAGTGTTGTGTAGCCGCCGCGCAGGGGCGAATTTAACGGCGCCTGACCCGACGGCTCGTTAAAACACAAGACTCAAGCCATCTCCATCTGATACTTTCCGCTGCTGCTTCTTAAGTTCTTATATGCAATTATCCCCGAATACCAACTATTTAAGTCCCGGGGATTTTTTGGTTTTTTTATATTTGTCTGTTTCCAAAGCAAAATTTTAATCAGCACCGTAGTCAGAACGGATGCCTTTGCCAGCAGGTCAAGAAGAAGAAGAAACCTGACTGTCTGTCTGTTCTCGCGCTGACGTGACGTGAAGCAACACGTTGGACGCATCTATTAAAACAGGAGATGGCTGCTTGATTTTGCGTCCTCCCTCAGTCCTCAGTCCTCGTTGCGTGCGGAGGTGTGCAAACAAGTCAAGAGACTGACAACAGCACAATGGGGACGTGGAGGACTGGTGAAACGGAGCCTTGCAAAGAAGAGGGAAAGACTGACAGCCGACGTGAACGACGGGAGGAAAATCTCTCCCCTCGTTCGCCCGCTCGTCGTGAGGAATATTAGAATAATCCGCACAATCTTAAGGTTTATTGTTGACTGCGCGCAATGACTGACAGCCGATTAAAAATAGGGATGGGATTTTTTTTTTTTTTTTTCCAGGCTGCAACACTTCTCAGATGACGGGCTGTGCGTGCCAAGAGCGGCAGCCCTCGGAGTGAACAAACACACTCTTGGACGCTCCCTCAAGGTGTCAACAGGGGAAGTGTTTTGCTCCTCGGCTGCGAAACTGTGGCGCGAGATCCCGTCCCGCTCATTCCCGTTGACGTTTACTCATCATCCGCGCCAAAGGCAGTCCTCCCGTGGAGGATTTTGACGCTGTTTAAGTTTTGCCTTGAACGTCTTTGTGATTTTTTTTATTTTTTTTTGCTTTCGTGCAAGCTGGAGTTTCAACTGAGGTCGACGCCGGGCCTGATATTGATTGTGCGCATCAAGGCGCCGTAAGGGCATCGTTTCTTTTTTCTGTTTTTTTTCATTTTTTTTTCATTTTTTACATTTAATCGACTTCTACGAAAGAGGGTTAGGGCCACAAGAAGAGAAAAAATGATACAGGAAGGACATTTTTATTTAAGTTTTGATTTGGAGTTTTAAGGTAAAATTTCGTGAATAAAGTCGGCGTAAAAAAAATACAAAATTTCGTGAATAAAGTCGACGTTAAAAAAGATGAAATTTCGTGAATAAAGTAGACATTTTATGAATAAAGCCGATGCAAATAAAGTGGAAATTGGAAAGTAGACTGGATGGATGATGGATTTACAGTTACCCATCGTGTGTATCCCACAAGGTTCACCCACAGTAATCGGGGGACTGGCAAAACGGAAATACTCCACTAGACTTGTGCGCACATCCTTCCGACTTTATTCTCAACATTTTTGACTTACTTCACGTTGACATTAATTGCAAGATTTCGATTTTACTCACGAAATTTTGTCTTTTTTTTACGTCCACTTGATTCTCGAAATTTCGACTTTAATCTCGAAACTTTATTCTCGATTTGGAAACTTGAAAAAAGATTCTATCTTATCCCCCCCGCTCCCCCTTCTTGTGGCCCTAATCCTCTTCCGTAGACCTCTGCAGTTTTGTGGAAAGGCGGAGATGTGTGTCTGCGGGAGCTCCCCTCAACACGAAGCGGCGCCTGCAGTCGACGTTCAAACACTTCAAGGGTCTCGGTCGGCGGGTGGGCGGCTGAGTGGGCGGGGTCTGCTTTTCCCCCGGTGGATTTTTGTTGAGGAAGGCAATCGTAATGCATATCTCCAAGAGCCATGTGTGTATTGAACATTAGTTTAGGTTTTCTTTTTTTCTCTCCACCCCCCCCCTTCCCCGCTCTCCATCCTCCCTCCTCTGCTTTTTCCTCTTAGAACACTTGCTTCTGAAAAAAAGTGGCGATCCGCTTTGCAGCCGGGGCTTTTCCGCGCGGATACACGAGTGCTTTTGTGCGTCGATAAGAGTTGCGCGAGTGCCACGGGCCTTTGATCTGCCCGACCAGAAAAAAAAAAAAAAGATGTTGATGCCGCTGTTTACTGCGAGGCTTTAGATCGCCGCGCCGTGCACGGCTCGTTGTGGTTAAACCCCCCCCCCCTTTCAAGCGTCTCTCCGAATTGGCTCGGCGGACTTGTTCTCTGTAAGGAGACGGCTTTCGACACAAGCAGCCTCGCCGTGTAGATGAAACGATGGGATGCAAAGCACGCCACTGGGAAAAACGTTCCCCCACCCCCTCCCTGAATTCCCACCCTGGTGGCTTGTGGATGCATCACAGGTTGATGTGGTCTGTTTTATTTTCCCCCTTCAATGAATGAATTCGACTGTGGAAACAAGAGAGCGCAGATACAACAGAGCCCCTTGTTCGTTGTTTGTGTGAGCAAACTTTCCGATAATGTTGATTCTGATTCGGATTATTGAAAGACAGAAATAAAGCAACTTGTGTTGGGTTGTGCTTGACAGATGTTGACTCAAGTTTGAAAACAGCGCATTTTTAATAAGTCTCGGAAATACATAAGAAACTGGGTACCAAGTTTGTTTTCCCAGCCCTCTTGATTAATTTGATTAATTTGATTTCTTGAACTAAATTGCACTTACTGAGCTCTGCAGCTGTCCCTTTTTTTTTTCCTTTCACTTTTTTTATATTTCTTTTCCTCCCTCAAATTAGGCTCCCTGATCGAACTAATGTGCGAAAAAAAATGTGAGAAACGCGAAACTAATGGCTGGGAGTAATTTGATTTCGGCACTAAATGCACAACGTGCCCCTCATGGCGGGAGGTGGGGGATTGGGGGGGTTGACGACGACAGGACGTCACAAAGACTGTCCAGTGGGAAAAAAAAAAAGCTCCTGCCGGCGCTGCCATTTAAATATGACAGCAGCTTCTCGGCTTCTCACAGGAGTTTTTGCCGTATTGATCTCCATTGATGATTTCTTTGTTTTCCCCTCTGCTTGGCGCAGTGTGACCTTTGGCTGATTCAGGCACACACAAAGACAAAGGGCACGCGGCCGCAAATGAGATATAGATTCTTTTTTGCGAATGTGCAGAGAGCGTCGCACGGATCATCGCTGCTTTACAGTACTCCCATCTGTGCTTGTTTGTTTTTTTCTTTTTCTTTTTCTTTCTGCGAGAGGAACACTGACCACCGCCGGTGACCTTCGCAGGGATTACAGAATGAGAGGATCAATTCCAACACTTTGACAAGCCGGTTGGCCGACGGTGATTAATCTAAGCAGGTGGCAGCCGCGAGATATGTGGGATTCTTAAGGCTCTTATTACGGCCGCACCAAGGTCCCTTTAAACTTGCCAACAGGTAAATAATAATTGACACAGCGTCGCCGGCACGTCTCTCCTTGACCCTTGAAGACCTGGCAGGTCGGGCCGTTCCCCATCATACCAGATTGTCATCTTGTTGTCTCTCATCTAAGCGTTTTTTTTGTTTTGTTTTCTTCTTCTTCAAAAACAGCAACGAAAACAGCAAATTGCCTCGCTGCCTCGCTCTGTTCCAACCGCACAGCAGCCACGCTTGCTAAAATGTGTTCCCATCTGATGAGGAAACTGGGACAAAGTGTACTTTGGAGGGAACACAGCCATAAGTCTCCTGGCCTTTCGGGGCTGAACCTTGGGGGAAGGCAAGTGCTCTGAAATACTTAAGATATTCCCTTTATCTAATCCTTGGGGTGGCGATATTGCATTTGTGGGGTTGCAAAGGGTTTTCAATTTCATTTCACCTTCCCGGTGTGCGCCACGCTCCGCAAACGTTAAACGGCCAGAACGGAGAGACCCCGGCCACGTGTTTGATGTCGGCAGCATTCCATACTAATGAGGTCTAAGTATCAGGAGTCCACAAATCAACTTTCCACACCTGGCCCTGTCCTGAACTCCCCCTCCGGCAGCGCTCTCCCATCCCAGCTTCCCCAGGACCTGGGCCACGGCAGCGTTCAGAGCATCATTATTCTCGCATTCTTTATCTAGAGATGGGATCGATAAATCCATGGCGCTCTGACTGGACTCGGGTGTCCTTAGGCCTCTTATTTTTCCTCTTGTCAATCCACAAGAACACTTATCTGCTGGAACACGTTGATGCATTGTGCGACGCCTTGCCGAATGTTCATTAAGTTGTTTTTCAATGAGGAGCAGGGATCAATAGCACAGGGCGGTGATTCATGCCTGCCCGCCCCTATGCGTCTGTGCTCATCTCTCTGAAGGATTAGCATGCCGGAAGACACAGACAATATGAAGGAGTCAATTAGTATCTCATGAAATATAAATGATTATGCAGGTAAAAGAAAAAAAATTGCTCTTGACTTTTCCCCCTAATTGCAATTAAAAGTTTCTTATTGGAGAATGTGTGTGTGTGTGGGAGGGTGCACGGAAGTAATAATTGTGCATTTACATTTTTAAAAGGGGTTGCTGTCTGTAAATAATTTATGGGTATTTATACAAGTGACTATCTTAAATCTACATTTTTTTGTGTGCCCTCGCTGATTCATTATGGTAACACGATTAGCTTACCTGCTAATTGATTTGCACACTCGAAATCTGGAGGGCCTTTTTTTTCCAGAAAATTGGCAGTGATCAAGGAAAAAAGGTCACAGTGACGCTGCCATTTTCTTTTCTTTTTTTTAAGCTTACAGTAGGAAAGTAGGAAAAAATTAATTTTTGCTTCATAAAGTGTAAGGGTTAAAAAAAAAAAAATTGTTCCCAGTTTTATTAGCGCAAACATTATTTACCAATTCTGTCAGGTTTCTTGCACAGCCGAGTTCAGCACCTTTGAGGCGTCCATAGGAGTGAAGTGGAAGTGTTGTTTTGGTGCACGTTTGAGTCTGCAAAGACACGGATGGAAGCAACAGCTTGACAGATACTCGAAACGCAAAGGCAGTGATTCTATCCTCGCCTTCTCTCCAAGGTCAACTGATCGATACTTGGCCAACACTACATGAAAGAACTGGTAGTCTAGTAGTTTGAGGTGTTTCTGGGTTGAGGTTGCGGAGCTGACACAATATATGTGTTTTTCTGTTTGTTTTTGGTCTCTTTGTTTTTTTCCCCAACCTGGCCACACGTGCTCCACTCAGACTGACTAACCTGTAAAAAGCAGCTACCGCCATGAGGGACTTTGTTCTGTCATCAGAGGGGAATCCATTACAGCTTCGTTACATCAGCCTAAGGATGAACTTTTCTGAGCCTCCAACAGGCGGTTGTTTCTTTTCAGACAAAACAAACAAGCACATATTTTTTTTCTAGCTATTCTCGCTATTAACAGCAGTCAGAAAAATACTTTGATAGACCGATGTCCTTCTCATACATATATGGAATTTAGGGGTATTATCATACAGCTAATCATGAAGAAAATGTATCTATTTTGACATGTTTATCCATATAGTACAAGTTCTGGGTATAATGCCGCAAACTGTAAACATGGGCTAAATATAAATCATCTGTTTTTCTTCATTGATTACTTTGAAGTTGGTCTTGAGAGTCTCGAGAATGTGGAGATGCCTGATTAGAATTTCATAGTATACTGCGTATGTATGCATGCACATGGCTGGAAATATTCATTATGGAGCGAAGCCCCTTGCAATGTGTGTATTTCTCCGAGCCGGAGCTTCCCTCCATCTGTCAGAGATTGTGAATGTGGAATGCACTGCTTGCATCGCGGTCTGAGGCGCATTTCATGTCACTGAAGAGATGGAGAGTTTGAATCAGGTCACGAACCAGGGGTGTATTTCATTCCACCTCCTCCACATTTCTTCCCAATGGCACTGCTAGATGGCCCGGGGAGGGGGAGCAATATTGAAAAAAATAAAAAATCTTAAAATAATGAAACCGGATAAATCCTAATGTTCCTGGAGCCTTGACAAATCAATTTCTTTCTCAAGGTTTTGCGTTTATATTTAGACAATCGTATCTCTGTGTTCGCTTTATCAGTATCATTGAATCTGGTATCGTCGGAAATTTTAATTCACTTCCAACCATGTCCAGTTTGAAGAGATTGCGCTTTTGTGGGACGACCAGCTGAGAAGCGGGTGAGGCCCTGTGGAAAATGTGCCTGCTTTGACTGCCATTGTTTATAATGAAACTGTAAGTTTGAGCTGTTTAGGGATTTGCTGATTAGCACTTCAATGGCGACACCTACTAATTATACAGTGTAAGGACCTCCGAGGATTGTTGCCTTAATGCAATAATAGGCTTCGGTGTCAGAGTCATGAAGTCATCTCCATCTATGGCCACAAGAGGCTTGTCACCATTGAAGGCTGTAACATATTGGGCTGTGGCGCGGCAGCCGGGGGCATTGCCATATCTCCACAATCTGTAACCTAACTCCATCCTGCAGTACATAAAAAACAGGTCCAGGGTTATCACAGACAACCTCAAGGTTGTGGCAGTGGAAAGAATAAAGTGTTTGGCCAACAGCCCAGACCTCAAAGCAGCGGTGGGATAAGCTCTGATGTGCTGCTAGAATGACCTGCACCGAGCGGTGGGCTAACAGGGGAAAATCCTGCTTGAGGAACAGAATGTCACTTGACATGTGACCAGGCTGTTGACTTGTATGTGTCAGGCTTCTGCGGCAGCGTTTGATTAGTTACTGAGGCTACCAATTTTATTCAGAGGATCAGGCTTAAAATGAACAATATGTTGTATCTGGTTGTTATGATTGATGGAGTTTAATCATCGCTTTCTCCCAAACAAGATAAACATCACAGTCAATAGCAGCAGAATAGCCTTCTGCTTTTGGAATGGGAGGACCAATAAAATCCAATTTTGACCCCCCCCAAAAAAAATTACTTGAATAAAATGACTTTTGATTTTCTCATTGGAAGCTGCTTGGCTGGCGGCGGGTGATGCACGGCGCCTGCGAGGCTGCCGGGACAGATGCGCTTTCAGTACAGTGGAGCGACCCGACTGTTTGGAGTGCACAGATTAGTCCTTTGTTACAGTGTTGGCATAGAACTTCCTAATCTAGTGTAACTGATGACGCGGGACGCCGTCCTCGGCTGCTCCCTCCCAGGGGTTGATCACTGGCTGCCTCCCCGGATCAATCACCGCGGCGTCAGGCCATTTGTCGGTGCCGCAGAGCCTTACCTCCCACCACCGGCTCCAGCTCCACCATCACTCCATGAGGTCTCTCTGCATACGTTTCCCGGGCCCCGTCCCCGTGTTGATAAATGAGTCACCGTACGGACAGAAGCAGGAGAACGGAGGGGGGTGGGGGGGAGGGAAACAGCAGGTGTGGAGCACCGAGCGATGCATATGAAAAACAAGCCATTGTCTGACCCAAACTGCTCGCCTCGTGTATCCCATTCATGGGCTAATTTGTACGTCCCGGCACCTCCGGGCTCCAGGTCGGCAGGGGAAACAGGAAATGACGGACCTCCTGTTGCTCACCCCGGTGGGGCGCCGCTGACCACAGCACTCGGCAAAAAACTCGACAAAAGGCATCGCGGAGAACGGCATATGTGTGACTGATGGAGGCCAACTGCTCGCCCCTGAAAGAGACATCCGCAACAAAGAACACCTCCGAGGCAACGTTTTCAGCCCGGTGACAGTGGCAGAGGAGAAGAAAAAAAAAAGAAAATAAAAGCTCTCAAGTGAAAGAGATGAAAGGGAGAAGGGCGGGTGATTGAATGCTGTCAGACGGAGCCGGGCCGCACTGGCAGGGTAGTGCGACGGCCAATTCAATTTATGGAGCAGCCCTTAATGGAAAAGGCTCGGCTGTGTTTTACTGGCGCGGTCAGGATAACTATACAAATAGCTGTTTTCTGCCGTGATTAGCTTTATGCGCCGGTGACACTTTTACGCGTCGGCAGCATGCGTAAAGAGCGGCTGGGGGGCGCCGGACCTGTCCGGATTAAAATGGCCACGTCGGGCGCGGGGGTCGCTCGCTCGCTCGCATATTGTAATTTTCATTAGCAGATATTGACTGCGGACGTGCCAGACGGCTGTCAGTTTGTGAGTCATTCGCGATTCCCCGGGCGCTGATTGAAATGCGCGGCGAGGTTCGGCCCCGCCGCGTGATTTAAAGAAGATGCACTTTATTTTTTTCCCTCTTTTCTGATTGCTTTTATAACCTTCCCTAATGTCGGCGCGTGGCGAGTGTGTGGAAAATGCTTAACAACGCTTTTGAGGTTTTCAAAGTTAATGTTTGCAATAAAAGAAAACGTGGCTCTCCGTTTAACCTGTTCGCATCACGCACCACGACAACAAAACAAAAAAAACAAAAACACAATGATATTATTTTGTCCCTGTGCACTGTCTTGCCCCGAGATCAATGCATGTTTTTTTCTGGAATCACTCAGCGTATTGGAAATGTCAAATCCATCTTGGCGGCCTCTGTAATGAGTCAAGGGGTGCCGGCTGAAAGTCATTCATTTTGTTTTATTGACCATTGAATTCCATAAGGAAAATCACACACAGTGAGGCTTCAGCCCCGTGTTAATGAAAACACAGTGGACCTTGAATATATGGCTGCAGGTCCCTGTAGATCTGTAGCCACGGAGAATATTGGGGAATTACATCAGCACTGATGTCACGCACTGGCAGTAAAACATTGCTTTTTTTCCCCCCTCCTCCTTTACAATCATTTTTTACTCTCTGAGTTCCTCCCGGGTTCCTGTTCTGCTGCTCTGCCCCTGAACATCTGCAGGGAGCCACAATTGCTGCCGCGCTGTTTTAACTGCCACCGCCGTTGGCCTATCAAAACTGTTCCCACACTTTATTTAACTTGACGTGTCTTTATTTCAGTGGACTTACCTATTGATGCCCTTGTCTGCTTCTCTTAGCGTCTCGTTGTTGGTGTGTTGACCATTGAGAGTTCACCTGCACATAAGAGGCTGCAATTCAAGGTTAAAGGATGAAAGGCTGGGGTTTTTTTTTGTTGTTGTTTTTTTTTGGCAACTGTGCGTCAAAAACACAGGTGTCAAATTCAAACTGGGATGTCATTTCACGCGGCTCATGGGAGCTTAAAAGGTGTTTTGGTGTCTTAAAACGAAAGTTGACGCTTTTTTGAAGAAGGTGTTGACTATGAGCTGTTAACGGCTCGCACAGTGCACGTTGACCCGCAAGTTGACGACTGCAGATGAGTTGTTTTTTTTTTTGTAGCTTGCTTGTTTTTTTTTTTTGTTTTGTTTTTTAGTTGACAAATACCCACAAATAATGCCAAATTATAATTATCCTAACCCTAAAATTGATGCATAATGAAGACAAAGCTCATGTGATAACTTTCCTGACTGACTGTCTTAGTTATTTACCAGGAAAGTTTGATGCTTGATAGTCATAGTAATGTTGGTTTCTTAACTTTATCATTTGAAACGACTTATAATAACACAACTATACAATTAGATACGGCCTATTTTCATATAAATGCAAATGCATGTACAGTATCTGCAACTTGAATATATAATATATTCTGAAGACGGATATTTCACGCGGTTAACAAACGATTGCATTCACACAGTCTCGTAGTGGCTGCCTGACCTTTGAGCACAACCGTGTGGCCTTGGGGCGAAAAATTAGTTTGAAATCCCCGTGCTGATGGAAACAGCAGACGCAGGCAATCAGAGAGAGTGAAGCCTGTGTGGCGCGCTAGCAGCTTAAGATCAGGGCTGTGTGGGCATGGCTGCCTGTTTTAAAGAGAAGTTTGACTAGCAGCCATCGCAAAGTGGGTCTTTTCAGTCTGCACGCCCCGTGAAAGAAAAATATTCCTAAGTGCCTCCCGGGCCAAAGAATACATGGGACCAAAGGGAGGGGATGGGGGGGGTTACCCTTTTCTAAAGTACACAGTTACTCCACCAGTTTGTTAAGTTCGCGAGGAAATGAAAATGTGTCGGCATAATAAAAAGAGTAAGGCAATTCCATTTGCAATTGGACAGAACAATTTGCAACCGGAGCCACGGCTGCCGTGTGTTCAGCAACGCTGTCAAGAGCGAGGGCCGGTAGAGCCGCGCTGTGCAATTACAAGAGGGGGGGAACAAACAAACAAGTGGAATACCACATACACACACACACACACACACACACAAGCACGCAACCGCACAGTTGGTTCTCAATTTCCAAATCCGACACAACAAGCGGACGAAAACAAACGTTTCCCGCCGGTTGAACCGTTGCGGTTTGTTGCCTGTAAGGTCCGTGACGCTCCCAGCTGCATGCTGCACCGGGGGGGCGGTCCGGTCGGCTGTGCCTGGGCTGTGCGGCGCCTCGGCCCAGGGTTGCTCTCCGTTTAGAGCAAATTGCACCTTTTGTTTGTGAATTTTTTTTTTTACTCTTTTTTTTTTCCCGTTCTTCCTGACCAACTGTGAGGCAGGTCGCCCTGTTCCCCAGAGTCTCGCGTCACCCGTCCATCGAAAGACGCGCAGAGGCGTCTGGCAATCGGTTGCCAAAAAATCCAAACGACTTCGCGCCCCAGCGGACAAGACGCGCACGCGACGCAGTGCCGCAGTGCGAAGACGAGGGGAACCTGGGCGGGGGGGGGGGGGGGGGGGGGGGGGGATTTGTCAGGTGCGTACGGTCCTGTTGTCATTTTCCCTCCTCAGCCGGTGACCCTGTTCTCCGTCGCCTGGAGCAGAGTGCAGGCTGCTGCACCTCAGAGAGACATCCAGTCAGGAACCCAGAGGGGAAGCAGACAGCCAGGCCCTAATGATGAGGAGACAAGATTTGTGGCCAGCAGCAACAAGAGCCTCCCCTCAGAACGCAGGCGTCTCCGCCGAGTGTCGCCGTGACAGCGGCGGAAGGCCCTGGAGTGCCAACCCAGTTGCGGCTGAAGTGTGTGTGTGTGTGTGTGTTTGTGTTGTGTGCGTTTGCTGGTTTGCGCCGCTATTGCGTTGTCGCTCCAATGGAGCGCGTCTCTTATCTAGCCGAGCATTTCGTCTGCGTGATGAGGAAATGCATCTGTAGCTACATCCCCTTTTTTAATTTTTATTTTTTATTTATTAAAATGCATCGACGTTTCTGTCTGCATGCAGGCATTTAAACATTTGCTTCATGTGCACGGCAGAGTCTTCATGCTGCTGCTTCGGCAAACCGTAAGCCTTTCTACGCTGTCAGAAGTTGCAGGAATTCTCGTCTGAGAAGGTCGAAGCAACAAAAATCGCCTTTATTTGCTTGATCTTTTGTCGGTGCGGAGGAATGTTTTTGCAGCGGCTCGGGGAGGTTATAATGCGGCAGCGTGCGCCGGGCTGTGATTTCACCGAGTGTCCCAGGCGTGCTTTATTTCTGATTTGGCAACAAAGAGAGGAAAACAAGGGGAAAAAAAAATAATTTGCAAATCAAATTCTGTCTCATCAGCTCGGATAATTGCGCGGCTCGGCCTTGAAAAGATTTGAGGAAGTGCAGCGGAGGAGACGCAGCAACATGAGTCATTTATATGATAATCCTCCAGTCCACAGGTTGTTCGGCGGCGTGCTAATGACTTATTTACAAGCTTCAGCAGGGTTGAAAACGCCGCGCATTGCTAAGTGTGGGCTGGGGGTCTGAGATCTATATCTTTGCTTTTTTTTCCCTTCTTCTGTTTGTGAAATCAAAAATAACCAGGTTCTCTGAACCATACAAAAAAAAAAAACCCCTGCACATTGTTCTGGAATATTCTTATCTTCATTAAATATCCTTCTTCTCCCGCTTTGTGCCAGTTAGCAAGGAACATGTGAGAATTCTTTGTTTCACATTACCGTCATTCATATTCCCCCAGGCTCGCTGTCAGCATCTTACTGTCAGGATTTCTTTCTTTCTGTCTTCTTTTTTTTTTTTTTTAAGTCCCTGGATTTAAACCATCTTAGCTGACAAAATATCTATTGTCTGACAGGTTAAATTCATCCATTCTTCTCGCCTGCGACGGCTGGAATTTTCTTCCTCCCACTTCTTTCCCCTTCTCTTCTCTGGCACCGCTTTGTGCTTTCTTAAGGAAATTGCGCCTTAATGGCAGACGGTGGGAAAAAAAACGAGCGAGACGTGTCATTATATCTAACTCTCACTGCGAACTGGAGAAAAATGTCCAAGTGTCTTCCGTCGCCGACAGAGTGTAGCGCTGGTTTTATTCGGCGAGGGATCACGACCGTGATTAGTCTCTGCAGAAGTGACAGTGTGGAGCCGTGGATGCAGGTGTTCGTTTCAGCTCCGCACGGCTGTATTTTATGCCCCAGATACTGCATGTGTTTTTTTTTTTTCCCGTGGAATTAACCATTCATTCATTCATTCAACTTCTATACCCGCTTATTCCTATTCAGGGTCACGGGGGTCCGCTGGAGCCCATCCCAGCTGTCTTAGGGCGAAGAATTAACCATTGCTTGCTTAACGTGGTAGGGGTGCCGCTTTGTATTTTCACCTCATTTTGTCAACATGACGTACGTCCTGGAAAAGGCATCGGGCCAGGCGTGTGTGCGTGTGTGTGTGTGTGTGTGTGTGTGTGTGAGAGAGAGAGAGAGAGACTCGCTGACGGAACCAAAATCATGTTTTATTCTTGATAACAGGCAACAAAATGGAATGGCGCGTGGCGTCGGCACAGCTTTCCCGGTGCAAAGGAAAAGAGTGTCAACCTCCCCGCAGATCCGCGTCTAATTGGCCGGCTCTGCCGCTCTTGTCGCTCCCCGTCTCCCGGATGCCCATTCGCACCTCCCGCCCCCCCGCCCCCCGCGCAGGTTGAAGTGTGAAAATCTATTTGTTTCGTGGCGGGTGCCGCGCGGCGCCTCTCGCCACCAGCCCGTTAGCTCGGCGGCTCTGCGGAGATCCCATTTAGCTAAACAGATACCATTTAGCATTTGAAGCCAATCGCCCTGCGAGTCATTAGCAGCGACGGGAAACGTGGAACTTAAAGCGTGCGTTTCTGCCTCAGCGCCGCCGCCGCAGCAGCAGCAGCAGCAGCAGCAGCAGCAGCAGCAGCCGCCCTTTGCGTCCCGTAGGTTTGGTAATAAGGCTACAATTAGCACTTTCGACTAAGCATCGGCACGGGTCATGAATCATGGATTTGCATTACGTCCACCTGGTTCAACCTTGCGCAGCACAATTTAACCCCTTTAACAAGCCGCCTTATTAGCGCTGCGTCTCGCGGAGGTGCCCGACTACAAGTGACCTAAATGGGTCTTTACCCAGCAGGAACAACGGGACACTTGGACTGTGTCCTTTTACTACGGCGCGGTTAATGACTGACCTTTTGGAAAGCCTGTGCAGGTGGGGGGCGGGGGGGGGCGGCCTCAGAAATTAGCCTACAGTCTACAACCAGCGGCGAGCCGCTAACAGGCTAACCTTGACTGCAGGTAAACACCGGGCTTGTTTTGCAGGCCAAGGCGACGGTGTAAAAGGCACTGGCACGCGGCACACACCACCCTTTACGGGTGGCGCGTGAAGACTTCGGCGGCCAGCGCCGCAAGGTGCGGCCTGCTGACTGAGGGAACGGTCTGTGCCTAATGAGAAAGAGGAATTTGAAATGCTAACTAAGCGCCGTCAGGGCGCCCACCTGTCTCCGGTGTGCCCCCGGTAATTATCACGCATCGCCACTTCCTCATTTCTTGCCCGCCGAGATGACATTAGAATGGAGCGGGGACGGCGGCCGAGGGGGACGAGGAGGCTCTCGGCTGATTGGCCGCCCGTCCTGACCCCCATGTCCAAGCCGAGAGGAGGGAGGAAGCTCTCCAGTTCGTAATGAGCACATAGGATGTTTTCCTGGCTCTCCGCAAATAAACAACAAGCTCAAATGTTAGACTTTGTATAAATTAGCATTAATGACTTCATTATGTTGCCGGACACTTTCTCTGGTCCCGCAATCAGAGGTTCATTAAGTGGTGTCAGGCACTTAATTGAACTTCCTGTTATGTTTAAAAGGTAGTTTGACAAGTTGCTCAAGTGAACACCTGGCCCCATTTAAACAGACGTCCGATGAATGTTTTACGAGCGCCAGGTGCCAAATTGAATTTAGCCTGAACCCAGATCTTTTTTTTTTTTTGTTGTTGTTGCTTAATTTGTTTTGTCTATGCGTGCACATATGCATTTTGCATTTTATGCTTTGCATCCATTTTGCATTTTTTCATAGTTTCCCCCGGAGCTGCTTAATGACTGAACAACATTTAATTACGAGTGTGTAAGCTGTCCCCCCAGCCACCTAGCCAGGATGCTCAGCTCTCCTTAATTCAACCATACACTCCACGTCCATATGCCTGACATATACCTGCGACTGTTCTCCGTTTCTTCCGTTTCTGCCCAACACATCCGAGCGCTCACTCGCTTGTTTTGCCACGCGCCGCCCGGCCGAGCAAGTTGTCAGTCTCAGACTGCGGCAAAACAAATCACGTTATGACGGTGAGACGGAGGAGGAGAGAGGTGCGGATGAGACAGGTGATTATGTGAGCGCCTGTGATCAGAATACATTATCTGACAGGTTTTATAAATAGTCTGGCGAGCGGCTTCTCGGAACAGAGGACCCTCTGAAAGTAGGTGATGGAAAAGCTTCTAAGGTTTTTATTATTATATATTATTATTACTATTATTTGGGAAGAAGGGCCTTGTTTAATTAGCGCTGTGTTCAGAGTGAAACGTCTTCACTCCTCCCGCGTCGTCCAAACTAACCATCACTCTTAAAGGCGGCTCATTTGCATTTGTGGATGGCGTCAGCGGCAAATTGCATAGTATTGACCAGAAGAAGGGAAAAGGGGGCGTCGGCAATGTGGCCGGCGGCATAACAGTGGCAGTAACATAGGAGGCAGACAATTAATATGGGCCCTGAATCATTTATCCAGGCTTGATTGTGAGTGAATTCTCTGGATGTTTACTTTTTTTTTTTTTTTTTTTTGCCCTCTTTAGTCCATTCTGAGCCCGAGCGGTGTCAGATGTGCCCCGGGGACTTTGGACCTAATGGCCTCTATCGATTCAGGCAATAGCGGAATGAAAACCTGCTTCTCCCAGGTCTCATTTTAATGTGGCTTTTGCACCCGCGCCCCACCAAACTGTCAATTGGATCCTGCCTCTTTATGGAGCCGTAGGAGAGAGTTAGTTAATGATAGCACCGCTGTGTGGAGATTAGAACTCAATTATCTGCCTGTGCCATGGACCTGGGTTCTGGCCCAACATTTTAATCATACTTCTTGATGGAGCCGCAGCGAGGCGGAAAAAAGACCCTCGTATCCTCGCAGAGAAGAAACCGCAGCGGGCGGGGAGGACGGGGCACAGTGTCTTGCTTTCTTTCTTAAAAAAACCCCCCAAAAAACAGTACAAGAAGCATCACAGAGGAAACAACAACAACCCGCCAACAGTGAATAAAACGATAGTAACTGAGATAGCGACGCCACTCATCGGTATTTCACTCCTGCTGTCTGCAGATTAGGCTCCATCACCAAAGCTTTTTCAGTTATTTTAAGTCTTCTTGTGTGAACTAATTGAGCCCTCCAGATCTGATTTCAAGTTTCCATTTTGGTATTCCAGTCACTCGACTGTCCCGAGGCCTCCGATATTGTTCCCCCATGTTTAAGCTCTTCTCCGAGAGGGCGCGTCAGAGAACAGAGGCGAAAACACTCGGCACGGGCTGCGTGCGTCCTGTGGAAATCCACTTATTTCACAACAGTTGCTCATAAAAAGGGAAAGGAAAAAAGAATTGTGCGATTTCTCCAACAAAGATGAATCTGTTACTGAGCTGCCTTAAAAAAAACATGTTCTACATTTTCTTGACGCTAGTAGGACGTTACCCTGATGCCTCGCGTCAGAGCAGTGTTTCTGATTTGTTTGATGAAAGTCGGTGGGGAGAAGAAGAAGAAGAAGAAGAAGAAGAAGAAGAAGAAGAAGAAGAAGATTTTTTTTTTTTGATTTTTGAAAAATAACATTTATTTGCTGCTCTCATTTCCATTCAATCAATCAAAACACATAAATAAATAAATAAATAAATAATTTTCTTGTTGTTTTTTTACACAAGAAGAAGAAGAAGAAGAAGAAGAAGAAGAAGAAGAACATGTAATTAGATTTTCCAATTAGAACGGTTTTACATGCGTCGCTTTTTATTTCGCCGTCTTCTCCCGACCGACTGGAGGGAGGTGAGGACGTCTGAGTGACCTCTTTAATCAGCACCGCAGTGTTTTTCACCTCCAGTCGGCTTTGACCGTCGTCCGAGCAGGCGGCCTTGTGGCGGCTGATTTCATCAGGCGGCGGCAGCGGCGGCATCTGAGATGCAGGTTTTTTTTTTCTTTCTTTTTGATGCGCTTTTCTTTTGAGCAAGGGAGAAATACAAGAGCGGCGGCGATGTCGTCGTCGCAGTCGCCCGCGGCCCTCCGTCTCTCTATGTCTCGCTCTCTCTCTCTCCCTCCCTCCCTCCCTTCCTCCCTCCCAGTGTTGATTGAAGAGTCTATTTTGGCTCGTGGAGCTGCTGTCAGTGGGACGCGCGAGCACCCGCCCGAGCAGGTCGCTGTGATCTTCTCCCCTCCACCCAACCCAAAAACCCTGTCCGCACGCGCTCCTTGGTGGTGGAGGGACGTGCGGCTCCCCCTGGAGACGCTCCTTCTTCACATCCCGGCGCCCGGCCGTCGACGCCGCCTCCCGCTGCTGCCGCGCCTTCATTAGCATAGTGCCGGAGCGGGATGATGAGAGAGCTTTATAAAGCAATCATCCCGACTCCAGCGCCGGCCCAATTGCTTCATTAGAGGCCCAGCATAGCCCGGTAAACCGCTAACTTTTCTTTTTCTGATGTTTTCTTTCGTTTTTTTCTCCCTTTCTACTTCCCTCCCTCCGTCTTTTAGAACTCTCCCCTCCACCCGGACTCCCCCTCCCTCTTCCCTAATGCGATGAGACCAGAAATCAATAAAGAAAACATTTTAAGTCTTGAGAGGTGGTGCAGTTGGGGAGAGTTTGTGGTTAATAATGCTTTTTTTTAGTTGCCATTTTCTAAGATGAAGGCAGCGGTTGAATCAGTCCAGTGACGATTCTTTTTTACTTTTTTTTTTATTATTATTTATTTATTTATTTTCCAAATGCCAAATGCAGATTGATTGTGTTTCGGGACAAATGCGCTAATGTTGCGTAACTGCAGCGCGTGACAAGGAGCGACGACAGCTTGACAATGACGCCGCGTTGGCGCCGCTGTCAGCATCAGACGCGCGCGGTGTCATCGCAGCCGCTCGCTCCTGTGATCTTTATTACAGACACCCCCCCACACACACACACACCACCACCACCACTACTACAACCACCACCACCACCCCCCTTCCTTTTTTTTTTTTTTTTAACCAGATTGCCACTGATTAGCATGTGTGTCTCGCTCCGCTCAGGTGCGCGGCGTAGCATCGCAGTATTACCAACAAAGAAACTAAAAGCTTCCCACCCACGTACCAGGGGGTGGCTCTCAGCCCCGCGATGCTTTGAAGTCGGATTCAAAGCGTGGAAAAAAAACACGGAGGTTGGGAAAAAGATATGGGGGTGATTTCCTCGACTTTTCTTCTTTTTTTTTTTCCTCTTTTTTTTTCCGCAAACCGTCCTTTCTCTTTGTGAGAAAGTGCAGGTTGCTTCGTTTCATGGTCAGTGCAAGTTCATGTTTCATCACCAAAACCTTTATCATCTGCCAGTGCAATGGAGAAAGAAATATGGATTTCTTTCCGTCTTCCTTTCTTTTTTCTTTCCCCTGCAGCAAGGCGTTTCACTTTGATTCAGGATTTTAGAGACTTTTAGCAAAAAAGTCAGCTTCTTTTGATGGAGCTAAAAAAACAAAAAATGGATGTAAATCAAGCGATATAAATGTTTTATGAATTTCATACGGCGGCTTTAATTCATTGCGCGACTGTCAAACACTCACAAGCAGGTGGAAAATATTCAGTGGAGGGGCTGAGAGCCCAGGTGTCAGGAGGTGAGGCCAGTAAGAGGTTTGTTAGAAAGAGGGCGCCTGTAAATAATTTAACTAGTCAGGGAGTGAAGGGTCACGGCTGCCGCGTACGTCGCCAGAGTGTGAAGTCACCATGGAGCCCACGGACGTCTATTCTGGGCTCAGACGCCTCAACTCGCAATTACTCGCAACGGGGACTCGCTCACCCGCGGGTTTGTTTTTTTTTTGGTTTGTTTTATTTCATTTTCTCCTGTTTTATTTCCTCCAGTCTCTTCAGACTGACTTGATTGATGATGCCGGGCAGGTTTGGAGTTCATTAAAGCCATTTCCATGCACTGAGATCTTAGGGGGAAAACTCCAAAAACCCAGCGCAAGATCGGCAAAAGCAAAACGCCCTTAACTTTGTGCTGCCGCGTCCATCTTCCTGATTACACAAAAGTGTCTTTCAGTGGAGAAATTACCTCCTGTATAGATCTGAGGGAAGAGACAGAGAGAGAAAAAAAAAAGCCTTCTCTCTACCGTGGCTATGTTATCCTTTATTGGGCTATTATTAGACATCTATATAGTACATTAGTGGCATCTGTTATTCCCCTGCTCTCTTGCCATTATCAGTGCAGGCTAATAAATCACATTCAGTCTACAGCGGGGTGACACAGCCGGGGGTTGAACAACAGCGGTGTTGATATAGATACACCTATGTTGCTGGCTCCTGCTCCCTGTGATCTCTTTCATTTCAATCCAAACCTCTGTACCCCGTGGCACTCAGACCCTCCACAGAGGACACTATCAAAGCGGCTGCCCCTCTGCCCACTCACAACACCCCCTGTCCCCCCAAAGAATATATGAAAAAAAAACACGGTTTAAAAAAAAAAAAAAAAGGAGACCATGCGCGAAGTGCATATGCTTAGGAAATGTTGCTCTGTGGCAAATTGTGGCTGTCGCTCCGTTTCCGTTACCCCGGCGGACTTTGATGGCGCGGGGGTGGGGGGGAGGAAAGGATACGGCTCGGGATTAGTTTAATGCCGCTAATTAACAAAAGACAGAGGAGAGGAACACGCTATCTGGCGCTGGGTGTCAGGCGGACCTTCAGCACCCCCGGCCGTCATTAATTACCTCGGGCGTCGGGCCTCGTCTCTCCCAGGAGCAGACGCCTCTTGCGCGTCACGAGCCGACGCCGCCTGCGCCGCCGTTATAATGAGTCGATTCAGTCCGTCAGGCCGGAGGCGCCGCCCACTGTTGTTCCTGTGAAGGAACAGATGGGTTTTTTTTTTTTTTCCCATTATGATTATTTGCACCCTTTATCAGCATTGATATTTGATTATACTTCAAGAGTGTTGAGTTCTGAATTTCGATTTAGCTTAGCGATTGTTTGGGACTAGCTAACCCCAGTAAATGTTCGAATAATAATAATAATAATAATAATAATAATAATAATAATAATAATAATAATAATAATCATTGAAAAAAACAAAACATGGGTAAATGTGCATGCATGCAACAGAGATGGGAATTACTTTTGCCAAAGTTACAAAACGTAATAGAAGCAGGTCGACACAAATGAAGTCTTTGTTCAGGCTCCTAATCTGCTCACAGTCATTGCAGGATATATTTCCATTCCGCGAAATAGCAAGCATGTGCGTTTAACAAAGTCCACTTTATTTTAATCAAGTGCCAGCCCTGTTTGCTGGTTAATACCTTTGCCGGCCGCCCTGAGCCTCATTTGTCAAAGACGCCGCCGCCCCGACTTTAAATGAGTCCGTGCAACGCTCCCCCGTCGCTTTCATCAGAGGTTTCTTCCCTTCACGAGTGCGGTTCCACGCCAGCGTTCTGCCGCTCTCGCTCTGGTCCCTGCAGCGGCGGAGTTCTCAGAGCCTGAGCGCTGACCTCCAGAGAATACCGCGTGGCTAAAGGGCATAATCCACTTACAATGCGCACACACCAACAATACTTTATCACAGGCACCGGTATCTGGCTTTCCTCAGGCAGTGAGACCACACTCTTGAGAGAAAGATGCCTCCGAGTCCGACTGTAGTCTTGGATCACGTAGACCTAATCCATTCCAAAGCGTAACCGCTGCATCCTCGGGAAAAAAAGAAACAAAAAAACAAAACTTGCCCTTGGCCAGAGACGAGCGCGAGCTCACACCTGTCTGCTGGGAGCAGTGTCTTTACCTGAGTGTTCCCAAAAGGAGAAGGAGAGAAATAAACAAAGACACAGTTTCTGAAAAAAAAAAGAAAAAAAAAAGTCTGTTGCTGTTCTTGTTTGTTGCTCTTAGAATAAAAATGGATGCATGGATGGATTTGAGGGGGAAGTGGAGCTCTGCTGATCAAGCTGTGCAGCAACTGCAATTACATTGATGGATCAAGCACAAGCCCTGATATATTGTCTACTTCCTAATGACTTTTGTAATAAATTACAGGTATGCATTTCTCGAGTAAGAATTAGTCAGAGGAGATGTTTTAAATTTTTCCACAAACTGTTTGTCTGGATTTGCATTCATGCATTTCTTTTTCATCTTTACGATGCAACAAGGACCCAGTCTTTTTCCCAAACACCAAGGCTATTGTAAAGCCACGGGAAATGATTATAAAAATAAAAGGACAAAAAGTCTGATTATTCCCCCATCTGTGTTGAGTTTAGCAGCTTTTCATTGTAGACGTCGCTCTCGGTGTCTGCGGGCCAGATCCTGGTAGAGGCTGGATGGTACTCAATCAAATGGGCTCATTTTGGGATTTGTTTTTCCTCCCTCGGGCATCTGGCGCCAATTTTCAGGAGGCTTTGGACCAAATTGCAGCTGGAATGTGGATCATCATTCAGCGCACTTATCTGGCCAGCCGTGCCCTTAGAAAAACAACCTGCCCGCCCAACACCGAAGCCTTCGCCGCCCCCCCCCCCTCCCCCCCCTGCCAGTGCTTGTTTAAAAGCGTGCTGTTCATAAAATACAGTCGCCGCCCTTCTCCTTCTGCACCCGTCCACCAATAGTCTCACTGTTCTGAGAGACAACACGGGAGAACCGCCTCTGTAAGCTTTATTCTTGGTCTGATCAACTGTGTTCTGCACAGCGGCGTATAGGAGAAATAGACACTGGCTGCTGCTAGTCTCCATCTACCCCTGTGTGTGTGTGTGTGTGTGTGTGTGTGTGTGTGTGTGTGTGCGTGCGTGCGTGCGTGCGTGCGTGCGTGCGTGCGTGCGTGCGTGTGTGTGTGTGTTAGCTTTTTTCTTTTTAATTTCACATGAAAAAGAGCCGAGAAGCGTTTCATATCCTCTGGCTGTCTTTACTTCTTTGAAGCAATCACTTTCTCCTGTTGCCTCCTGGTGGCTCCGCTTTATCGACTGACTGCCTGTGTGACTCTCTCGGCTCCGGCGCTGAGAAACTGCATGTGGTGTGAGCCACAGGTAAAAATGTATGCGTTCTTTAATAATGGAATCGCGAGAGGGAGGAGAGAAGAGCTGCTCCCCAGCAGAAAGACTCGCCTCTTCGTCTCTCTCTCTCTCTCTCTTTTTTTTTTTTTTTTGCAATTAGATTGTTGTGGCACACAACTGCTCCTGGGCTCCGCTGTTTAACATTCGGATGACTCAGATGATTTGTCCCGTGATTCCATTGTCGCCCCTGACTTGACTTTGTCTGCGTGGATGCGACAGTGTTGTGGCTCTGGGAGCTCAAGAAAAAGGCTTTGGGGGAAGTGGGACTCAAAGAAGCATAAACAGCGTTTACACCAGTGTGCTCGCGATGAATAATTATTTCCTTTTTATGTTCTTGGAAGATAATCCAATTAGAGTGTCCAATAGTGATTAACTCAGTGTTTATTAATCAACGGCCGACACAATGGCGCCCTCAGTTCTTGCCGTGATTGCCGGTGGGATTCAGACCTATTGAGATGGTATGAAGTCTTTCTGCAGCCGCCTGGCTGAGCTAATGCTCATCCAGCACCGCTGCGGAAAACGGGCGTCGTCTGGCGACGTGCATTGAAAGTTTCCGTCTGGGGTCTCGCTACTCGCTATACTTCCTTTGTATCAAGTCATACTTTTAAAGGTCCAGTGTGTAAAATTTGGCTTAATTTATGATTCTTATTTTGGTTAAAGCTTAACATACAACATAAATACATAAATAAAAGTGTATATTCACAGTACAAGAAAAGTCATTTGGGTTTCCTGCACTTAGAACCCTCATACTGTATGTGTATACGAATATACATAGACATAAGAATATGTCTTGCTCCCAGTTAGCTGCCATCTTGCACTGCCATATTTCTGAGGAAGCCAACATGGACAATCCAGCCCACCTGACAACACGTTTCATATCTTGGGTGAACGTGTGCGTCCGCAAATAAACCAACAAAAAAAGTTTTCCAGGTTTGTGCTTGCAGGTCATTGTAGTTCACTGGCAAGCTCGGGAGAGTGAGCGGGTGAGCGGGTAAGCGCTGCAATCTAAAATGTAATCATTAGATTTTGCTGTCTCTTTTTAAAAATCTCCAAGTGTTACACACTTAACCTTTAAAGTTTCGAGAGGGAAATCAGTAAGAATGACAAATATCCGATGTTGACATGTTTATTTGCAGCCCGCGTGCGGTACAGCGGGTGCTCGCCCAGACGACCGGCGGGGGTTTTTTGCTTGACTTTTGGAGAGCTTTTTAAACGTCCACCCTCATCTGCAGCCAAAGGTCGTCCAGATTACCATTTGCTCGCTGGCTTGCTGAGGCATTTCATTTCCTCCAGATGTTCCGACTTGTACATCAGCAATCATGTCACTATTTTTTTTTTTTCCAAATGTTTTTTTTTTTTTTTTTAACAAGCATCAGAAGTCCAGACCCTAGGGGAGGGCCAGGGACAGCCAGAAATACATTTAATGGTAATACAAATATGAGAATGACCCTTTTCTCATTCCCACGTCCACCCCCCTGCACATCTCCTCCTCCAAAAAAATACCCTATAAAAATGTCGCTCCGTTCCCACATTTAATTTCTGCCGACGGTACTTACGGAAAAGTCCTGTGTAAAGTGGTCTGGCTGCTGCAGAAGCGTGTTTGCTAAAGCGCCGCCAGATCTGCGCTGTGGTCCGGGGGAAGTCGGGCCAAAACTAACAGATGGGCCGAGCAGAGGAAGCGTTGCGGCAGTGTTTGTCCCAAACACCACGCGAGCCCGGTGCCCCTCCTCCGAGACCGACCACTTGGCCCCGACGTCCTCTGGGCGCCGTCCAAGAGAGAAGCGACGAGCAAATATCGGGAAGAGGAGGAGGAGGAGGAGGGCGTTGGAGCTTCGATTGCGAGCGACATCGCTGACCCCGCCCACACCTGACGCGCGCCCTGCCGCCCGACGACCTTGGCGCAATGTCACGGATCGCCCTCTGAGATTTCCAGCCGTTTTCCCCGTTTGCGTCACTCTCGCTCCTCCCGCCACCGGCTTCCTGCTTTGCCAAATTCCGCAGGTCCGACGCTGAGTGAGGAGCACGCTGACCCTCCCACCGTGTGGATGGAAGCGGTGCAAGAAAGAAAGAGATGGCGGGGGGAGAAGAGCTGGGGGTGGGTGTGCCGAGGCTCAACACGAGCCACCCTCTTCCCTTCAGCCTGTAAACAGGATATAATATCTGCCCTTCATTAATGATGCAGAGCCCAGCAGCTGCATGCATTAGAGCTTTAATCAGCAGATATGATTGCTTTGTTCTTCGTCCGGCTCGACTAAAGGGGCCTTGTGGGGCTTTTGTGGCACGATTTGTCAGCAAGCTCTTGAAGGGATGGAGAGGAAATTAAAAATAAATAAATAAATAAATAAATTAGTCGGTGAATATTTTGGCAGCCTTGGAATAAGTTTAAAGGGCTAAACGTGCACTCTCTTTCTATCTTTTTTTTTTTAACTTTTGGACTTGAAAGTACTGTAAAGTATCCAGATTTCTGTAGCTTACTCTTCCGCGCTCTCGACGTTTTTGAAATTTGGCCCCCAGAAAGAAACGCAAAGAGACACATGACCGAGAGAGGTAAAGAATCCCGAGTGATGCCCTGAAAATCCCTGCCAAGCACGTCCAAATATCTCTGTCCTGCAAAACTTGATTAAACCCTCCGTATTTTCATTTGCAAACCATTGATTTGCCTGCCAAAATAATCAAACGCAAATATTTCTCATCTGCTCCCT
The DNA here is from genome assembly GCF_046127955.1 of Nelusetta ayraudi. Classification (NCBI taxonomy): domain Eukaryota; kingdom Metazoa; phylum Chordata; class Actinopteri; order Tetraodontiformes; family Monacanthidae; genus Nelusetta; species Nelusetta ayraudi. Next base: position 5,029,472 of record NW_027466058.1, on the reverse strand, counting down.
GGAAGCAGCCCTGTCACTGATTAGAGACAGTTTCTAGGATGTTAAGAATCCAGCAGGGGACGGGATTTTCTTCCCTTTTGGGACTCATCTGGTTCCCACTGTTACTCCTCTACTGGAGGATTACTTTGATGTTTTCCTTTTCTTTCTTTTTTTTTCTTTTTTTGGCCAAAATATGCGGCAGCTGTCTCCGCTGCATATATTACACAGGATCTGTATTACGAGCCGTTTCCAGCGTTGAAAACATTCACTCTCCTCCATGACATCCCGTTCGGTGAGCCTGACTCCGCCTCTCGAGACACCGAAATGTGTCCATAACGCTGCGCGGTTGTTTTCGCCGTCTCCTTAGTAATTGCAGTGGCGGCAATGGACTGTGAGATTGCTCCAAAACACATGAAACCACTGTTTGAGGCATTTTAGTTCAACGTTCCAGTAAATTAAAAGTCTTGTTGAAAGAAGACTTTCCTCCGGTACCGGCGGAGTTTTCATCATCATATGGCTGCACCGCTCAAGTTGGCTGTAATTACGCCAACTTGCAAATATGTAAATTGCTCTCGCTCGTCTGTTTACTTAGACTGGAGTTATGAGGAACAAATTATGAACAGCAACTGTTCGGCAGGAGACATGTCCATTAAAAATAAAAAAAAATAAAACGTAACATTATTTGCATGCTGCTCGCGGGACAGAATTTATAATGATGAAAAACATTTTTTCCCCCCTCCTCTCAGTCAAAAAAACAGACTGCTCAAACAAACATTCACAACAAGCTCTCTTAGTGACAATTAAAATCATCACTTTAAAAAAAAAATTATAATAATAATGAGAAAATTGTTATGTAATTATTCACTATCGCAACTGCAGTTTTGGCACGTCTGAATGAATCCGCCATCTGCTGCACTTACGGGGGTTTGCTCTCATTGCCGTCGTTCTTGAATCCCAGTCAAAGGACTGGTTATGCAACCGCCCGGGCGCAGTCATGTCCCGGAGTGGGGAGGAAGAAATCGGGATCTGCGTGAGCCGACAGAGATCAATGAAGGTCAAAGAAACGATGATTCAAACCTGTCAAGATGTTCAGCGCCGTGTTCAGTCATATCTTTTACACTGAAAAACACATGAAGTAAGAATATGCTGCGAGTCAAATCAAAGTCATTTGCACCTGAGCTTGCATGTGCTGCAGCTGCCAATGAGGCCTGTTAAGGGTGTACACATTTGTTCAGATCTTTCCTCAAGAAGGCAACTTTAATTAACGCAGGAACCGATCTATTTAGGTTCCTGCACTTGGAGCACACGAGTGGTACTGCAATAACAGTTAGTTAGTTAGTTTATTGTCCACAATGTGGAAATGTGTCTCTGGTCTCATAAAACAACAAGCAGGACGGCAACAACAGCAACAACACTTGCACACAAACATTAACAGGGCAAAAAGCAGGACAGCGGTGGCAATTACATTAAAAACGCATCAACGGTACGTTATTCAGTGCTCCAATGGCATTAGGGGTGAAGGAATTTTTAAAGATATTACGGTTTGTCTTAGGTACTTTGCATCGTCTACCAAAGGGGAGAAGTTCAAGCTCCCTATTGAGTGGATGAGAGGGGTCGACAGCTTTTTTCCAAGGCACTTCCATGTAAATACCATTGAATTGTTTCTGTCTCTTCCCTGTGCTTTTTTGAGGCTAGGTTCACTATTCTCTGCAGCGTGCTTCTTCCTGTTATGTTTAGATGACCATACCGCATTGCCATGTTAAAAGTTACAGTTCCCTCTCTCAGGTTCTCATATACTGAGGCGCCTTAACATGATGTTTTTTAGATTGTGTTCGGCGGCTGTAAATTTAGTTTTATTGCATAATCCAAAACTAACCGCAAATGGTGCGGTCATCTGGAGAAAGAAAAGAACATAATCTGGCTGAACGGGGAGAAGATGCACGTACACTAAATCTTGAGTTTCACCTGTCAAAGCTCAAAGCAGTTGTTCGTTTTGGCCAACGTTTTTATTGGAAGCTCTCTGTCGTGAGGAGGGAGGGTGGGCGGGGATTCTGCAATAGTGTGCGATTCCCCACAAAAGCCCCTCACCTGTGCCGGGATTTACTATCAGCAGTGATGTAATTGTTTCCAGAGGCTGTGATTGTGTGTGTGTGTGTGTGTGTGTGTGTGTGTGTGTGTGTGTGTGTGTGTGTGTGTGTGTGTGTGTGTGTGTGTGTGTGTGTTTTTCCCCCCACCCTAATCTCTCGATATCGGATGGCCACTGCTATTTAATTTAAATCAGCTCCATTAACTGACAGGATCTGTTTTCCATCTGCCTTTCCACTGCTGTTTCTCACCCCCTCTGCAGATAACCATTTTTTTTTCCAATGACACTGTTAAGTGCTGACAGTCTCCTCAGGTGCAGCACGACTGCTTAAGATTGTCCACGCGATGCCGTCAAAATCAATGCGATCAATTCAAAATGCCCTTTGTAAAGGAAACTAACCATTTGTTTTTTTTTCATTTTTTTAATTCTCATCTGGGGATCAGTGGCCTCCACCTCTTGACCCGTTTCTCGCTTGAGCAGTCGGTGTTCTGTTTGCGCGGTATAGGGCGCCCTTTTCCTTGATCTTCTTTCACTTGGAAATGAAGCAAAGTGGCTTTCTTTTGATTCACTGTACTGTTCTAAATCCCTGTCAAGAAGCTGTACAGGTCAAGACAACAGTGCAGCCCTTTTGCGTTGTGCAGGAGATGCTTGTTGTTGAGATATCGCCCTGGGGTGAAGTAATAGCCCCTCAAGGCCTCTCCGACACTTGAAGCCTTCCTGCCGTCGGGGGTTTTATAATAGCTCCTCTTGACAAGATTCATAAAACACCCATGAAGTTCTGCTCATTGAAATCGCTCCTTCAGTGGCGTCGCGATCTCACCGTGGGTTTGTTTGTTTAAAGTAGTTCAAATTAATTTTTGAATTATGAATTGCCTTGACTCCGGAGTGTTTTTAAAGCGAGTAGGTCGAGTTGTGGCTTGTCAGTTTGCACAGGAAGAAAAACCTGCAAGTTTTAGACCTTGTTATTATTATTATCACCAGTATTTATTATTATTATTATTATTATTATTATTATTATTATTATTATTAGCAGCAGCAGCAGGAGGAATCCACAGGCCTTGTCTCACTGGATAATCTCTGCCATCAACCATGAGAGGTTTGCGTAGCTGATCAGTAACGTGTATACTGTACTGTAAGTTCTAACCCTGTGCTTTCCAAAGTGGGGCCTGCCAGGGGGTGCCAGGGGGCATCGTAGAAAATTGGAGAGAAAATAAGACCCCCCAAAAAATGCAAATGAATGAATAAATAATAGAATCAAATTATATAATCTAGAATAATACATCGTATGATTACCTGCCAGTCAAAAATGTTGAGTGTATGAGGTGCCAGTTTGTGCCAGTTATCAAGGTGATAGCTTCTCAAGCTAGTCTAGGTGGAAAAACAAAACGTAGGAACAGACAAACAGCCCAGCTATGGAAGATACTGCTGCAACAAAACCCAAGAATTGGCCAATTAAAGTAAGAAAATATGAGGTATACGTTAAGAAAAAATGGCCATGATGATCAACATGTTAGATTGATTCTGATTCTCGTCAAATGTAAAAGCAAGAGGGGGAAAAAAAACTACAATAAATATGCAGTGCAAGTCCTTTACTCGCCTGGACAGAGATGGGCAGACACGTTTGTCATGAAAAGTGCCTGACCAGCTGTGACAGCTCGCGTCTGTCTGTCTGCGTGCGGCGATGGTGATTTGGCCCGCGGGGAGGGGGTCGCATTGTCTGCCGACCAGCCGCGGCCTCTTCCTTTAATGCAGCGCTGCAGACTCCTGTATGCGACGGCGTGACACCGGCTCTCGCGAAAAAAAGACCTCAAGTGTGGGGAGCGCTAATGCATGAGCTCTATAAATCTGAGGAGCCGACGAGGTCTGGCTCCGCCGCATTATTCAGGACGGTGTGGGTTTGGCTCTGAATGTTATCGGAGTCTCCGGTACGGTATTTCTCATTTATTTATTAAATTTTTTCCCAACACGGTTTCGCGCCCAAGGCATCTTCTCCCGCCCCGTCAGTCAAACTGAAGGGAAACATGAGGCTGCGGGTAAACACGGCTTGATGCTTTAAATGCACGGGTCACTAATGACATGTCTTCACAGGGTGGGTGTGAGGCGGGCCCGCTCCCCACCCTCTCCTTTCCCCTCTCCGCCTCGCCCTCCACCACCCCCCCACTCCGTCGATGGTCGGCGGGGTGAGGTGAGGTGAGGTGAGAGAGGTGCCGACCGCTCCGTTCCAGAGGGTGATTGACTGATGACGAGACGGCCCCGACGCGCTGGAGTAAATGAGCGCGGCAGTCTGAGGCTGCAACACTCGAAGCTGCCCTCGGACAAAAGAATTGACATCAATCCCTTTTGAAAAAAAAAAAACTGTCTTTGAGCAGCTGCCTTCGCCCACTGGCTCGAACGCAGGCACCTTTTTTTTTTCTTTTTCTTTTTTTCTTTCACTGCAAAGCATTCCCCCCCCCCCCCCCCCACACACCCCCACCACCACCACCACCACCGTTTGCTTATGTTTATGCGACTCCTCTGTCAGCCACAATGCTAAACGCAGATAAGCTAATTTCCCCGAGCCGATTATCAGCTTCAAGAAACAAGTGGGCAGGCGGCGAGCATTCAAACGGAGAACAAATTGAAAGAGGCGGCGGAGAGGGGAAGAGGGCTGTTTAGTTCCCCTCCTACGTAGCTGGAAATTGATCGCAGCGAGTGACATTTCTCCCCCGCCCCCGGCCCGGGCTTCCACGAGAGGGCCCGTGTTTGCCGCGCTAAATGCCCCGCTCATTCGTTTGTCATCAGACTCAAAAAGCAAGACGGTGGGATTTTGATGGCTTTCGGGAGATTTCTGGCGGCAAACAAAGGAGGAGTCCCCCTCCCCTCTGTCTGCCTGAGCGTTGTTTGGATTACGTGTGAATATCTGTGCCGGCGCGCCGCTAATGGACGGCTTTTCTCTCTCAGGATGTGGACCCAATTATACAGCTACGCGTTTTGTGCTTTATGCTTTAACGTGCGCCGCAATTTGCGGTTTATCTTGCGCGTCATTGTCACATAAACTCGCTCAATTAGGTGAAACTTTGCCGAGACTTTTTTGCTGATTGGCACGATGAAGAATCTTCTCGGCTCCCCCTGCAAGGCCCCCACATATGATAAATTAGCATTGTGAATGTTGTCAAAGTTTTGTGGCCTATCGTCGCCCTTTGAATCAACATGCTACTTTTAGCTACACGGGCGCCCCGCGCGTTAAGAATAAACAGGTTGCCTGTTTGGCCGTCAGGATGCCCAGCGACGGCTTCATCGGTGGGGACGTTTACATTAGTAAATAGCACAAAACTGACAGGCGCTTCTATAAATGAGCGAGTGCGCCATCCCGTCGAACAGCGGAATGGCTATTGGTTGGGAAATGGGACGTGTTAGGGGCATATGAACCGTACGTGCTCGCTGACAATGATGAATGTTAGCTCTAAAATACAGCATAAGTGTTTTTTTTTTTTTCCCCCTTCCGCCCGATTTATTTATTTATTTATTTAGTATACCCTGTGAAATCGGGGCTGTTTTTTGACCAGTCTGATGAGAAGGCTAGCGCGTATACGGACGGGGAGGGGGGGGGGGGAGAACCCCCCCCACACCCCCCGGCTCCCCGTGATCGAGGTCTTTTACAAATGGTTATTGGCTTCCATCAGAGTGCCTCTAACAGCGCAGGTAAAGCGTAAACAGTGACCCTCGGTGTCACCTGGCACATTCCGCCACGGTCATTGCGTGGAAAATGTGCAGCGGCGGAGTTTCCGAGCTCGCGCGAAACCGCTCTGCCTCGCGACGGCGGGCTGCACTTTGTCAAGAATTACCTCCGCACACCTGAAATGAATGCGATACTTCCCATTCCTTCCATTTTCTTTTTTTTTTTTGAAAACATCATATAATTGTCTTATTTGACGAGGCTCGTTTATGTGTTTTTTTTTGTTTGTTTTGTTTTGTTTTTTTTGTTTTGTTTTTTTTTGGGGGGGGGGGTTTCCGGTTCCCCCGCGGAGCAGCTGCAGAAAGAACCGGCACACCTTTCACAGTCCGTTGTAAGGGGGGGAGAGAAAAAAAAAAACAACCCCGTTAATCCGCCCCGTTACTTCATAAAAGTGTTTTATGGGCGCTGATGTTTTAATGGTGTTTACAAGGTCTGAATTAATGCAAGCGTTCTGTCAGGAGAGCCGACTGGTGCAGCTGGTGCATAACTTTCTCCGAACCTGTTTTACGCCTTGGTAAAACATTGCAATTATTCACATATTGTGCCATTTTAAAAGTGTTTGCAGCCAGCCGGAGCGGCGAGAGAGCCGCGCCGTGGCGAGGCGGAGTGCAATCAGGTGCAATATGTTCTCCCGCCATCTCATTTGTGCTCCAAGGAGGCTTGTTTTTTTTTTTTTTATGCTAACTAAACAGACGTTTACAAAAAAGGTGTCAGTATGGCAGTCAGAGTGGCTACTGAGGACGTAGATTACAACAGCAGGGTGACCAGTTCAAGTTAGTGGAGTAATGTTAAAATATAAAATATATATATATATATCAATGGACATATATATGTATATATATATATATATATATATATATATATATATATATATATATGTATATATATGTATATATATATATATATATATATATATATATTTATATTTTGCGCATTGTAATTCAATACTCCTTCCTTGTTGCCTAGCTGTCAGAGAGTCAGCAGAGATTTTTAAAAGCTTAAATATCATTTCACGAGCTCTCTTTGTGATAAAGCCATTGTAAAAAAAAAACAAAAAAAACAAAAAGAGTAGAATAATAAAGAAATATCCTGTTTTTCCTTTGATCACGAGCGCTTAACTTGAAATCACTCCTACAAGGCCGCTCCTCTGCTCCTCTGTCCGACCTCCTGCTTCCTGTGGCCCCATTTGTCTGTTTTACTTTTATCCGCGCTGGACTTTCATCCGAGGCACATTTATTAATTCTGATGGTCGTAACCTTAATCTTTATCCCAATGAAATTAATTTGAAACTTCTCTTACTCGCTCCACTGGGCCAATCCAAGGCTGCGGTTTCAATTAAAATCGCCGCTCCTTGTCTTTGATCAGTCGGGATTACAGCCGCGGCCGTTCACCTCTCGCGCCTCCGGTGCTCGGAGCGCGACTAAACGTCCGGGGCTGCGTCTTGTTGTTCCTCGAGCTGCTGCTGTTCTCGGCCTCGTCCTCACGCCTGCCTCCGCTCCCTTACCTGCCGAGCTCGCCGCGTGCGCCGGCGGCCGGCCGACCGCTAGTCCTTCAACCCGAGCGGACGTTAAGGCTCCGTGTTTATACACATCCAAAACGCTGCCAGTCAGCCTGCTGATGTGTTATGCCGCACCGACCGGGGGCGACTGCCGGGGAGCAGATCCATCGTGGCCGCAGACGGAGCCGTGCACCTGGGCTGGATCTGCTCCAGAGGGCCCGGTCCATTAACACGTCCCCCGCGCTGACCCATAAATCACTGCCCAAGGCCTCGTCGCGAGCAGGCCCAGCTTGCCGCAGCTCGGCCTCCTCCACTTCTCGCACGTGTGACGCACGGCAGATAAATCAGCCTCTTCCCTCGCCAACAACTTTCATCCCTCTTCCCATTCTCCCCTTTATCCCTCCCACCCCCCTCTCTCTCATCTCTTCCGAGTGGCACAATTTCATTTTCCCACCTCGCGAGATTAAAGCCCCAGTACTTAAGAAGTTTGCGTGTGTGTGCCTGCGTGCGTGTGTGTTCCGTTTGCAGTTTAGCCTGCAGGTAATAACTCTCAATACTGTTCGGGGACCCCATATGCCAATGTTGCTCTATTAAAAAACAATGACCGAATCAATTGTTCCCATCATTTCTCCAGTTTTCAGCAAAACGAAGCGCATATTTAGATCATCGGTTGAATTTTTCCAAGAAGTTGAAAAGTAATGAAGTGACTTTGGCACTGTTCTCCGGAGGTCTGGCAGCTGAAGCTGCTTTTTTTTTTTTTTTTTTTTTTTTTCCGCCGACGCCGAGGTCGTTGCCGAAGCGCCTGTCGGAGTCGTCGCGTCGTCTGCGACTCATCTCGTTCCAACCCCTCGACAAATTAGCTCATGAATGATTGATTTAGATAGAACATGTATGAAGAAGCCATTCTTCTCTATTCAAGCAGTCTCATTTGTCCCGTCGCAGGGAGCGAGGCTTTAGACAAGAAGTGGCAGAGTGAGGAGGGGGGGGGGGAACTCAATCGGCCGAGTAGAGATAGACTTTTTTTTATTTTATTAAGGCCTTTCTTTCCATCTGCCTTACAATTCCGCCGCACAAAGAATTCATATTAAGATGGTGGCTCCTGATTAAAACTATTCTTGCGCTTAAATTGAAATGCAAGATTTGCTTTTTTTGTAAGCGTTTGTCCTTTTTTTTTTTCTTTAGCGTGGGCCCAGGTCTGCGAACCCCAACTTGTGCAAAGTTCTTTCTTTTATTCGCTCCATTGTTACTTCTTCCACATTGCTCCACGTTCGCCCCTCCCCTGGCAGATCTCACACCTCTGGCACGGAATACGGGGGGGGCAGTGAATGTGAAATACTTCGGTTATCAAAAAAAAAAAAAAAAAAAACATAGCGACTTGGTCCTTTTTCTTTCTTTTTTTTTCCCCTCGGCCCTTTCTCGAAGCATTGTGAGCGCCAGCGGGAAGAACATTGGACGGAGAAGAAAAGGAGACGCGAGCAGGAAGAGCCAGTGTGGGCACGGAGGGGAAGGGATGGCGTGGAGGAGTGGGGAGAGGAAAACTGAAAGACAAGATGCCAGCTCATTAAACATGTACAGTCCAGAGATGGGGAGTGAAGGGGAGGGATAAGAAACGGGGAAAAAGAAAGATTTTTTTTTTTTTTTCTTCCCCTAGTTTTTAGTTGTTTTTTATTTTTCATTCCGAGGCTTGGACTCAGCCGCTCCGGCAGAGGCTGCTCCCCGTCGGGCCGCCTGCAGAGTCCCGTCTCGGCGAGCGCGCCGCGTGTCATCGCCGATTAACCCTCGGTGAAAATGAATGCATTCCAATTCATCGGCAAAAGCAGATAATGCGGCGAGATCAAGGATTAAGCGTTTGGAACGTTTCCGTGTGGGGGCGCTGATTGGCTCCCTCCCCCCTTGTGCTCCTCTGACAAGAGACGGCGGGGCGCGGCGGTGTGGTCTTTAAGGCGGAGGACCCCATTATTTCTCGCTACAGAAGCGGCGTGAGATAGTATCAGCTATTACATTCTCTCAGAAGTCATAGAGGCCAGTGCACAAAGAAAATGGAGCCAAAGTGTGTCTGTTGTCGCGGCGTTAGCGCCGTCACGTTCGCGGCGGCAGCACAGATGGAGAATGGGGACGCCACTTAAAAGGAAGAGGCCTGATTTGTGCGGATGTGACGGGATTGAAGATGGTTTGGGAATCATTTTTAAGTTTGTGGTCGTTTTGCGAAAGACGTCTTCCGCCCTAAATGGGTGTAATGAGTAGTTTGTCCCCGGATGGTTTGCAAAGACAAGTGAATCGTCGTCATTTTGCAGCTTTGAGCTCGGCGAGAGCGACAGTCCGAAAACCGTTTAAGAGCTTACTCAGATAATCTCGCTGAATTCTTTCAAAGCAAAATGTCGTCTGGTAAATCTGTGAAATTACCGGCCTGGCTGGACAGTAATTATATCAGAACGCTATCACCAGTCTCCAGGTTTCCAAAGCAACTGTCCAATGACGACCCACCATGAGTTTTTTTTTTGTTTTTTTTTTTACGCCAAACACATTAGCGGGCAGATAAATTGAGGTGCAAATGACTTGTGCAGGCTCCATACATGACCAATTTGTTCTCCTCTGAATTGTCTCCGTCGTTGACCTAGCACGCTTGCGTCTCATCTGTTTTTGTCTGCTTTTCAACTTGTCGACGCCGCCTCCATTGACCCAACTCGTGCTGACGGAGTTTCGGCCACGCTGACGTCATTTCTTGCCTCTCTCTGCATCGTTTCTTTCCTCTTTTTTTTTTTTGGTGCCTTCATCACAATGAAGTAATAAATGGGGGGACGGGATTCCAGGTTGCCTTCCTTGAGCATGATATTGGGGCTGCAGGGGCTGAAGAATGTGTGTTCCAATGAGTTTTGACATTCACTTTGCTGTGTGTCCAAACGGGTAGGCCGGTGCATTATTCACTCATAATGCACTCTTTGTGTAATGCTAATGCCTTCCCCCTGTTCTAAAATGCCAACAACATTGTCGCGTACTTGTCACTTCTGTAACCCCGTCGAATGTCAGTTTAGCTTCTCCATGCGACTCGGCGGTCGGAGCGTCATTGGCATTTTGCCGTGTTGCCGTTGTCAGGCAGGTGCTGCGTTGTTGTCGCAGGTCTCAAAGAAATGCACCGAATCTTTTGGAGGATGAATTCTTTGCTCAACTTTCCTTTCCAGAAGAACCTGGACCGGCGTCCACAAACTAAACTAACTAAAGGTCTAATATTTTAGCGGTGTCGGTATTAATGCGTTAATCACAATGAGAGTAAATACAAGGCATAAAGCGCATGTTTTATTGTGATTTAATTGCAAGCCTTTTGTTCCTTCCAGTCACCAGGTCCTCAACCCGTAGCGCTATGTTTTGACACTGCGTCTTGCTAACGTTAGCTGAGTTTAATGTGTGTGTAATTCACAAAGCACCTACACTCTGTGTTCATTTGGTTCCCAATCGAGACACTCTAGTACAGGGGTCCCCAAACTACGGCCCGCGGGCCACATCCGGGTGCGTGTCTCTGTCCGGCCCGCGTGAAGGCAGTCATAACCCCCCCCGCCACATAACTTTGCGGACACGTTAGCGTAGCGCGACAGCAATAGCGCGCGCCCACTCCCCCGCTCAGCAAAGACGTTATTTCCAACCGACATGATGCAGTTCCGTCATGTGGCCCATTGCTAAAAAAGACCACTGCTCTAGTAGGAATTGCCAGCATGGTTTTACATAAATATGGAAAGATAGGTACAATCATAGAATTTTAAACATGGAAATCAAACCACGATTAATCACAGTTAACTATGGGAATTCAGAGCTTAATTGTGATTTAAAAAAATCGTTTGACATCCCTAAATATTATATTTAATTTTTGAATCGATGATATTGCCTACTCAGAAGCCGTTCCTCTCTTTCTGATGCTCAAAGAGAGTAGCGACATCAGACAGACACTCGGTGCAGAAAAGTAGCCGAGGATTTTTCGGGGAGAAGGAGGCGCCCGGATCCCAAACGGCGGAAGGACTCGGCGGCAACAGTATCAGCCTGCACGCTGCGGCCTCATTAACAAGAATAATGGAGCTCTCGTAAAAGCAATCAGGCTCCGAAATAAACTACAATTAAACAACCTTATTTTTTCCCATTAGCGCGGGAGCGCCCCTCTGTGCTGCCGGCGGACGACTTTGCCTCGGCCCGTCCCCCCATCTGCTGCCGCGCCGACATTATTGCCGGCCCGCGCACTGTCAACACCGGGCCGACGAAGTCAAACAGGACAAAGAGGATTTTTGAGTGTTCCTGTTGTTTGAAGGCTCCACAATGCCGCCGCCGCCGCGCTAAGCAAACAACCCCCTCCGCCCCTCCGCTCGCCTCCCCCACCCCAAAGCTTTTAATGTCTAGTTACGCTACACAAACACATCCCGGACTGTTGTCTTTGCGCAGTGTATCAGTGCCTCGGCAAATCCGTCCAAAGCCCCGAGGCAAGTGCGGACTGCCGGTGTGCAAACATTTCGCAAAGGCTCTGCGTTTGGGAAAGTGCACGCGCCGCGGGGGGTGGGGGGGGAGGCCCGTCTACTTTACTTTTGGTGCGAGGGGAGGGAGGGGAGGGAGGGGACGGGGGGGGGTGGGGTTAATTTAATTGAGGGATTAGCCTCGCCGTAACGCGCTACTTTCCGCAGCCGCCGTTTAACCTTGCCGTGAGTGAGCAGGACTTGTCGCAACGGAGAGACGGCAGGTAGGGGAGGGGGGGCTCGGCTTTAATCGTCAACATGCTGGAGCCGCCGAACAGAGGCCGGGGATTTAACCCCCCACTCCCTACCCTCCTCCCTTATTGATTCCAACAGATGGCCGAACCAGAGAGAGAGAGTTTTTCTATCCTTTTTTTCCCCCCCTCCTTTTCCGCTGACTCCATGCCCAAGCGAACAGCAGTGGAGAGCTCGCCACGGCTTCATTAAATATTCACTCGCGGGGACGACACGCCAGACATCGAGCACGCGCGGGCGACAGAAGAGGGACGGCCGTTAAGGGAAAAAAAAAAATATCGCCCGTGCGCCCACGCCGTGCAAAAACCCTCGGACCGCACCTCGTCCCGGTGCGGTTTAAACTATTGAACCGTGAGCACAAATGGCTTCCATAGCTCACGCAGGCTGATAATACACGTCAGAGTCCTATTAATTATTCATTCCCAACTTATTGCCTTTTTTTTTTTTAATCCTCTCTCTCTCTCTCTCTCCCTTTCTCTCTCGACTTGGCAATAGATTTATTTTTTTATTTTTTTCTCTACATTGCCCATTGTGGGTTTGCCTCCGTATCTTTGACAGTAATCATCATCATTATTAATCAGGCTTTCAATCACGCCGGTTTGGGGGTGGTGGTGCTGGTGTTGGGGAGAGTTGGGAGGGGGGGGGTGCAATTTAGCCCTTTCATAAAGCAGCAACGGAACGAGCCGTCGATAAGTCGTGGGCAGAGTTTTGTTTTCCGAGTCTTTCCTCCAGACGTTGCGTGCGAAACACCCAAATGAAAGACCGGACCACCTGAGGATTTGTTTATGTTTGCAATTAACCGGAGGAAAGATGACTGTCGGGCGGGTCAGAGGAAATAATTACAGTGCTTAGGCGATGTCAGGCGTCACATTAGGCCACATCAAGACCTGTCTCCGCCATCCAGAATTAAGTATGAACACATGCAAATGAGGCTCCGGAGCTTTGTGGGCATGCACTTCCTGTAGCATGGCAATAACAAGCTCATTGATATGCGGCGCCGCGAGTACGTGATCGCGGCTATTGATTCCTGCCAAATATCCACTTTAATATGCGCCGAGATTCCCTCGCTGTCTTCGGCAACAAAATGGTGTTAAAGTATTGAGGAGGCCAGCTGCTGGAACAAAATGCTGGCATAAGGCTGTTTTCTTAAAAAGACAGGACACATGTCTGCGGCAGCTTCATTATTAGTGAAGATTATGTGCCTCTAATCAGGATGGAGAGCGCCGCGTTCCTAGCTTGACATCTGCCGAGATGGCTGCCAAGTGCTGCGGAGCGACAAGTTGGGGAACGACACAATGGAAATGACGTCCTTTCTTTTTGTACTTTGCTTTAGCAAATGTTTAGAGCCGCCTACACCACTGTGGGTTTTTTTTGTTTTGTTTTGTTTCCGTCTCAACCAGAAGGACGACTGAAAGACGTTTAGTGTCATTTCCAATTGATTACCTTCCGGGTGGCGATCGTTATCAATCGCTGATGAATGAGGCGAAGCGATCATCTACCTCACAGCTTTAAGCAGCGTAATTTAGCCAGTATTAAGATTTGAATTATGATAATAGTATATTTGGATGCATTCTTCTATTAAAACCACCGAACAAATGAACGAATAAGCCAATGTCTGGACACCTGAGAGCAGAAGCAGGTTTTCTTTCCAATTCGATGACACATGTCCAGTTGGATTTGAACTTGTGTTGTAAAGTAAGTAAGTAAAGTAAATCCCATCACGTCATCAGCAAAGGTGGAACGTCATAGTGCTTGGATGCTGACGCTTCATCCTGAGGAGAATAGCTCGTCCTTGCGCGACATTTTTCTGCACCCCGATATGATCTCAGCTGCAACACAGCCACCAAGTCGAACCGACTTGGTGGCTGTGTTTTGTAAAACTCTGCGTAATGCCCTTTTATTTGGCAGCTGCGGTGAAACAGAGCTGGAGGCTAATTTAATTGTGCATATCTGTTCATGTTTTATTTCTTGTGCGTCTTTAAAAAGGCGGAGACGGCGGCAGGAGAAAGGCAGACATTAGCTACAGGAGGCGGGCGTCTCGCAAACACGTGCAGCTGCATCCTCTTAAAGGGAGGGCCCCGCGGCGTTCCTCCTCGTCTCCTCTGTGCAGCGCGGAGCTCTCGTGTCCTCCTGACATGATAGGGCGCATGGAGAAGCAGGTTGCATGACGCCGGTAACCTTCGCGAGGCAGAACGCTTTGATTCGGGTGAGAGAGATTGCCACGCGCACCTTGAAACTCTGCCATGTAAAATTTGCTCTCAGCCGGTCAGAATGCGAAAGGACCAATCAGGGCCCTGCGAGAAGAAGTGTGCAAGAGTGAAAACGGCAGTAGTGAATTTCTCTGCATTAAACAAACCTGTTTGATTAAACATTGTTTGCACATTAGCTCTACGAATTTTGTTGTGAAGTTGTTTTGAATTGCGTCGTTTCCATAGAATGTTAATGGAAGGTCTAAATGTGTGTTCCTGAGCAAGTGCAGAAATCTGGTTGGCCTGACTCGGTTTATTGACTGTGACACGGAGAAGGCAGATCCAATCACATTCCATGTGTTTTGAAGTTGCGTTTCCTTTCCAAACATCCTTCCAACCGGCTCATGAAAATGCAAAACTTTCCGCCGCCTCCTCCTCTCAGGTCTGTTCTGCGGTTTCTCTCTCTTCCTTCCTCTGTTTGTTAAAGGGGGGAACATTATTTATGCGCTAACACTGCGGCCATCGCAGAACATCATTAGTGTCTGTTTTGGTTTCTGCTTCCTTACGAATATCTCGTGTTCTCATTTAACTTTTCGCTGAGGGAGTATGATTAAGGCAAACTGAAGAAACCGCTGCCTTGTCGTGAAATGCTCAGTCACTCCTTGTTGTTTGATGTTTTTTTTTTTTTCTTTCTTTTTTTTTAAAGCCATGTCTCTTTGTGATGTTCAATGATGTTCGAGCACCTTGCCACTATGCCGGGCTGGAGAGTGAACAAGCAGTCGCTGGAGTAGCACTCAGCTACTTCTCTTTCTTTTGACTTGGACGTCTCCTTCTCCAGGAGTGCCCGACTCTGCAGCATAAATCTGACTGGCCATTCATCACAGCAGCAATGTTTCTTTCATGCTGAGCCACTAACAGAGGCTTTTTGGAGAGTCAAATGTAGAAAGAAAGAGACAGACAGAGAGAGAGATTTAGAATTTTTTTACCCTTAAAACTTGGACGCTGTATGAAAATACAACTAAATGCTAATGTAATGCTATATTTGTAAATCCACATTGCATATATCTTGTCCCAACCTGATTATACGTTTATCCAGTTATTAGACATTTTGACTTGGATTAGTTTGCTTTTTTTAACTGTGTAACTTTTAAATGCATGATAATATTATAGACTGAAGTTTATGTGCTATGGGAAGGATCACCAGAAACTTTGTTCCAAAAGTTGAATTAAATACTTTCAATTACTGTCCACCGCAAAAAACAAAATGTAAACGTTAGCAGGGGTAGCAAGCCATTTGTGTTTTCATCCCTGCTCTGCCTCCGATAAAGTCCGATGAAGTTGAAAGAGCTCTTGGAATACTGTTCTCCAGAATTCTGCGCTTAATTAACTTTTATGCTCCAGACTCATAAATCTGCAGTCTGCGCAACATATGGCTCCCTATGTCGTTAGACTCTAGTGAATCATCAGATTTTTTTTTTTCTCTCGTCCCTGTCATTCCTCCATGAAGCCAGCTCTGGCCTTGTCCATTTTTTCTCCAACTTGCATTGTGTTAAAAACTCCCTTTTTTTTCTCTCTCTTTTAATCTTGGCTGAAGAACAGACGTCGCCCTCATTTCCAACGCCTCATTTGTCCTAATGCTTTTTTAAACGAGCTCGGGTTACAGAGATGGACAAGTAGTCTTGTGGAACTGCAACGCGCGATAAGTAGCCTCTCATTTGACCGCCCTTGCAGGCCAATTATAAAGTTGTAACGGGGCAACACCTCCTCGGTCTTTATGTTATTGAACCTCTCCGGCACCTCTGTGTGTTTTCCCTTTTTGTCTTTCCCTCCTGTCCTTCCACACCCCCGCTCTCCCAGCCCCTACCCCTCCTCGCTCTCTGCCTTTCTCTCTCCTCTCCTGAGGCAAAAGAGTGGAGAGGGCGGCCGCGGTGATGGCCGGCCCTGGTGTCCTTTAGTGTCCGATAACAGAGCCTTCCCATCAGTTGGCTGTCTCAGCCGAGCAAGGCCCGGCTAATGGATTTGGCTGGCAGGCATACATCCCAATTCGACCACCCTGCTCTCTCCCAACACCTCTCAATTATTCAGACTCCACTTCTATGCAAATGGGCTCCTATTGAGGGGAAAAGGGAGGAGAGGGAAAGGGGAAAAGAAAAAAAAACCTGCCGTCATTTCATCCGGTTGTTATGTGTGCTGATGCGTGGGACTCCGGAGACTTGTCGGCTGTGACATATGGTATAGCCGGCGAGATGGAGCGTGCCGCCCGCTCGCCGATCCCTCATCTCCTTGTAGGCGAAGGCTCCATCAGACCTGAACCATTAGAGGCTGATCTATCAGAGCGTCATGCACAAATGGTAACACTTTCCTGCAGTTCCCTAGCAACCGCCGCGAGCGCTGGTCCCTTTCACCGTAATGCTCAGTTGCTTAGCTACAGAGACTGACAAAGCTACACCGCCGCTGATATCCCCGTGGAGTCAAGGGGCCAACAAAAAGAAAGAAAAAAAAAAAAAAAAGACAGCGGTGTCATTCAGAAAGTAGATCAATGAGTGGAAGGAAGCACAGAGGAACGGTATCTGAAACCGCAGCATGTATGTTATGAATCTCGTGCCGTAGTTTCTTGCCTGACGCCCGACAGTTGACGTTTTAGAAGGAGAGGGTCAGAGTGAATCCTCAGGTGGCTCGAGGGCGAAGCAGGTGAAGGTTTATGGAGCGGTGACACACCAGAAGGTGTGTCACTGGTTTGGCCACTCCCCCTTCATGCCGGCCACCTCTCACAGGTGGTTGTCTCTCACAGGTGGCCGGCATATTTCCAGTAAGCCTTATTTTTTTGAGCCTGCACATTTTTGAAAACGCTCTCAAAAAAAAAAACTTGTTTACACAAAGCCGTATTAAAAAGAAATCCTGTTTACACGAATACGCTGGAAACAACTGAAAACGATGTAGTACCTATGTCTAGCCTGGCGTGGTGCCGCAAGTTTACTCCCTGAATACGGAAGAAGAAGATGAACACCTGAAGCGCGACGTGTTTAAAGAAGCAGTGGATCGCTAACAAGATTAGCACTCCAGAGGATAGAATGAAAGATCGCTGGTGAAAAGACGGTGCGGATAAACAACAGAGTTGAACTTCTGCTTCGAGTTACTTTAGAACACAACGCCTTAAAAAGTCCATGTTAATGTTGACTGGGAGTCGTGCCAGTAAAAGTTTGCTAACATTTTTGTCATTTAGGTATCCAGCCTCAATATTCCAGTGTGCCGACCCCCCCAAAAAAAATCCATAAAAAGTAAAACAGGAGGTTTGCAAATCATTTTCGTCGTTTTTATTTTCACTTTGCACACAATCCATGATGGATCCACAAGCACCGTGTGTTATTGTTCACTTCAGGCTGATTATTAGTAACAGTATCAAGTCCGCTGCCCGACGTGGTTGTTGTTGTTGTGGTCGTCTATGCCTCACGGCCGCTCAGGTTACAGGGCGGGGGAGGGGTTTACAGCTGTGACGTCAGCGTTTCCAAAAAAGATGGGTTTCGGCATTTACACTAAGCTGGGCAAGGCGGCGTTTTCAAACTAATGCACCCTGAGGAGCGTTTTTGACGTTTGTACAGTTTCAGTGAAAACGTGGTCGTTTTCAGAGAAACCCGTATTCATGTAAACAAGGCCTTAGAAAAACAACGCTAAAATAGGCACACCTCCACCCCCCCTTTGCTCATTCATCGGATACCCATCCATCCATTTTCAATACCAGCATCCTGATTCAAACTCCACACAGACAGACCCCAGGCCCAGAATCAAACCTGCAACCTTCTTGCTGTGAGGCTGCAGCACTAACCACTGTGCCACTGTGTTGCCCTCATCAGACATCCTCTCTTCTTAAAAATAAGGGGGGGAAAAAATGAGGAAAACATAATTCCACCAGTTTGTTTCACCCCTGAAAAGTGGAAGCCGGAGGAAAACGTCTTCCCTCGCGTCACCTGGGAGGTGTTGTGCCCTTCCAGTAGCCTACCTCAGCAAAGTCACCACCGCCTTAGCAGATGCTTAAAGAAAAACACCAGCGAGCGCATTTACCCCCGTTTTACACTCTCATATTTCATTTCCACATCCGCCGAGGGTTCCAACCACCCCCCCTGAACCCCCCACACCCCTGCCTCCATTCTCTTCCCCGCCGCAAGGAACCGCAAGGTGAATCTTCGCTCGAATCCGTCTCGTTTAGGAAAAACTGCAGAGGGTGCAAAAGCGCGTCTGTTTACCTTAGCTGCAAGTTTGTGTGTGTTTTCCGAGACGTCTCGAAGGTAATATCGTGAAGCTGTTTTTTTTTTTGTTTGTTTGTTTTTTCGGGGGGGGGCGGGGGGGGGGGGGGGCGTCAGTTAATGCTAACAAAGCCGCCCCTCACACCCCCCCCCCTACCAGATGGAGGCTTGTCTCTGCCCCAAGTAGAGGAAGCCTCTGCAGGGCAAACGCCAGGCAGTAGCGCTAGCCCGCAAGAGCCAAAAAATAATTAAGCGCACTGTCACAGGCTTTTTGTGTTGTTGTTTTTTAGGCCGGATGCGCGCAAAAATTCCAAACCACGGCTACTCCAGCGCAAAGGGAGAGAGAGAGAGAGAGAGAGAGAGAGAGGGCCCCGGCCTCTGTCCGTCCCTCCTATCACACACGCCGATGCACACACGCCCACGCGCTCGCCGTGGCACTCACTGTTTGCACTCGACGCCTCTGCCGTCGCGCAAGAGCTTGAATGTCATCCAGCATGAACAGCGCGCGCAAGAGGCCTGTCATTTCTCACGTGCTATTTAGATACGTGCGCCATTAGTCGGCTACACAGTTAAACACCCACTCCCAAATTAGGCGTCGGCACGGTCGCTCAGCAGTAATAGTGGATTATTTATTTCACATGGTATTTTGATCTTTTAATCACTGCACAACACAAAAAGAACTACCACAGATTTTAGGTAACTGTATCCCTAATTAGCAGCTGTTTAGTCTTTAGTGTCCTTAGTTTTTTGTGTTGTTTTGTTTTTTTCAATTGTCAAGTTTCTTCTTTTTTGTAACATGCTCAGAATAATCCCAATAAGTGCATGAAAGTTGAATTGTATGAAGTGAAATGAGAGTCATTTCAACAAATGTGTATTTTATGTTAAATGAACTGCAGTCAGTGTTGTGTGATCCATGCAACGATGGCTGGCTCATACAAGGTGCGAAGTACAGAGCTTGATTGATGATCGAAGGGTTGGCGGTTCAAATCCCGGCTCCAACTGTCCACATGTCTGAAGTGTCCTTGGGCAAGACACTGAACCCTAAATTTCTCCCAATAGGGCTGGCAGCGCCTTGCATGGCAGCAGCCACTCATTGGTGTGTGAGTGTGTGAGTGAATGGGTGAATGAGAGGCCATTGTAAAGCACTTTGGGCTACCGCGAAGGTGCTGGAAAGATATATAAGTGCAGTCTGTTTACCATAGTGCAATGACTGGAAATTTATTGGCACTGAACACTTGTGATGTGCACGTTCTGAATGAACGAATGAATCGTTTACAACTAAGGAGTCATTTTAATGATTTGTGGATTATTCCCCGTCTCTACTTATTGGTCCGCCACACTCCGTCTAGCAGCTGGCCAACTGCAGGGAAGACACCAGGCAACATGTCAATATTGCACGACTCCTATTCTAACTGCATTCGTGTAAATGTATCAAGCTAATAGCTGCATTAGCCCTGTGGGTTAAAGCAACAGACTTCTTGTTTCGACTCAGCTCCAAGCTTCCCTCCCTGTTGTGAGGCGAGCTGTGAACGAACAAATGACTTACTTGAGGGAGAGCAAAATAAGTGCTTCCTTCCTGAGAATTGCTGATCTTTCACCTTTTTTTTTTTGTTTGTTTTGTTCCACTAAATTGAATAATTTTTCACATTTCAAACGTTGGTTTTGGCTGTACACGTCAGTGGGGAGCTGGAGTGGATGGAGCCTGTGTGTGCACACGGACTCAGTGACTCAATAATCAGATTCCCTTCAGTGAGTGACTCACATTAACTCAAGTCAGCAAAAAATAATTCCCAACAGTACCGAACACTATGCCTAATACCGCATATTGTATTTACACTTGTCCCAGCGTCTAAGCGCTGAACATTTAGTGCAATTTACAGAGCGTGAATGTAAAAAAAAAAGAAGACATAATTGCATATTTGCGGTTCCATATTGGGTGCTGCTGCTGCATGCGGTTCTAAATTAGCGATAACTCTCCGCTGTGCAGCAACTTGCTTGAGCGACAAATCCCACGCGCAACTGCATGGTGACAGGCTGCAATTATTCTGGCCGCCGTCTCAATAATATAATCAGTGGAAGATCCATCATGCAATTTGACGCTCGCCAAGGTATTTACCCATACATGGGCATGTGCTGTATTTCGTGTGCCGCTGTCATATTAGTGCGATAGATTTGGATGGCCCAAATGATTACTGAAGCAGGCGTATCTACTGAAACAGCGGTGGGTGTTTACGTTGTGCACATTATACATGCATATCCACTGGCACCATCAGAAGAGCCTCGGGCCAAGTGGCTCAGTATCCTGATGGTGCTCGTGGAATATGATCTTTTTGAACGTAATGAATGTTTGGAGGTCCCTGAGGAGTCCTGCTAGATATGCAGATGTGGTGAAAAGGTCGTGTGTGCTTTGATCTCCTTTTGACCTCCATTGCGCAACACACTCCGTGCTTAGCTTAGCGGGGGTAACGTCCAAAGACTTGAACTCATTTATTCAATGATAAAGTCAAGCGATCACGTCTGAGCAATATGTAGTGCCCTTTATATTCTAGCTGTTCAATTTAGTTTTTTTTTTTTTTTTTTTTTTAACCTCTTGTCAGACCCTGTAACTTTGAGGAAATATGTTAGAGAAAACAACAAGGACAACAAAACTGATGCTAATGCTAAAACATAACAGCTGCTGTGGTAATTTCTTCATCTGAAGTAAGCTACAGAAAGAAAATCTCGCAACAGTATTGGCTAAACCAAGGCGAATATGCCCACGTCTCAATAACTTGTCATGTCAGACACTGATGTTTGTCTTTTTTGCAGTTGCCACCTTGCTGGAGAACAGCGTGCTATGCAATAAATACTGAAACTCTGAACAGGTGGACATGTGCATTCAAAAGTTGAGGGAAAGTCAAAGTAAGTTCACCCTCAAAGGTTACGGTGCATTTTAGGTGCATTCAGAAATGCCATCCAAAAGCAGAATATCTAACTTTTTTGTGAGTTATGTGTACTTCTTTTGACAGCCTGAGATTTGAGCTTTGCTGAGTATTTTCAGACTCCCTGCTGTTTCTTCCAGTTTTTTTTTTTTTTTTAATGAAGCTACAATCCACATTCACGTCTCTGTCCTCACGTGATCTATACGCTGTTCTATAATTGCCAGCTGTTTTGTGCCGTAGCGTGAAAATGATTTTTTTTTGCCGCTCGTTGTGAAACTTAAAGGCAGGCTGACAGCAGCAGCCGTGAGTCACCGTCCGTCCGCTGGAATCTTTCTGTCCCTCCGTTCAAGTGAGGAGAACTATTTTCAGCTCCGTCTGTGCGGCGCCACTGATGTGTGCAATGTTTTTCACCTGCTTCCACGTCATTTTTGCTTCATATCCTGAGCGTCGAGGCTTTGAAAGAGTGCTACACGGCCGACACGCCTGTGTGTGTGTGTGTGTGTGTGTGTGTGTGTGCGTGCGTGTGTTTTGCCTGCTTTGGGCTGGATTTAGGAGCTTGTTTTTATTTTCCGCCTTGCCTCTAAAAGAGAATCCTCTTGGCTTTTACAAGCGCTCTGTTCTGTGCACGCTGACTGCCTGCCCAGACATACCTAAATGGAAAACTGTTCTTCACTCTCTTCTTTGATACCTAAAACAACATTTCTTTTTGCTTTTTTTTTAACTTCCACGTTGCTGTTTTGAAAAAGAGTGGTTGTTACATGAACGCCGGTGATTTTCATCCAACCGGGTGTACAGGGTATTTCTGTGTACGCCTGCACGGATCCTTTTTTTATGCATTTATTTTCTTAGTACTTTTTCCTTCTCCTTGCTCTCTCTCTCTCTCTCTCTCTCTCTCTCTCTGTAAGCGTGGCTTCACGTGGCTGGCTTAAAAAAAACAAAAAAACAAAACGGAAAATCGGAAGGTGAGGCGCATTTTGAGAGGTCACTATGCAAGACATCTGCTGAATCCATGAAGGGGAGACCTTCCCACTTGCTCCCATGCTTGAGGCTAAATGATCTCCCTCAGCCGGGGTGAGACTGATTGCTGTTTGCCCGGCTCACCTTGCACGCAACCTCGGCGGCCGGGAATATTGCTCTCTCGTCCTTCCGAGCCTCGGACGCAAGGTCAGAAATTTGTTTCCACGTCAGCGAAAAGAAAAAAAAAAATACTTCCCTGAATCTCAACCGAGATCTGGCTAAGTGGGACGAGGAGCAGCACGCCGAAGCTCCTCTTCCAAAGTCAGCGCAGCATGGCAGCTCAGGTTATCTCATTAGGCCCACGCCGTTCCAGCGAGGACCAGATGAACGCCCTTAAAGAACGAGGCGCCGATTGCCAAAATGCCCCGCGAAAAAACAAGGGACCTTTTTGTTCTCAAGGGCCCCCGGCACGATAAAGTATTGGGGCTGGGGAAGGGAAGGGAGCGGGGACAGCCTCCTGTCCATCACTGCCCAGTCTGCCGGTGGTTCTAGCGTCTGGCCCAGGTATACAGGGGCCCCCTGTGTTTGCTCAACATATGGAAACGCCAGCCGGTGTCATCAAAAGCTCAGCCAAAAAAGTGGACAGCGCTATTAGTGGCTTTAATGTGGGCCTGCTGAGGGATCTGGCGGCACTCTGTTGTGCCCTCAGTATCTGATGACCAGTGCAGCTCCGAAGCCAAGTTCTCTTCGCAGAAGGGAGGAGAACTCCGGCTGCTGTTTCCACGTTACAGCCATACTTTCTCCACTTCACTGTACATCAAAATAGCCTTTTTTATTTAAACGCGCTAATTAAAGTGTGTAACATTTGGAGATTTTTAAAAAAGAAACGGCGATATCGAGTTGTTACATTTTACATTGCAGTGCTCTTTCACTTCTCTGTACCGTCCCTCTCCCGAGCTTGCCAGTGAACTACGGTGGCAAGCTCACACAAACCTGGATACCTCGTCCAGCTTCTTCTTTGTTGGTTTATTTGACGACGTGAGTGTCCATCCTAAATACGGAACTCGTTGTCAGGTGGGCTGGATTGTCCACACTTCCTTAGAAATATGGCAGCTAACGAGGAGCAAGACCCTTGTTCTTTGTATATTCTTATATTTGTAAGAACCGTTCTAAGGGTTGGAAAACCAAATTACTTTTTTATTCTGTGAGTATACACTTTTATTTGTGTACGTATTTATAGGCTGTAGGGTAAGCTATTATCATTATAAAAATCAGAAATCATGCCAAATATTACACTCTGGACCTTTATTTCACTGTCCGTGTGGATGTCAGTAGATCGCTAATCTCCGCGTGGAAGAATCTCAAATGACACGCGATCATTCCTCCTCCTCCTCCTGCTTCGGCTTGAGCCGAGTGGCGCCAAGGTCAAAGCTAGTGTTTAGCATAACGGCGATAAACAGGCCCCGTAAATGCATTCCCTGCATTTCCCACGCCGCCGAGAGGCAAGGGTTTACACGCGCGCCGCCAAAGGCTACTCCCCCGTGAGGCATTCCCGTCCTGGGTAACCGAGTGAGCGTTCGGGAACGGCCCGCATTCCGCGGACGAATAAACACGGTAAGCAAATCACGGCGGAGGCGAGCGGGGAGCCGAGAGGTGCTAGGCATGACCTTGCCTCTTCTTTTTTTTTTCCTTCTTCTTTTTTTCTCGACAGCTTTTGCTAAACTTGCCGCTTCGGCAGCGGACCTCGTTTACTACAACACCGCCGAGGACGAGGGAAGGAGTGTGCGAGGGACAGAGGAAAGGTAGAAGGTGAAAGGGAGGTGAAAACTATGGAAGAGGATTAGGGCCACAAGAAGAGAAAAAAAAAAAAAAATTAAGTTTCCAACATGAGAATAAAGTTAAAATTTCGAGATTAAAGTTGACGTAAAAAAAAAAAGCAGAAATTTCATGAATAAAATCGAAATTGTGAAATGAATATCAACGTTAAGTAAGTCAATTTAAAAAACAATAACAACAATAACAACAATAACAACTACAACAGGTCCGGGCTTCAACGCGACACCTCGGGAGATTCACAGTCGGAATCGTCGGCGTCCACCGCACGTCCACCGGGCTCACCATGCGGCCGCCGTTTGATGCTTCCCCGCGCTCCGTGCACGTGTTTTACAGGAGCGCTAATGTTTTCCCTGAAGAGCCTCTTTTCTCAAAGCGCTTTGGTCGCGCCGCTCAAGACGCGGCGTGTGCGCGCCTGTCCTTTGATGCGTTCGGCGGCAGGTGCACCGCTGCGAGATAGGTTCCTCTTTACTTTTTTTGTTTTTTATCATCACACCCCTCCCCCCAATCCCCAACCTCCCAGGAGGAGCAATTCACTGTTCTTTTACCATACACACAGGGGCCCTGAAAGTGTCTAAGTGTCTCCGAGGGTGTTTTTTTTTTTCTTTCTTTCTTTTTTTCCACCGAACGGGAGGAGACAGGAGGGGCGCGCGCGAGTGACCTCTGTTTATTTTGCACGGGGGGCCCCGTCTCACCGAGCATGTCAGCGCCGCCTCGCACTGGCGGGCCAGTTTTGACGTCTTGGCCAGATAATCTCTTGTTTTCTGGGCACGCCGGCGTCGACGGCGCGGTGCATCTTGTCGGACGGCGGTCCTGTGAGACCGCTCGGCGAGAAGGGTCCTTGTCTGTCTCCCACTGGCTCTCCCCCTTTTTTTTTTTTTTTTTTTTTTTTTTTTCCAAGTGGCAGTACCTGAAACAGGCGCAGATAAGAGGGCCCGCTCCAGTGACACTCACAGATGGAGCCGTAATGGGGCCATACCCTACTTCCAGCGACTGAAGTGTCTGGGAAAAACAAGACCCTCGGCAGTCATTTTTCTTTCGGTTCACGGAGGTGGCGCCGTGAACTATGTCTGAAAGTGATGCACAATGTTAGATGACTGCAGCCCCCCAACCCCACCCCACCCCAACAACCATCCCCCCAGCCACCCGCCCACCCTCCAATTATGCCTTTGTGGCGTTCTTTGGCTCGCTGTGTTGTTTTACAACAAAGACTTTGACTTTTCATCCCGTCACAGATGTTTTTTTTTTGTCTTTGGCAAAATTGACTAATTTATTTGTCTTGACATTTTCTGAAATTATTGGTTAGAGGAAAAAAATATATATAATGCACTCGTATCACCTTGTAGCTGCTGTAGTTATCTGGTTAAAAATGACAAACACTGAAGTGATTAGCTGCTCTGGAATCCCTCAGGCCCACATTACACAGGCAGCCGGTTCAATACTGAAAGAGATAGTTTGTAATTAAACTGCACAGGCTATGAATACATGAGTAACGAGCGGCACCCTGGATGTGAAAGGAGTTGATAAGGAGGCTGTGTGTTTAATTCTGCTTCGTACTTTGTGGTCCCTGTTCCTACCAGACGCAGTGTGCTGGGATGACCACCTGGCTCGGACCCAGTGTTGGTCCTCGAGGTGTTGCAGGATATTGATTTATTTATCCAAAATGGCATCTGGGGAAAAAAGTATGGCCCTGTTTGTTGTCACGGAAAAAATCGCAATCTGCTCAAGTCAAATTACAGGCCGAATTGATTCATCCGGTCAGCTGTGTGAAGCTGCTCCTGCACTTTTTGCTTTCTTTTCTTTTTGCTGCTTTTTTTTTGTTTTTTTTTAAATCACAGCTTTGTAAATCTTAGAAGTGTTTGCTGCACTTCGACAATTGTTTTGATGCATTCTGAGCATCAACATTTTCAGTCCTCCTGTGGCAGTATGATTTTACTTTGTTTTTATTATTTATTTTTCCAAAAATAAAAGAACGGAAAACAGCCTTTTTTTTCTTCCCCTTTTCGGTGCTCAAGGGCTCCTCTTCATGACTGCGCATGCCAAGATTGTGCAGTTGATCATTTAGTTGAGGGGGGCAGGAGGCCAACACTCAAATTCAAGAATAATCAAGTAATTTTTATTTTATTCAGGCTATACAAAGCAAGTCCTTTCATAGCAGATTAGAGTGTAGCTGCGAGAGATGCTTTTCACTGGTGAAAAGTATGATTGTTGAAAGCGACGCCGCTGTACTTCCAAGGGGCGGAAGTTCTTTTATTCATAAAGTTTCAGCTCACACATCGTCTCTTTCTTCCCCCCTGTGTGTCACATCCAGTTAGTTTGGTTTCATTCCACAATCTAAAAAAAAAAGTGTGATCTTGGTTAATGAGTGCAGAGGGAGTGAATGTTGTAATTAGATATGCTGTGCATAGCATAACATTTTCCTGAATTCAAAAGGCATTTGTTTACAGGAGGTGAGTGGAGGGAAACCTGTTGAACACATGATAGAATAATGGGATCAATGCTCTACTCACCCCGTGCTGGTGGAGGACGAGGTATTATTTTCTGATCTACATACCAGTTCTGGAGTTGTAAATAATGAAGGATTTCCCACAGTGGCCTGTGAATTCCAACGTGAAAACAAATAAATTAATGATGGGGAACATAGCATGTGTTCATACTGCCCACTGTGTGGTGTCGTCCAAGCATCTGGAAGCCTCACCAGTTCAGCTTGGCCCTAGAAAGGCAACAGGACCACCATGAGGGTTGTTTGTTTTGTTTGACTTGTTTCACTCGTCATCTAATTTCATCTTGGAATTAAAATTTTGGAATTTTGAGATTTCAGAACACCTCTATAATGTAAGAAAACAGACCTCTCGTTTAGGGTTATTGGACGATGAAGAGTGATGTTCATTTGTGGAGTTGCATTTTACGATGTTTCCAGGAAAAGCCTCACTTACCCACACCGCGGAGTTCAGTGTGACTTTGCAGTCGAGGTCACGGGGGATAATTTGCCATGCAAGTGACACATGTTGCCAAGATGCTTAATCTCTTTACCGCCAGTGTCTGCTTCCATCAGAGCCGCGTCGGGCACGTGTCTTAATTGCAATGACGGTTAATGGCATCTGTGAAGGATACATCACTTTCAGCCTTCCCGCAGCTGCGGCCCCACTAGTGTGTGTGTGCGTGTGAGTGTGCGCGCTCGTGTGTGTGTGTGTGTGTGTGTGTGTGTGCGCGTGCGTGCGTGCTACATGAGTATATAAACCTGAGTGAAATTTGAAAGATCTGCAATGCTTAGAATTGTAATGTACTGCGCCGGCTGTGCGGGGCTCTCATCGCGGAGATGATGAGATGCAGTTGAAGTCAGGTAATACCATCAAAGTGCAACACTCACTGAGATGAAAGGCAATTCAAAAGACGTATCGGACTTGTTTCGAGCGTTTACTACAAGACAAAGGGATCTTTAAAAATGAGGTTACTCCGTTGTTTAGGAGCCGGTTGCTTTTCCGCAGCCCCGCCATCCAGTTCACTTATTTGCAGGGCGGCAAACACGCAAACAATAATTATTGCAAATGCATTCTGCATAGATGTCTCTGTCTAGGCGACATCTGCTGAAGTAGAGCAGTCAGTCTGCTGCGTGTGAGCGCCAGACTCATCAGCAAGCGCTTTCCAAAAGTGTTTCAATCAGGGTTTTGCAATTGTGGCCGTGTCCAAAATCGCCCATGTTTGTGCCAGTTTTGACTCATTAGATGTTTGTTCTACTTCTGACTCATGACGCAGGTAGATGTTAAACTCTTTTTAGTTAAATAAACTCAAAAACTCAGTTCTAATTGCATCTCAGACTGCATGAAATATCAAGTACTTTGTATTGGTTTGAAGCCTTGATAACTTCTCTTAAATATTCAAAAATCCAACACCTCTACATATGAGAGTAAATACTTTGAAAATGTGGATTTTTCTTGTCAGAGAGTGAAGGCTTTGCGGATTTTGCTTTGCACATTCCCGAGATGAGCGCTTACCGCAATCATGGGAACGACTGCTGACTCGGTAGCTGTCCTGAAGACACCGGTTGACAGCCTCGACGCGGCCGCTTCGTCATCGAAGGCCGCAGCTGAAAGGGCCGGTTGTTTGCAGGAGTGTTGCGTCAAAACGCCACTCTGTCCATGGAAAGTTGACCGGAGGGGGAAAAGTGTGATGAGAAAAGACGCATATGACCACAGTCAATCGGAGCTGCTGGCAGTGCGGACTGAGCCTGGAGCCACAGCATCACTTGACTCGTCCTGCAAACTGAAGGGTTGCAGCAGAACCTGGGACGACATCGGAAGTATCAAACCTGCAACCGATGCAAGGAGTCTCATTTTCAGTCAAGTTTGCACACTCGCGTCGTCTTTTTCAAATCCCTCCTTTCCTGCCCTCAGTCCCCGCCGGTTCACCGAGCGCTCTTAATTGGCCCGGCTTGGATCTCACAGAGAACACAGCACACCTAACAGGGCAGCAGAGGAACTGCAACCAACACAAGACACGCTCCTCCGGTGATTCAAGCATCACAAGGCCCAAACCAAGTGCCAAGTTCTTCAGTAGAAATGCTTTTCAACATTTTCTTGTCATTTCTTTCAGTCATTTTTTTTTATTCTTAATGAGTCATGCGCTGTTGTCTTTACATTCATCTTATTTTGACATCTTGGCTGATTAATTTGTCTTCTGGCTGCTGTCATGAAACAAATTAACCGTCCTTGTCATTTCCACTTCCAGTCACCCCCACACACCATCCCCTCACCCCCTTATTTATACGGCGCAACCGGCGCTCCTCCTCCTCTGTTTGTTTGCTTCTTTTCCACAATGCATCGCCGGGTAGCTCGCGTGCAGCCGCGTCACTTGCAATCACTCTGAGTGCGAAAAAACAAAGCGGAGGGCACTAACGACGGAGGTGGACTAATGGACCGTACCGGGAGGGGGGGGGGGGGACGCCGAGTGATTCCAAGAAGCCTCATGTGTCTTCTCGCCTCCAACGAACACCGTCGGGCCTCGCCTGGCGCCTCACACCTGCAAATGCACAAAAAAACCACATAGGAGAGTCAGAGTCTTTCACAATGAAAGTCTCCGCCTTCAGTCTCCCGTCTGTGCATAATGGAAGCGCTGCCCTATTTAAAATGCGCTCAAAACACTGAGAAAGAGCAGCAGAGCTGGTGAGTGCGGCCCAGAGAGAGAGAGAGAGAGCGAGCGGTGTCACCTGGCAGCTCATTCAAGCTTAGAGGAATGTTACAGAAAGCCCAGAGCGGTGGAAACAGCTGGCAGAGCTGCTCACTGACTTTCTCCCGCTTTTTACTCTGAAAGCGGCATCCCCGCGGACGCCGCAAGTGCCATTCTTATAGGACGTCTACGGCAAAGGCAGCCGTCACCTCCGAGGTTTTCGTCCCTCAGTGTCCCCACACTGCCTGCGGACACACACACACACACACAGTCACACAGTCCTCTGCTTAGTACAGCAAAGCAAGTGAAAGTGTGTTTCAGTGAGATGAAAAAGCCTTAATTAGTTTCTCCTCCACTCAAGGAGTTTTTTATTTTTTGTATTTTTTTCTAGTGGTAGTGACTGTTGTGCCGTACTTGATCTTTGTTGCTATGCATTTTGCTTTACAAAATAAAAAAAATAAAAAAGACAATGTCAGTATTGAGTGGCAGCGATCAGTCCTTTGAACCGTACCTACTACTCGCTGAGTCGTTGTCAGCGGGGGGGGGGGGGGGGGGGGCACTTAACCGGCCTCGGCTTTCTCTGCATCACGAGTGATTAATTCATGTAGCCCACAGTGAGACCTATGCATTAAACATCAGTGAGGTTTGAGACGCTCCTTCCCCCGTTTGAACTTTTACGGTTACACAATCAGCAAAAAAACAAACAAAAAACAACACCTTTGGCCCGTGACGTTGCGTTGCCACATTGTCACCTTCACGTGACTTCTCTTTGACCCTCACGGCGGCGGCGGCGGCGGCCTGTTAAGGTGTGACAGAGCCGCTCACAATGGAAAAGGCGCCTTTAAATGCCAGCCGTACAAATAACCGCACGGATGTGCCCTTGAATCCATTTTTTTTTAAGACGAGAATATTAATGTGCAAACAGCTGTGTGTGTCTGCCAGCAGCAAAAAAAGAAAAGTCTCTATCTCTCTCTCTCACTCTCTCTATCTCTCTCTCTCTCTCTATCTGACACTCTCGCACTCCGCCGCTGTGCTCGGGAATCACTCGGCACACTCTGTCACCATGACAACGGCAGTTCCATGTCCGAGTGGGTGTGCTCGTTTCATTTAGCCATCCGCGCTGCCGCCCCAACTTGGGAACAGCTGCGTGCATGCCAGGAGGGTCCAGATCAGCGATAACATCAAAATACACTTAATTAGCGAAAATGTGTTCGCTCTAGTGGGAATCACTTGAGTGGCAGTGCTGGGCTTTTTACCATATGCAGCGCGGCAAAAGCCCGCTAAAAGCCCAACACCGTGTCATTTTGACGAGTCTTTGCATGTGTGCACGTGCATGTCTGTGTGTGTTGCTTTGCTCTTGCCCATTCTTGTTTTTTCTTCCACTCTCTCCGCACATGGAACTGCGTGTCCTCCGAAGTATGCTAGCAACGACGGGAAGGTTTCGCCCGCCTGATAATTGGATTGTATCCGCGGAACCGAGCCGCGGCCCTAAAAGATACGATCACTGGGGCAGCAGCTACGCCACCATTCCGGCTCCGCGCTTTGCTCGCACGGCCTACCTGCTCGCTCCAGGAAATCTGCTTTAATACAGGAATTGGTTGTCTTGTTCAGAAGTGTCAATAGTATTCTCATACTGTACTTCAGTAAAAGTATGGATACTTTTGGGAAAAAAATATACTCTGGTAACAGTAAGGTCCTTTACTCAAGTAGAGGTAAGAAAGTACAGGTTCCTAAATACTTAAATACTCAAAATCTTAAATATTAGTAAGTAAAAAGTTTTGTTTGCCATTATTGAAACAATACACTCAATAATTTTGCAAAAATAAAAAAAGTTTTGACAGAATAATCTGGACTGAACTGACCAGAGGTCAGAAGTCGGAGGTCTTGATGAGCATCTGGATTGTTTTTAACTGCTTTGCTACTCTTAGTACAATAACTTTTTTTCCCCTGTTTCAACTGCAGCACAGCCCAATCAGTCATAGTTCTGACCAGTGCGCCATTATTGGATGTTGACACTTGTAATAACGATAATCAATAACAATAGTGTGTAAAAGACCAAAATGTAATTTTATTATTATATTAAAATGGAAAGATTAAAAGAAGATTAAGCGATGTGGGTGATATTGTTTGTCAACATTTCTGTGAATTATTGATTTTTGCATACGTTTGACGTGGGCCGTAAATATTTAAGTTGGCCGGAATTTACAGCCGCCACTATGACGTAACACATCCGGTTTGTAATCACAGCCGTCAGAGCAGCTGCGGCTAATTCGGCGTGTCATCATGAGCCGGGTAAGATTGTTTATTTGGTATTTTGGATTTTTGTAGTATTTTGTGGGGGGGTTGGTTGTTGTTGTTGTTGTTGTTGTTCATATGTGTGAAGAATGACACCTTTATGCCGCGTGACTGTTTTTATAGACGCTCGCTTGTTTAATAATCACTCATGGCGCCTAACCAACGTATTCCTTGGAGAGCGCAGCGAGGTACGCGTTGTGTATGAATTGTTTTGTTGTGTTAATGTTGATATTTTCGATGCACTGTGAAATATGTATCTTAAATGTTTATTTGTACGTATGTATTTAACCCTTTAGGCGCCATGGTCGCAAATTTGCGTCAAGCGTCATTGCGGCAAATATGGTGCTAAAAGTAGTTACTACTTTACACCAGGAGATGGCAGACACCTGTGGCTTCAATCTGAGCAGCATTTGTGGAGGTGTTTATATTCAGATTTCGGAGTATATAAAGAGAGAGAAAGCCCGCCTCAGTCGAAGAGACGAGGAAGTGGTTGTCGTGGGAGCAGCGAGAGAAAGACAGCGAATTTTTACCGAGAGGTCTGACTCAGGTAACGAAGAGGAATATTCGCACTCTGGCGATGATGTTCAGTCGTCCCGTTAGAGCGAAGTCTGCAGCGGCAGCGAGTCCATGCGCCACGACAGTCACCAAGCAGCGCATGCTTCACCTCAGCGGGGCCCTAGGTGTAGAGGGAGTAATCGACGGGTGAGGGGACGTGGTGGGGGAAGCAGGAGTGCTCAAAACAGCGCTAATGGTGACGGAGGGCGCAGTGAGTTGGTGATCAACGTGGTAAAAGCTGTGGGAGGAAACGCCCAGCCAGTGCCGGTGGAGGCAGCAGGGATGTTCGCGGTCACCCTGTAAATTACAGTGATGATGGCTGGGTCTGTTTGAGATATGTGGAAAATTATCAAAAGTGGATAAAACATTTTGATGAGCCTGTGGAGACGGGGATCTGACACACAGACCCCTGACATCTGACATAATACAAAAACAAACAAACAAAAAGTTTGGGTTTACTGAAGATTTACAGCATGGCTTTATCTCTAACCAATTTCAAGTCACAGCCATTTGAAATCTTGATATCAAAATTGAATATTTTCTTGAAAAAATTATGGCGCTTAAAGGGTTAAAACTACCATGCATCTGTCGACTCCCTCAAATTGTCACTCCAAGGGCTGCTACAAAGTGAATTATCTTTAACAGAATATTTATGTTAAGCACTTAAAAACAAGAGTAACAAGCAAGTAAGAAGTAGAAAGTAACAAAATATTGTACTTTGGTACTTTCCACCTCTGGTCTCATTCAATAGAAAACAGATTGTGTAGCCAGACATAGCACCATGCGACAAGCCAGAAAACGTCTATATGATCAAACTCAAGGCATCCTCCTAACCGGTGGCTCGTGTTTGCACCATTCAGTGACATGGTTTAGAAACAGATGGAGCCTCAGTCTTTTCCACTGCTGAAGCAACAGCTCAGTCATGTGTTGACTCCAACCTGACGCGCTCCTGGTCGAGATACAACAATGCAGGCACGTTTTAGCCACATTTGAAAACTCCTCTTGTTGTTTACTGACAGACGCAGCCTCACGAAAGACAAAGGATTGGCTATTGGCCATGACGGGCAGTTTGTTGTTTTTCAGGGCAAAACGTAATTAAACTCAGCATGCGTAGAAGAAATGGCAGGGTCGATGCATCCTTTTTTGATTCATGCTTATGTTGAGCAGTATTTTAGACGACTACTGAGTTATCGATTCCAAAGTTAATTGAAGTACTCACTCAGCACTGCTGAAGGGTTGTTTAGGTCCACTGCGGTATTTTATGATTTTATAGCCAAATCAGTTGCAAAGACTGTAAACAATTGTTATGTACGATTATTTGTAAATTATTCATGTTTGTGGCACACACACACACAAAAAAAAACTTTGCTAACTTGTTTGTTTGTTTTATTACTTCCGTTTAACAACATACAAATGTTCTCGCCACACAGGCTGAAAAAACTTACTGCAGTGCATTTACCTCTATTGTTTTTAAATGCTTGTTATGCAGACACTAAGATGATGCCACCTAGACAGCTTCTCAAAGTTCACACAGGGTTTGATGCACGCCAATGCTTGGGTAATTCAACCGAATGCGAGTTTACTGCCCCTCCCAACCACCACCACCAACACCCTCCATCATTGTTTTCGTTCAGTCTGATTCAGACAAATGGAATCATTAATGTGAGACAGCTGAGGCTGGAAACGCACCAATCAAAGACCGTATGTCTCCCTCAACAAGGCTGCCGCAGTACATCCCAAAAAGTGAAAAGCCTTCCTTGGGGCCCTGGTGCTGCTTTGCATCTAAATTATGCATCGTTAAACTAGCAAAATGGAGATGGACACGCCGTCGATGAACTTTTGCCACGCACTTAACAACACAAGCCTTAGATGATTTAAAATGGGTGCTTAATGCTTCAGCCAGCTGATATTCACTTTACGCTGGGACAACTTTCATAATGGAGCCGGCACTCTTTGTGATGGTGCTTTTACGAATATTATTATGCAAATACATTTAGCTTTTAATGAGCCGACTATATTTATACATCACAATAAATTTCAATCACTTCCCGCGTTTTCATTTTGCTGATCCGTCCGTGCTAATGAAAGTTGCTCGCCGAGGTACCTTTGACTTTTGAAGTAATTTTGCGCATCAGCCGCCGCGGAGAAATCAAGAGGGCCGCAGTGCGCGAGGTTAGCGCGACCGACTTTCAGCATCAGTCACGCAACTTTTAAAGAGACACTCCAAAGAGCCCTAAACGAAATCTGGCTGAACACGTAATAATAGGGACTGCATTTAAATTCTGCTCCATTAATGGACAGCCAGCCATTATGGGCCTTGTTGATTCTTAAGTAGGGCAGGATAATTACCACGGGGAAGCGGTTTGATTATTGTCTACTGGCTCTTGTGAATTATAATAGATCTAAATGATTCTCCAGTATCCGGCTATCGACTGGGTACTAACAGTTGCAAGGGTTGTTGTCAGGGGCAGGAATGACGGCGCAGCCGCTGTAAATCCGTTCTTTTCACCTTTTTTTTTTCTCTGTCTCTCTTTAGCTAGATGCTTTAGATATCTGGCAGCCTGTACTTGTTTGTGTAAAATAAGACGTTAAAAAAAATATACAAACAGAAGTTGCATTCATCAGTGCGGCACTGGTCGCTGTCACAACATTTCCTCTTCAAATGAGGTCTGAATGTTTATCCAGGGAATTTATTTATTTATTTATCTATTTTGCATCTTCTTTGAAGCAAAACTGTCCTCTGTAGTTACCCATCTGAGGAATAATTTAGCACGCTGCTCCCAAGATGTTGCACCACCATTGGTGTGTTAAGGAGCCATTTTGCGTCCCTTCCAACCTGAGCAAGTAATGCAGGCTGAAAAGAAAATAAAAAAAAATAAAATAAAAATAAAGCACCAAAGCCACAAGGCTATCTGATATTTATATTCTCCTACATAATGGAGCTGCACAGTGTACAGAAAGGCCCATGAAATTTTGAGGAATATGTCAAGACCTGTTTGACGTCTGAATAGTTCTGCATTAAGAAAATATATCCCGCAATGGTTTCTGTGTCGGTGACTGTCCAAGGCTCGGCGTACTGTCTTTAGGTCGTCTATACTTTCCGCTTCTTCTACTTTTATTTGACGGCTGAAACAAACCTGCAGCGCCACCTGGAGGTCAGCAGTCGTTAGAAAGGTCACTGAGGCTGACTTCCGCCCCTTCAGAGCGAGCAGATGTGCTCACGTGGCCTTTGCTGCGTCTGCATTATCATTTTAGATTCCTCCCTTTCTTTTCTTTTTTTTAAATTGGTGAAAGAATTACAGCCTTCCAAATTCACTATTCAACAACAATGAGACAACATTAGAACATTAAACAGTTAACAGTTAAACATCTTACACATCTAATGCAACCTGGTCACGAGCCAAGAAAATTGGAAATCCTGAAAATCATTCCAATATTACGGAACAGCAGGTTGATGAAATATTCAGCTTGGACTTTGGAAATTTTGGAAGCGGCTTTGGAAACAGCAGTCAGTAATGCAACACTGTCCACGTTGCCCCCCTGAAGGAAAACAAGCGCCTCGACTTTCCAGTGAGAAACCAAACGCAGCGCTCGGCTCGGAGAACAACACCATCCCTTCCTGAATTCAACATCCTCTCTGCTTTAAAAATTTAGTCTGGTGTGATGCGAGCGGCACCCTTGAGAGTCATGTCTTGCACTCGCACCTCTGTTGTTATTACTGCACTCTTTACGTGATAGGTCAACATCTCAGAGTGCTCTCGCCTTCGTATTTGCCCCATTAGCTACCAGGGTCGCTGTACTCTTATGAAAACGTGACACTTCTTACGGCAAAATAAAAGAAAAAAAGTAAGTCGGGCAGACCTTTTTTTATTTAAGGCTCTGTACATGGGAAATTCCCCATTGTGCGTTTTTAGTTCATGATGCATTTTGCTGTTTTCGCACCTCTAGAAGGTGTCCCGTTGCACATGTGCATCAGGTGTCTATTAGCACAAATATGTTCTGTGTAAATGTACATATATTTATACAGAACTGTATGTGTGTGTGTGACCATTGACCCAAATGTCTCCAACAAACCATAATGGTGTTATTACTGCTCCTTTACCTTTTCTAGTTTCCTGGCTTTGCAGAAGGTAATATTGCAACCCTTTGCCCTCTTTCTTGTGGACTGTTGTGTTGAGTGTTAGGCGCAACACCCGAGCGGGGAAATCGGAGAATAGGCAGCATCAGTCAGTATCTAGTCCCTTTCATTGTGTTTAATTTGGTTGCAATTTGCTGGTAGTCTGTCCGAGTTTCCTTTAAAAAGGAAGAAAAAGAAACCTGTGGAACTGGATTCATTTCGTGATGGTGTTTTTATGTGTGCCTGTGTGTGTGTGTGTATGTGCGCTTCCCTGCCTATGGGCACATGTGGATGTGGAAGCCGCGGTCTGAATGGCAATCATCAGTCTTGGCTGGTTCAATTGTGTTACTGACCTTGTAGCCCTGAGCAAAAATACAATGAACAATTCCAGCCCCGATACTGTGAGAGCAGAGAGAATCAAAACTGCGGGAGAAACACATAGGTGAGAATGGAAGCTCATTAACTACCTGTAGAATTGGCAAGGCGAGGGCCCTGGAGGAGGTGTGTGCACCAGGGATTTTGTGCTCCTGCGATAAGAAAGGCTTCTGTTAAATTCCTTAATGACTTATTTTGTATGCTCAGAGCCGGCCGCGCTCGGCTGTGTCACTTATTTAGCCCCCCGTAGTTATCTTCTGTTTTTACCGCTGCTTCATTTTGAAAGTATTGGAATTCCATTTTCCCGACATTATCGTATCATTATTGCCATTATTTATTTTTTTTCCCCCCTTCTTCCATTCCAACTACGACGCCTCTCTGCGGCAGGCGTTGGCTTCAGTTTGAATTTCCAATGCAAAGACGAGGCATTTTTCTTGCGTGAGCTGAGTTATTTCTGTTCAGCATGCAACATGGGGACGTGCTTGGATTCTCATTTTTTCTCCATTTGTTATGAAAACCCCTGCACTAACCCCCCCCACCACCACCACCACCACCACCACCACCCTCATCATGACCACCGTCTCCCCTCCCGCCTCCCTCCACTCCAACCCAGCCCAAGTGCTTGAGGGCCATTTGTAATCTCCTCAATCCCGCTAAGATAGAGATTTATGTGCCTCTTGACAAAGGTTACCCGGCGATAATGCTATGCATGTGTTGGTATGCGCTCGCGAGCCGAGTGGAAACACTGGCGCAATGAAATGTTGCTGTCAGCTAAGGGGTTTAAATAATGAGGGTACCACCGGCAGAGGAGCGACGGCGATGATATAAACTCATGTTGTATGGATTATCCCAGCCCGTTTTTCAATCTTCGCCGGCAAAAGAATGCACTGGTTTGCGGTTGACGCGTTCGGAAACGACTCGGGCATAAATATCCATTTCCTGAGCCTTCAGTCTTTTTATGCCCTCAGTGGGACTTCAAACCTTTGACCCAGTGCATCCTCGCAATCAGGCTGCAAAACAGCTGATTTGCCGCACTGTGAAGCACATCCGGATCATTAGTGTTGCCCTGTTGTGATTGTTTTGAAGTATTAAGAAAACTGCACGTTTTTCTTGATGTGACGACTTGTAATAGTTGCATCAAGAATTTTCTTCAGTTCGGCCGACATGGTTGGTTAGATACTTCATTAATCCTTCATAGGAAATGAAATTGTTACGGCAGCAGTGCGTTGATCATTCATTCATTCCTTGAACACACTTGGGTAACAACAACCAAAATAAAAATAATAATATAAGGCTAACCTAAAGTGAAACCAAAGTGCTTGGATGCTTAAGTGCTGAATATAATGCACATGTCATGTATGACATTGTATGTTTGCTTTTTCAATTAAAAGTACAATGTGTAAGATTTGCCGAGTTTTATTACTATCGTACCCATACATCACTGTCAAATAAAAGTAGCAGCTAATTAGTAGCTTTTCCTACCCATAGAACGGACTTGCTATCTCGCACCACCATCATTGTAAGGTATTGGTGCGGACAATTCAGCTTGAGCGCATTTCGTATTTTGTGCATATTGGACATAAGCACTGTGCTGACTCAAAGTATGCAACCCACATTTACAGTTCACCTTTCGCTATGTGCCGTCCCTCATTTTTACTGTTGCCTTCACTTCGGCTTCACTCACACCGCCATGTCGACCTGGATTCATCAGTGCTTTTGATGAAAGGTATTCCGAAGGAAATCGCATCTTATTCCTGGAGTAATCGCTCCGAAATGTCAAAAGCCCAGTTCCTCCACGATAGAGGGTAGAGAGGTCGCCCGTGTTTACAGAGATGCCCGAGATTCAGCCCGCGCGTTGTCAAACTCCACCGCAACAAACTGTCCTGCTTGCAACATCCCTCGGTTACAGCGAAGTGAAATATGTCTTTCACCTTACACTAACACAGCTGTATAAATATTTATCTGGTTTGGAACGTGTCAGGGGCACCAGCAGAGGCACGCCCGCCCGAGTGAGATGAGAACTATTTAA
Organism: Nelusetta ayraudi; assembly: GCF_046127955.1. Taxonomy (NCBI): domain Eukaryota; kingdom Metazoa; phylum Chordata; class Actinopteri; order Tetraodontiformes; family Monacanthidae; genus Nelusetta; species Nelusetta ayraudi. The sequence continues at coordinate 4,990,774 of NW_027466058.1, read as the reverse complement.
ATTTTCATGAATTCACCAGTAGCCCCGTGTTTGCCGCTTGCCCACAGGTCTTAATTGGCATGTTGTTGTTCCTGTGGCAAAGAATGTCATGAATTATGCACGTAAGAAACAACTTACGATCAGCCCCGCGACCGTGGGCCACCTAATCTGTATGAAATTGATACGATGGACGGAACACTGGTATTATTAGCTGTGCCTCTGTTCAAGAACTCATTTCTTACCCCCCCACCCCACCCCACCATCTGCACCAGGGAAGCATCTTGATCATCATCCCTCCCCATGCATTTTATCATCCTGACCTATTAAGAAACCAAACGTACAAGTGAACATAAATTGTAATCCATGAATGATTTATCATCACGTGTAGCACTATGGCTAATATTAATACTGTTTTTTTTAAAAAAAAAAAATGATGGCTAAATGTTTCCCATTATTAATAGTAAACACAGCAGTGTGCTGTGAGAAAGTAAATGAGGTGCATTTTATGAAAAAAAAAAAAAAAAAAAGATGCTATTTTCCTTCCATGCCCTCACCTGGAACCCGGTCTGAATCCCCCTGCGCTCACGCGGTCGCGCAGTGTGAATATTTCAGCGGAGAGAAAAATGGGGGCATGATGCGTTAAATTGCAAATGCGTGAGTCACAGCTGATCCATTTTTAATACGCCGTGATTCCATTTAATTGCCAGCCAATACTGCTGAGGGGTGCACAAACCTGTGTCGAGCACCGAAACTCTTGTTTTTCGGAGCTCGGGAACATCGCCGGTCCGACTGCCGTTTAATGACCCGCAGGCTCGGCGAGAGTCGCGGTTATTTCAATACCGGGTTAGAATTATTTGTTTTGACTGCTCGCACTGTGAACTCTCTCCATTAAAAGGTTCGGCAGCGAGGCGGCCGAGCCGCTCGTTGCACTTCTGTCGAGGGCCGGGTTGGATTCTTTCTTATCGTTATTTTGCTGTCATCACTTCTGTAATTCAATTAAGGCAGCACATTCCCAAGCCTGGCCGGGACGGACGAGGAGGCCAGTGATTGACAGGTGGAGATATTGCTCTGCAAAGGGAAAGAGAGGACAAGGGGAGACATGAATATTTGAGCAGATCGCATAAAAGAATCTTGTAATTGATTTTCTATCCAAGCCGCCGTTTCGTTGCCTGAATAAATGCGTTCATCTCGGGCGACGAGTCGTCCGCCACGTCACGTTGTCTCACCGAGACGCAAACGTTTGTTTTTGCCTGTGTTTTTATGCAACCTTTGCTTGAAAGTCAGCCGTGCTGAAACGGAACTTTGTGTTGTTTCTCCGCGTGACAGATGTCGTCCACACCGTGGGCCCGATGGCCAGGAGTCACGTGGGCCCCACCGAGACCAATGACCTCACTTCCTGCTACCAGAACTCCCTCAGGCTGATGAAGGAGCACGGCTTGAGAACTGTGGTGAGTAGCTCGCACTAACGCTACCTCGCTGCTCAGACGGCAAACAAAACCGAAACAGCAAAGTTCTGTGTGAATGTAGGCGCATCTGAAAAATGTTCTGAAAACTTGGAAACGGCACAAGAACGAGACGTTTTTTTTCGTAGCCTGTTTTTTCCCTCTCAGGTGCAAGTTCTGAAAAAAACTTTAATCTTCTTTATTTAGACAAAAGCAACACAGAACACAGTGAAATGCTAATGTGTCTTTAAAAAGGAAGACGAAGGCTTTTTATGTGCACTCCTTGGCTCGTGATTAATGGAAGTCAGGCCTTTGTGTACTTGCTCACGCGTTGTCCTTAGCCATTATTTTTGAGAGGCATTTTCATATTGTCAAACCATGGCATTTCTTGAAATTTACAAAGGGTGTTTTTTTTTAATTAGCGCTCTTGGTTTTGGAACTATTTCTTGTTTGTATCAAAGGAATTCGGAATTCCTTTCAAACATGCGACAACTCTCCTCCTCATCACGCGGCGCTCGGCGGGCAGCAGCTGATCGTCGGCGCAGCCTCTGACCTGTCGTCTTCAACGTCATGGTTTTCTATTTTCCCCCGGCCTGGTCCGCGTGATCTATGGATTTGTACTGCCCAACAGAGGCTAAACCAATCACGACTTTGCCGCTTAGAACAAATCGCATTCTCTGCACCGACCCGCTGCCCCAGGCGGAGGCCAGTCGATAGGACAGCATGCGGCGGCGGGACGGCGGACGCAGATGAGTGGCGCTTTCATTAGAGCAGACAGCGATGGCGGCGGCCGTGGTGGATTCCTGTGCTGCTGTGGGTGCAGCAGACACTTGGAGCTATCAACGAAACATGTAGCGAGGGCGAGGGACTGAAGGATGTTGAACAGCGAAGGCTCGACAGTGTAATTTACTCTCGTGGGCTTCATTCTTCATTTTAATTTATTTTATTAAAAAAAAAAAAGAAACGCCAGGATTTGTTATCTGCCGCATTACAAGGGTGTTTATGGCTCGTGCGGGCAAATCCTCAGTTTGTTTGTCTAATTATCCCAATATCTATAGGACGGGGGGGACTGTCTGTTTTTGCTGGGCTTTGCCCAGATCGGCTCTGATATATTTACACAGCTGTGACGTGTGGACCAGGCCTTGAGGGAACAAGAACGGCGGTGTCGTCTGATTGACGACATCCGTCGGATGAGTCCAGTCACTCCATTATCGCAGCCACGGTCCAATTCTTCTTTCCAAGCTTCTTTCCAAGGACAACAGAAAGCCATTTGACCACAGGGGGGAAGGGGAGGGAGAGTAACTTGTAGACAGGCTCTTTTTTTTCTGTAACAACTTTGCACGGTGTAAAGTCCACATTCTTTTTTGTAGTTTTTTTTTTTTGGTTAGCTGATGAGCGCTAAGCTCATTCTGAGTCATCTGAAGGAGTTTCACTCTGAAGCTCTGTCGTGCGAGAAAAACAAGAGATCCAACAGGAGACGGGCACCCTGCCAAGTGGGCCTGCACAATAGGCGGGGTGGGGGGAGGGTGTTCATTTGGGAATCGGAGACGGCGGGCTCCCTAATGGGGATTCCAGGACATCACAACGGAAAAGGGAGTCGCAACAAAGCCCGACGCAAAATAAACTCGAGCATGAAAGATTGAAAACGACGCGAGATCTTGGAAGTGAGTCACAGTTTCTTGGAGCTCAAAGCCACCCTGGAGGCTAGGAAACTTCCGCAGCCGCCTCCTAACTCTCAAGTGAAGCTGTCAGGGGCTGGGTGAGGGGTGCAGGGGGCGGGGGCGGCTCACAGGGAATACAGCTTAATTTCAGAACAGAGGATGCAGTACCATTACCTGAGGGCAGCTCAGTCTGAGTGACTGACTTTCTTTTTTTTCTCTCGCTTGAAGTTGTGTCACAAGTAGGAAGGAATTAGAAAGAGGAGCTTTTCCCAAACTGCGAGTGACTCTTGCTGCCCAAGTTAACGGATCCGTTTGGCAACGGCCATGTCAAGGTTGTGTTTTGACAGCGATTAAAGATGAAACGGAAGCGTCAATCCCATTGCACATACAGGGTGTCCCAAACATTTTGACATAATTTTAAAAGCAATTAGCTTGAAAACTGCTAAGTCTAACTCAATGACATTGAACAGTTTAGGTGTTGAACATCATAAGTTTATTATGGGGCCGATTTCATATGTGCACTGCCTGTGACAACCGGGTGACTGTGCACGAGCATATTCCAAGACGCAAAATGACTTCTCTTTGGGAGTGAACGACATGGCTCAACCTGAGAACAGAACAAAAATAAAACATTAAACCTAAGTTCTTGATCTGTTTCTATACATTCTGTGAAAATTTTAAGTTATTTCACTCAGAATTGCCAAAATTATTGGACTGCGAAATGTCAAATTATTTTGCGGCACCCTGTATTTTTACTTTGACAAATCCTTAAAAAAAATGTTGCGCTACTTCCTGCATCATGTTATATTTTTTTATTAAGGTCAACATATTTAAATGAATCGTTTTAAGGTCGGACCACCTGAGTTGCATCACTGGTCCTGAGTGCAGGTCCACCACAGGGAAAAGGAAACAATTTTAAGTTCCCGCAATGGGCTGAAAGTGGAAAACAACCCTCAGCCCAAACCTGTAACACACAACTGTAGAATCTAGCAGCCAAGTTTTGGATGCCTTCGTCCTGTGGATCAATGACTTTGGAGGTCAGTCTTTAGATGATTTCACGTTGCCCTGCGTCGTAACTTTGTACGCCAGCGCCCTATTTACAGTAAAGTGGATCTCTTCATTCCGGACCACCCTGACGCTCCAGAGCTTTTCTTTTCTCTCTCTCTCTCTCTCTCTCTCCCCCCTTCGGCTTTCACTGCGGCTGACGGAGCAGCAGGCTGTCACAGCTCCCAGGGCTCCGGCTGACCGCAGCCTGCAGTCAGGACGGCCGCGGTGCACGCCGGGCTCTGGAACGTTGCACACCAGGGATCCGTGGGAGCAGTGCAGCGCAGTGCTGCGGTGAAGCGAGAGAACGAGAGAGAGAGAGAGAGAGAGAGAGAGAGAGAGCGAGAGTGAGGGAAACAGCCCCCTCCTCTGTCCTCTCAGCGCTTGTTGCTCCGCTTGGAGATGTTTGCCTTTAGAGCCAGGTTTACACAAAGAGGACGTGTGCGGATTCGTGGTGAATCGATTCCTGACATGAAATGCGACAATAGCAGCTTCCTCCCGCTAGGCAGTGGCGCCGAAAGTGCTTTGGATTTTTATTCTTTTCCTCTAGGTTTGCTTCTGCTAGGATATTGAATCATTTAAGGTGCAGCTGGCAGGGTCAGGGGGATCAGTATTTAGACAGGAGTATTTGAACACACTCTATTATATATATTCATGGTGCTTCTCTGCATTGACATTTTGTCAATGCATCTATCAACTCATCAACTTTTATTTATAAAGTTAAATCAGATCCAGAGGAGCCTCAAAGCACTTTGCGCAATCCAAGAGGAACCGGGCTGATCTTTCCAGAGTGAGCGTGAAGCGACGGCGACCCCCACTTGACCCGACCCGACCCGACCCCCCCCCCCCCCAAAATGGGAAGAAACATCATGCAGACCCCGACACCAGAGGGCGACCGCCTGCTTCAACTGGGTGGGGTGGAAGGAGATATAGAAAGTAAAGAGGTAGAGATGCATTGCATGATTGAAAAAGATTCATTTCTGAAGGTCCCTTACCATCCGAAACACATGGTGGGTTTTCACCACTGACTGGGACCATGATGTCCCCCAGCCTGGTGTCATTTAGCCACGGCCCTGAGTCAGGTGGAAGAGGCGCTCCTCGGACGCTGGTGTGCACAGGAGGCAGGTGGCAGTGATGCTGGTCTGCTCAGGCCGACCGTCAGGCTCCACTTCTTCCTGGCGCCACCCGATCACAGCAGCCAATCCCAGTGCGAAAGGCGGTTGGGGGGAGGGTCCACTCTGCTCTGCCAGGTAGCTTCTCCCTTTTCAGCGCCGTCTCCAGGGTTCCCGGATGCACCGGCGATTCCCGCTCCTCCAGCATGAAGCCAATGAATCGCCGTCTAGATTAGCTTCCCGGAGCCGACGGGTTCACTGGCGCGTTTGTTCATTTTCGCAAGACACAGACCGCGTGAGCTCGCCGCAGCCTCCCACCGTCAGACCCGATGGGATCTCCTCTCCAAAGAGCTGGAAAGCCGCGCAAGTATGAAGAACTGAGGAGGCGTTAAATGCAGGCTCCCCCCGCCCGTCTCCACCCCCGTCTTGGTTAGTCATGGAAGGCTGCTCGGATTCCTTCCAGGAAGAAACGAGCGGAGCATCTGTCAGGGTAGAAACTGGCAGACTGCGTGGAAGGGGGACGCCACCATCTGGAAGCCATTCAGCCTCCGATTCGGTTTCCGAAACGCCGCTTTGACTGTGACCTTTTCGGATAAAAGAATAGTCGTGTTTACAACAAACATCATTATTGTTCCAATTTCTCCAATGTCTGCGGGGAGCGACCTGCCGAGACAATACGGGAAGGGTCTTAAAGTCTCCCGGGTAATTGGCATGAATATACATCATGCGTTTGAGCCGCTGACTAATGAACACAGCGTGGCCGAGTGCGCCTCCTTCTCCTCTTTCTCCCCTCCCTAATTTGACAGTGACAAGCCACAATTGATGTTTATGGAAAGTATCTGTCATTAAGCTATTTCTGGCAGTGTGCACATCGGGCTGGCAGCTGTCACTGCGGACAGTGACAGGGTTGCAGATCGCATTTAGTGGCCTCCTCAGCGACTCCCAAGTGGCCCAAGGAGTGTTTTGCAGTCATAACACGCTGGCTTTGAGGGGATCCAGTAGGGAAGCCACAAATTGCCGGTTGAGCGGAGAGAAGAAAAAAAAAAGTGCAGAGAGCCCAGTGGATTGGAGATGAATGGTGCAGAATGATAGGATTAGCAAGACTTCTCCACACGCTCATTCCAAGGTTGCCGGGAGAATTAAGTCCCATTTCGGAATTCCCAAAACGCATTCCTCCAAATGATGCCTGGGTGACGTGTGTGTGTGTGTGTGTGTGTGTGTGTGTGTGTGTGTGTGTGTGTGTGTGTGTGTGTGTGTGTGTGTGTGTGTGTGTGTGTGTGTGTGTGTGTGTGTGTGTGTGTGTGTGCGCACGTTCTGTTAAAAGACGGCCGCTGATAGATGATCTGTTTGCCGGGACTGGTGCGCCAAGTTAAGGACAAACATTGTGTCAGTGGAATGTGTCCCCACGGTGTGTTTGGAATAAGTGGAGCCGCTGGATTTAAACCTTATCTCGGATATGTTGCCACTGTGTGCTTTAGGAATTATTCCGTTTCATCCCAAAAAATAATAGTAATGACAAGAATCAAACATTTCACCTCCATGAATTAATTTTCAAAAGGCTGAGTATTATTCGGAATTCTGTGTGCGAAAACTTTTTGATCATCTGGGTCACTTCATTGTCATACTTAATGCTTGCCCCATCTGTGAAACACGCAGTTCTGCAAATCAGCGCTTTGTGATGCAACATATTTCAGGTTCGTGACAGGCACCAGGTTTAGCATTGAGCCCAGTCAAGTGTAAAGCAGAGGGCAAAATATCCGGTTTTCTGCGTTTACTTGTAGGGCTCTGGGATAATTGACACTCACACTGCAGCTCTGTTGGATTTCTGCATGAGAAAAATTCAAATCTCAAAGTGGCTATCCCACTAATCCTGTATTAAAGTGCCACTCTGGGTCTTTGTTTTTATTTACATTTCCAAATACCACCGCATCAAACTTAACAACTTTGTTCTTCACCCTGCTCCATTTTACTGCGATGACTCCCCGAGTGATTAATTAATTCTCATTTATGCACTGAACTAATCAGACACAACATTTTCCTTCACGAGCCTCTTTACCCTTTTCTCATAATTCACTGTCCACATTTGCAAGCGGCTGCAGATTTAATTTTATAATGGCTAATGGAATTATGGAGGCTTGATTGCACGCGTACTTGGCTTCTGATCGCGGCCAAATAAACGGTGCCACCGATGGGGCGCAGGAATGAGAGTTTTACAGCTGATGCGATCACGCAGTGAGTTTGTTTTGATTGCGTGCATCATTCCGGATTTAAAGGCGTTTGTTTGGTTTGGTCTTCTGATCTAAATGCCAAGAGCTCAAACTCCTGGCTCCGCAGTAGTTCATAAGCAATTGGAATGCTGCTGCAACCTTTGAGAAAAGGAATAATGATAATATTGACAAAGATAACTGTTATATGAATATACAAAACTTGGGAATTTTTGGCAGTTATCACCCTCCTTTTGCTACATGCAGCTACAAAATTAAAGCCAATACAAAGTTCCGATACAGGAATAACTGAACTATAATGTGAGCTGCACTTTGCTCTCACATTTTACACAACAGATGGAAAATTAGAGTCAGTCTTTGTGATTCTGTCTAAGAATTTGAGGGGTTTTTTCTCCAGAAATTGCATTTCCCCTCTTGTTTGCCAGTGAGCTTGAGTCAAAATGTGTAAGATCTGGTGCAACTTATTTTTTTATATGTTTACCCACACAAACCAAAATAAGGGGTGTTGTCCCATCGAGATTTTTTTTTTTTTCTTTTCTTTTTTTTGGCACAAACCTCACTTTAGTCATTTGCGGCAGCATACGATTGCAACCTTGCCTGCTTCTCCACGGGGCCAGTCACAAAGCCATTTCCTGTAGCCCGCCGCCGCATACAGTAACATGCATGAATCTCCAAAGGTTAATTAGATTGAAGATTTCAAAAGGTCACGTCGCCATTTAAATTAGCCCGTTCTATTTGTCTGATCTAAATCATTGGCAATGCTGGACCAATTAGATCCAATTACCATTATAGTGGCTGTGGTTGTGTGGCACCCCAGTCTAAGTTAATGGCCAGCGGAACCCCAATTACCCCCCCGCACACCCATCGATGGGAGGCGGCAACCTCGGCCGGGGAGGCGGGGAGGGGAGCCCGGCCTCCCGTGCGGCGGTGGAACATCCTTATCGCCCTCGCCGCGCCGTGACATTTCCCTCACTTCGATGGGGGAAAGAGTGGACAACTTTTATACGGGGGGTGAAATACTAGCATATATAAAATGTGACATTTTCCGCCGATCTCGAGAGGGATAATGGCGGCGGACGGGGATTGGAGGGAGGATCGGCCGAGTGTCAGTGCTGAGTGAGCTGAGGCGAGAATGCCGCCTGTCTTGATTACAAGCACAGGAAGCTCTCGGCAATCATTGAAAAGGGCCATTGCGGATTAATTTGCTCCGACGATGATAAAGGCCCTTCAAATAATTCAAGATTCTAAAGCACAGTCAAGCAGTGTAAGACTCCGGCTCAGCGCTCAGTCAGGCTGGTTTTCACTTCACCTGTGATTTTTTTTATTTTTTTTCCCCCAACCCATCCCCCTCATCCTCCTCCTGACGGCGAGGAGCTCCTGGAGACAGACTCCCTGAATTTCTATGAGGCTCGTATCCCTCTGCGACACCACCTGAGAATAGAAGCGACAGCTCGTACCCGGCCGAGGCGACGTGCGAGAGGAGGTTGTTGATTAAACCGATTCCATCGCGGCGAGATGCGAACGTCGCCGCGAAAAGCCGCCATTAATTAAACGTAGCCGAAGAATTTTGGGCGGCGCAGGACATCGCCGAGCAGATCTGCGGGGCCTTTGTGTCTGCTTCACTGTAGGATTAAGAGATAAAGTTCTCTTTTTCTACTTTTGGGCTGAGTTTGAGAGCGGCAAAAAAAAAAAAACAAGACAGAAATTACAGGGTTAGTTCTTCGTTATTCCTTCATGATCTTTTAAACAAGCCGCTCGGTTGTCATGCGCAACAATGCGGATTTTTCTGAAGCGAGTCTTTCGCCCGCGGAGGCCTATTTTTGTCTCCCCGACATTCCAGCGAGATTAAAAAAACAAGTGGAGGCGCTGCGCGGACGGTGGCACCCGGTTCGCGTTTGAAGCTCCCTCAGCCGAGCCAGTAAATAAAAGTTTCCGCGAAAACAGTCCAAAAGGAAGGAAAAAAAAATAACGGCAAAAAAAGATTGTTTTGGCGGCGGAGCGGGAAAGCGGGCGAGCCCTCCGACGTCTCCGCCGCTCCTTGATAAATGGCTGCCGTTGCGACGGAGGGAGCCGGCCAGAGCGGCCGGGGCTCGGCTCAGCTACCGTGGCTGTGCTCGCCGCCGCCGCTAGCCTCCATCCCCGACGACACTGAAACAGATTGCTGTTCATCAGCGGCGGACCTTGGTGGAATGAATCTTGTTTACATCATTACGGCTAATTGCCGTGCAGCAGTGGCCCAGCCAAAAGCTCCGTGTGTGTGTGTGTGTGTGTGTGTGTGTGTGTGTGTGTGTGTGTGTGTGTGTGTGTGTGTGTGTGTGTGTGTGTGTGTGTGTGTGTGTGTGTGTGTGTGTGTGTGTGCGTGTGCGCGCGTGCGTGCGTGTGTCCGTAAAAAGCCGGACAGAGCTGTCAGCCCCTGTAATTTATCTCATTAGTGGGCGGGGCAATCAGGCAATGAGGGTATATAAATGGATTACAGCGGCGCCCCTTTGCATCACGTCCTGCGCAACTCACTCTGTCGTCTCCTCCTCCCGGCGAACTGGCCAGCGGTGCACGAGTCGTGAAACGCATGGCGACGTTTTCAATTTAACACTCGCAGATGGATGTTTTAATTATTATCGAGTGTAATAGTCATGAGAACACCGAATCTGTGCCTCGCTATTAATGCACCTTAATTAAAGTTACAAGGCAAGGCAGATAAAGCGATTCAGCGTTAAAAAGCACAGGGTTTTTTTGTGTGTGTGTTGGGGTAAAAGAATTGTCGTGACGCAGCCGGCGCGCGAGTCTCACGGGTCGGGAAGACGTGCGTCCGCCTCCGAATGAGGCGCCCCGGCGAGCTCCTTTTATTTTTCTTCCCCTCTTCTCGTCTTTTATTTGCCACTTTTATGAATCCACGTGTCGGACCCAATGTTGACCTTGCCGCCGCCGGTCCATGAAACTGGAATCTCCTGCTCTTTCAACGAGCCCGCTCCCAATTATCCTTCAGTTGTGTTCCCCCAGTTTCACAGATGGGCTTTTTTTTTTTTTTTTGCCAGTGTGCAAGGTCTCGGTGGGGTGGGCCGACTCAGAGTGTACACTCCCTCTTGCTCCGGTCGCACCACAGACGTCGTAAACAAATTCTCACAGATTTTCTTTTTTTCTCATATCGGTACAATCCAGCGCACTGGCCACACGTATCGGACATGCGATATCGATATTTGCAAGTCAAACTCTGGGAGCCTCCAACTCGCGTGGGAGCGGTGACATCATCTAATTGAATCCACACAACTTGAGGAGCATTTGGACAAACAATCGTTAGCAGCCAAGCCACAGACGGCACCCCCGCACCCCCACCCACCCCCGCCCGCCGCTCCGCAGGCGACATGTGTGGCAGATCAGGCTGAGGATTTGGCGCACAGTGGAATTTCTCTCAGGAATTGTCAGTTTGACAAACAGCTTGTGTGCGTCAATGGGTTGGTGGCGGTAACCCCCCCCCCCCCCCCCCCAGTTTTCGCTACCATACCCATACGTTACGGCGGCCCATCGCGGATGGAGTTGCGGGGCGCTGCAGTGTTTCATTGGTCGTCCCTTGTGTGGCTGCGAACGTCCTCAACAGCTGACGAGTCAAGAGCGGCTGAATCTGACCGTCCGTTTTCCCCTGGGGAGAAAAGAGGTGACAACAGGATGATGTTCCTGTAATTTAGTCACTTGATTTGCACTCTTTCTTTTCTTTCCAGCGTCAATCTGCTAATGGAATGAATGTAGAAAAATGGCGTTTGTCTGACAGACAAATTGCAGAAATGCCTTAATTACAGACTCTTGATTTGACTGAATCATAAGGAAATAATATTGGGTTTTCTGCTCGCTGACTGTTATGTTACATAACTTTTTTTTTTATTTTTCCTTGCTCTCCCCTGCCGAGCTCCTACTTAAGCTGGAGCCATATAGCCGCGATGCCATAACTGCTTCCTCTCCGCTGATCCTGGAATTGTTTACAGTTCTGCTGCACTGCAGGTTAACTTGCGTTTTCTCACAGCCGCCGCCCCCGCCTTAACTTTAAAACAGACTAGGCAAAGCTGTTTCCGTTGTTTTGATAATGCACCGGTTCCTGTGTGCTTTATCAAAGAGAATGCATAAGGCGGAGAGCTGACAGCCATCGGGTTCCTTTGGGAGCGCACGGGATTCTTTGTGTCGTTTGGTCGTGCAAAACTGCATCCAGCGTGCATATAGAGTCAGGTTTGAATATTTAGAATGGTCTCCACGCTGCTTGGTACACAGTCTTTTTTTTTGTTTGTTTGTTTTGAAAGTTATTCATGTCGCACTGGCCACTGCTCCAGCTGATATGAATGTGATATTTATAAGAGCATCAGTTGAAGAGGTTTCCACAAGTCTGCATGGGGCCTTGCCACCCCTGTCGCGTGCGCTACGGAAACCACGCAGGGCTCCCTGCACGCTCCAGCATGTAGCCGCATTTTCTACAGGAGCGACGCTGTTTACGCTCGGCTACATAATTATTTAATCATGACGCTATTACCACACGCATGCAGCCAGTTTAGCACCGTTATTACCCACCCCACCCCCTCCAAGGTCACGGCTAACGAGATGTGATGCACTGGGCCGGGCTCGAGCTGATTGACTCAGAATTTTAAAACCGGGCTCAATTTGGGCGCACTTAGGGATTCAGGAGGCACCGCAGCACCTTTCAGCGGTTTATGAGAGACGTATATTGGATCTAACGCCGCAGGATTGTCTTTCTTTGATTCTGGAGATTTCCACAGGGGTGAATGATGTGTGTTTGCCTGGGGAAATGTATTAACCAGTCTGCATGCCTGTGTTTAAGAATTTCAATTTGCTTACTGGGATTGTTTTGTTTTTTTTTGTTTTGTTTTTTTTTTGAATGGAAGCCGAACTCGCTTTACGTGACTGTTTTGCAATATGGAGAAAAAACAGACAAGCCAACTCTCAATGGGTGTGTATTTTAGCATTATTCACTGATATCACTGTGACAGAAGAGGGACTATAAGATGCTTGATGTTGGTATGATGGTGAGCACCACCACCACCGCCACATTCTCTCTTCTTCCAAGTTAATTAAAATTATACGAGCTGTTAGCATTAAATCATTATGAACCAGACCTAGCGAAGTAATCATTCCGTGGGGTAATTCATCAGATTAAACATTTCTTTCGTTCGTCACGAACTGACCTGAGCACCATAAATGTCGCAGTCACCTTTTATGAATTATGCCACAACTGTCAGGATCAGGAGCAGATTTTAAATTTAAAACAGCTATTACTGTATCTACATCCACCCGCCGAAAGTACCTGGCGGAGCCGCGGCGGGCTGAAATCGTTTTTTCATGGTTTGACTTTTGCCTCACAGCTTAGGATGCCGATAACCTCCAAATCTGACTTGCTGTAATATCTAATGTCACATCCATAAACCCGCGGGTAATGACGGCGCACACGGAATCCAAAAGTGGGGCTCTCTATTGTCGAGGTGAAAGCCAACAGGAGAGCACAGTGCGCGAGATAACGAACACGGTTCAAATTAAGTCTCTGCATGATGATTTCGTGTAGATTAGACGCGTGAAATCATCCTTTTCAGCGCGTATAAAAGGGCCCGAGTGCTCCACAGTGCCGTTCAGCGACGGTGACAGGGGGTCTATTGGACGTGTAGAGAATAGCAGGCTAACACAGGTAGGCGCTATTTATTGCATTGTTCTAATGCAAGTTTTCTCACCCATCGCCTGATCCACCTGGGCTGAGTCCGGCCACCTCTTCTAGGAGGCCCAAGGAAGTGTGTAGGCAGCAGTTGGCATGGAACACCATCAGGCGTAACGATGATGACCTACATGATGGTCACTCATCCGAGCATAATTACGATCCACACTAAATCCTTTATAAGCACTTTCTGTTGGCTTTGTCCTTGTAGAACATTTATAAGGAAGCCACGGCGGAGGAGCAAGTCACAGCCGGCCCCATTTTTATTTTATTTATTATTTTTTTTCCCCGCTGAAGAAAATGTTCCCCGATTGGCAGAATTTCCGAATCACATTTTTTATTGCGGCCGACCGTGAATCCTCATTGAAATAGCGTGATGCAGTACATTTTTGCTCCAAAAACATGTGATGTATTCGGCGCAGAGAAAATGGTTTTCCAGTTTTAGTAGCTAATTAATGCTTTATCAATATTCATGATGAAGTCCACATTTAGAAAACTGTAATTAGCCATATTATCCTCTGGCCATTTGTGAAAAAGTTACCCGTGTAGTTCAAATCAAACCCCGGCAACAACTCCGCCGCTCCTGACCAAGAGCTCAGTGCTGCAATTACTTATTATCGTGCAAGAAAATTAAGTATGGCTCCAGAGGCGACCGCCACACACCAGGACCTCCTCTGAATTGAGAGTGGGGGACAAAAAAGAGCTGGATGGGTGGTTGTGGGAGACGTGCAGCCATTCCCTGGGTAAACTTACCGTTTTTCTCCCCGACAGCTGCTCCCATTGCATCAGGACCATCTGCGGGCCTGGTGCTCCCGTGCCAATTCACCACGACCTTGAGTGGCAGGTTACCTCCATTTGATTCGCGATACCGCTTTGGGTCCTTGCTCATTTATTCTCATTTAGAGGCGCACCTGTGCTCAGACTCAAACAACAGCACGCTGCAATTTGCTTTTAACAAAAAAACGCATTCATGTATAATAGCAGGAAAAACATCATTTTTTTGAGGCTACTTGCTTTTTTTTCTATAACAGTCCTTAGTTTCTGTGGACCATGGTGCTATTTAGTTTTCCTTTCAACCCCCCCCCCCATCCTGTCCATCAAAGTGCAGTCAGAGAGCCTAATGCGACATCCGGCCTCAATAACGGTTAATCTAGGTGTAAACTTACTCGGCAGACCCAGTTCTTGACCTCTTGGCCCTTCATATACCGTCAGCTGCCTCTTCCTTTTGATAGTGCAGGATCCGCTGGAAGCGGCTCACTCACATCACCCACTGGGAAATCTGAAGGGCTCTAATGGCAATCGGCAAATAAATGAACCAAAGCACACAACTGGAAATAACTCGTCCAGACCCGTGAAATGAAAACAGAAAATCCGAAACTTTCTGATAGTGACGGTGAGATTCTTTGATCAATGTAACCATCTTTGACTTTAATGAATTCCACCCAAAGGACAAAAGACAAAGCTCTAAATTTGTCTCCAACCTTGTTTACTAATATATATTCAATGTAGCCACCTGGCCAGCATGCACGTGGCAAGCTAGCTAACTATCCCACCAGTTTTGGGTGAGTTATCACTTTAAGACGGGTTGGGGTTGGTGTGGAGGTTGCTGTTCTGCTCGGTTCGCTGAAGACATGCACTGTGTGACCCAGGCAGGGTTGCAGAGGTGCTTCCTTCTGACAGCGCCACCTGATCATGAAGGTGACCCTCTCCCTGGGCTCTCCACACTGGCCAGTCGGGTCCTGAGGGTGAAACGCTCTATTAATGATGACCGCAGACCTTAATGCTCAGGTTTTTTTGTTGTGTTTTTGTTCTTATATAAATGCTTGGAGATGTAGGGCTGAATATATTTTCCGCATTCCGCCAGCCTCGAGCAGTCAAAGTCTGTCCAGGTTGGAGTCTGAGGTGAGATTTGGATTCCGGAACGGACACTGGACGAAATAAAGCTCTTGTGGGATTTGAAGGTATATTGTTTAAGGAAGTCAAAAGGCCTTTAAACTCAATAAATCCACCCGTGTCTCTACCCGTTTCAAACTGCTGCTTTTATAGCCCCACGCCTCATATCCACATGCTTGCAGTGGAGTGTGAGACCGACGGGACTGCTTGAGAGAGGCAACAAGCCTTGGGGAGAACTCCTGCCGTCGCTTGCACATCTGCGGATCACCCCACATATCCGGTTACCTGCCTGGAATAACTAAAGTTTGCTACGTGACAAGGCAGGTGTATGACATCCTGTTCTCCAGGGTTGAGCCCAAGAGGTTCCCTGTTCAGCTTCTATACACCCTCCGAAGGGCGAGTGTGTGGATACTGCTGATGAGTTGTGGCGTCCTGGGGTCGTCTTTGCCACCGCTCATTCTTTCGGTGCTACCTTTAAAATGTATTTTCATTTATAGAGGTGGAAAAATATGGAGATAAGCAACATTCACTGTCGATTCCAGAGCGATGCGAAACCGATGGACTGCTTAATATTCCTTTGAATGCGTCCGCGAGGCTCAGTCCTTTGTTTGGGTAAAAGAAAATGACTTCTCAGACAGCTGTGCGTTTACGTAACTTTCAAATGCCCTCAACGAGCGGAAGATCATAAAGATCATCAGAGACGTGGGCGGAGAACTGCGCCAAGCATTTGCATTGTCACATTTCAAGAGGCCTTGTCCATATGGAGTCGGAGGGGGCGGCGCAAGGCTGATTGCCATCGCCGCAGGTGTGAATGTCGTTAGATCTGCAATGAGTGCGATAAATGTGCGGTAGCCTTTACCCAAGAGACAAAAACAAAAACACTAATCGGGGAAAGGGGTCCGTTTGACTAATAGCGCACATTCGGAACGACCAGCTCGTCCTAGCAAAACACCAGCTCATATCAAGTGAGCCGTGATGGAGTTGTCAATGAGGCCGCTTTGTTTGAGGGGGGGCAGGATAACACACTGCCGTTGAAGCTGTCGGCTGCCTGCCGTTATCCCCAGAATGAGATGAAAACGGATGCAAAAATACATATACGTGGAAAGAAAGCAAAAGCTGCCACCCCCTCACCGCCAACCTGCCGCTAATCCTCCCACTCCTGAGTCTCCGCCTGCCACGCCATCAGATCAAAGTGCGCGCGACTGGCCCACAGGTCTGCGCAGGGGGTGGCGTTGACCTCCTCCGAGCTCCGTCCGTCCTTGGACCAAAGTCCTCTCACAGACGTATTCAGGAAAAAAAAACAAAAAAAAACCCAGAGTCTGTGCGTATGTGGCTGAGTTGAGCTTCGCTTTGCATTAAAGGTCTCACTTTGTGGGTGTTGCCCTGAGGCGGCGATCGCATCCAAAGTCTTTTGTACGACGCGCACGCACGCGTACGTGTATTTATACTTGCAGTCGTCATCCCACTTGAAAATCCCCGCGTCGGTACGGCCGAGATGGAAGAAAGTGCGCCGGCTCTCCCATGCAGCTGTTTGTGTGCTTAATTCTGAAGGATTTGCTCTTCATTACCAAAAGCAGCGAGTTCACCAGCGCATAATGCAAATTGAAAAATAGTGTTTTCTCACTCTGAGGACTCGGGCCTTGACCTCTCATCCTGCTACCGTTAATTAGCGTCGGTTGGTCTTACCTCTGGGCAGGCTCAGATTTATGGCTTTATGCTGTGAGTAGCTTTCAAGTGAAAGTGTGCTGCTGGGGCTGCTAGTCTGCCCACGGACTTCATAAATAAACAGGCTTTCATACTCTGAATCAAAGCCCCGTTATGCATGGATGTGGCCTAACTGCATATGTTTACGCTGCGTGATACTGAAATGTACCTTTTCAAAAAAAAAAAAAGAAAAAAATGGGGGGGGGGGGAAGGGCTAAGTAAGTCTCAACCAAATAAATGTCCTACTAATTCAATATATAAGCCGTATCTTAGCTGGTTTTGTACTTGGACAAATGGCACGTTCGGGCCTTATCCTAAAACAAACACATGGCGGCGGCGGAGCGGAGCTATAGCTTTCTCCCAGGGTTATCTGTCTGCCTGCAGCAGCTGCACCATTTTCCTCGCATCCGGCTCATCCATCTCGTCCACATCTGCTCATAAACATGCCTCTTTATTCTGCCTTTCATTCAGTCGGCGAAATCCATCACAGGAACTTCGATTTATCTCCGGAACTGTGCGAACGGGCGCACAATGCCGCCGATGGTGCAGAGCCGCCGCGTGCGGCGGAAGCCGTCGCAGAGAAGCCCGGGCTTCCGCCGACTAAGAGTTCATTAGGTCCTCCGAATTCTCTGCTGACGCCGTCCCGAGCTTCAAATCAACGTAATTAAAGCTAAACAACACGAGGCGGATGAAGAAATCATAGGAAAGGCTGCGGCCCGCTGGTACGCTTGCATGTTTTGCCTCGCAGTGTACCGGAAGAAAAAGACAAACGTTGCCTCTTCTAATTGGAAAATGTGTTCCTGTGATTTAATAATGATTATGTACTAACAGCGCTTTCCAAAGAGGTCAATGCAGCAGCAGCAAGGGGAGCTCGGTTCAATTTGCACTTAATGAGGTTAACGAATGTTAGTTTTTATTTTGTATGCAGCGCTTTGGGACATGACGAGATGGTGTGTTTCTTCATCTGTTCTTGTATTCTGCGCATATTTTTTTTCCAACCGCATCCAGCGTGAGGATTGGACAGCGCAAGAAAAATCTATTTTTTTTGGGGGGGGGAAACATGCGTGAGGTCGAGTGAAATGAATTATTGATTCCTTTTGCAATAAGATTTTACAAAACGAGCAATTATTTTTTGTTAATCTTGGAGAGTGTAAATACATCCAGTTAAACAAAATCTGGATATGGACTTTTTTTTGTGTGCGGGACAACATGTCTGACAACAAACATTGTACACATGACAATAACAGCAAACCCAGCATGAACGCACATATAAGCAGACAGTCAAAAATAACAATGGGGTTGCTTGATATATCTATTATTATAAAGTTGCCAGCAGCTTCTCTGGAAGTGTATGGCTTGTATGAACAAGGCTCTGTACCGTCTCTTTTATGAGCAATAAACCGAGTGCGTGGACAATTCCAACAATTCAATTCCTCACAACAATTCCTCACAACAGAAGGATTTTCCCAGAGTGTCTGAAATTTGGCAGAGACTTGCCGACGGGGGATTTGTTGCGCCCTTCGTTTTTTTTTCGTCCAATGGATGTTCAACTCGAATCTGCCGCCCTTGATCTCAAAGCCAGATGCGCCTCTGTTCGCGCTCTTCCTCCCGGTACTAGCTTGCGAGCGGTTGAAAACGGCTATGAATTTTTAGGAGCGAACGTGCCGTCGATGTTATGAGACTTGTCTCTGTGACTCCAGTCCTGCGGTAAATTTAATTAATCCTGACAGCAGGGGTTTGTCGCGTGAATACGATTTTGCACGCATCGGCGGGAAGCGTTCTATTCCGCACATACAATGGAATCGTTCAATGTAAGCACAGATTTATTGGATTAAATAAATAAAGCGGGCCGATGCCTCGCGAGACTGTTTAAACAGCTTTGACTCGTTTTGGCGCAAGCCTGAGAAAAGCCGCCTTTCTTTCTGTCTTTCTCTCTCTCTCTCTCTCTTTCTTTCTCCAGTGACAGGCATTAGTATGCAGCGTGCACCAGACCTGTTTTTTTTTGTGTCACGCTCGTCCCGCTACAAAGACGGGAGCTTTGCAGCGACTCACTTTGTCTTCATGCGCGTGCCGTCCTGTCACCTCCAAATTCAGAGTGGGATTTTGACTTTGAAGCCCCCTTTGATACGCTGCTTTTGAAATGCCGAAGGACGTCATAAAAGGACATATATCAAATACATAATTTGTACATATATACATATAATACATATATGTGTAGGTGTGTGTATATACCTGTATTAATTAGAGCTCATGATGGAAGGGCATCATAGGCTGGCTTTCACAGTGCCACCCTGGCCCACCTCCCTCTCTCTGACTGTTCTGACATTTGATTTAAAAATAGGACCGATATAAAGGCCCTGCCGGTAATGATTTAATACACATCAAGTTAGCTGTGCCTCTGTTAAAAGTCACGCCGAGGCTTTTGCTTTATATTATCCCAAACGTTCCACCTTTGCATGCAAGGGGAAAAAAAAGTGTCAAGTGCCGTGGCAGTTTGACACGCTGGGTTTTTCTACCTTTCACAGAGCAGAGCTGTATGTATGTGTGTGTGTGTGTGTGTGTGTGTGGCTTGGCCCGCACCTCTCCCTCTTTTCCAAAAGCATTTGAAAGAGCTAGCCTGCTAGCTCGAGATGCCTCGCGAAGGTGCACTCGGAGAGATTCAAACGGAATCCTGCCATTCCTCGCGCTTTGATCATTTTCTTTATGCCCACCTGGTTTTTAGGGCTTCCAAAATGCAAATGACGGCTAATGCTGCACTGCATCCAGACATCTGCACTTCTTAGGCGCGCGGCGGAATAATCACGGGCTTTAAAGGCCCTCAGGCATATTGGAGGCTGTGTCTTACATCGGGCGTTTGGGTTGAAACGCTTCAAATCCAACATTTCGCTCACGATTACCACGCGTACGTCTCTGCCTGTGTTCCGTCGCCTACGTCCCGGGATTCGCTGAAAACGGTGCTTTCGTTTTATAATGCCAGCGCTCTTGTGATAAGTACAATGAAAAGAGGGGTGCAAAAAAAAAAATTTTTCATTTGACGATTATGATCATGTTGCGGTGCTAGTCCTCAAAGTTCAAAGCTTTAAAAGAAGCAGGTGTTGGAAACTATAAACCGTGCCAAAAGCAGTGAATCAAACTGATGAAATTGTGAGCTCCTGGAACAAATAAAGCCTGGTGTCTAATAAAGGAGAATGGACCGCACCATTATTTCCTGGATCATTTACAGAACATTGACTTATTTTACAGCCTCCTGCAAAAAAAAATAGCACTACCTGTTTTTTGGGTTTCTTTTTTTTTTTTTTATTATTATATAGTTTTTAGCAGAAATACACATCCCAACTACATCAATTCCCACAATTGGCAGTAGAGAGTCATTGACTGAAATATGGCTCGATTGCCTTTCCAATCACTTCAGAGGCCCTTCTTTGGATCCAGTTGCTTATTTTGAGAATCAGGACACAATTTGGCATGATGGCAGGTGCCACTTTTCCACTATAAAGTAAATAGTGTGTGTGTTAGATATTTAATTCAGGGAAGCCAGCAACCACAGCAACGGCTTATTGATCACAAGGTAGCCCAGAGCGAATCTGGGCTACCTAACGCCGATTTTGCTATAAAATGCAACCACAATCTGTTGGCACCTCAATTTATAAAACAATCCACATTATTTATAAAAAAAAAAATAAAAAAAAAAGACTTGAAACCACAACCTGAGCTATGAATTGATTAGTTTAGCGACAGCAAAGCTGAAGTTGCTACAGTTTTCAAGCGCTGGAGCTTTCATGTCATCAGTTTCCCTTTTTCTGCCTATGTATCTTTACATGTTAGCTTCTACTGCAGCACAGTGCCCAGGCTGTTTATAAGCAGCCGCATGGCTGCTCCTGGATCAGTGAAGTAAGCATTAGTCTGATATGAGTGTGTGTTTACCCTCCTGCTGTGCCTCTTGGAAGGGCTGGAGCGTTTATTTAAATTTCACTGTGTGACTGCTCGAACTGAACTGCCATGAGTTGCCCTGCAAGCTGCATGCCAACGATTGCATGTGAATGTTATCGGAGACCCTCAGATCCCGAAAGATGGAAATCTGAAGTCCAAAGACAAAGCAGCGCAGCACTCATTAAAGACCAGTGTTAGTTTCTATGTTTTTATGATTCGATTTATGAATTTATTTATTTTATTTATTTTGAATGCCAAGAAATTAAAACAACACTAAACTCACAGAGGGCATTGATAGTGATAAAAATGAATATTAAAACTATAAATATATCACAAAATTTCATTGTATGTAATATATATGATTACATAGGTTTTTTTTTTAATTGGCCACATGTCAACATTACATTTGCGACTGAAATGGAAGAAAAGATGAATATTTTTGTGAATGAATATTAATGCACACACTAGGTTTATGTCTGCACATAGCTACTGTACAGCAGTGTTTTGTAGCACCTGACAAAAGTAATCTTGCTCTGAAATAATTCATATGTTCCTGTTAATAAAAAACAATAACAGGCCGCTGTAATTAAAAATGTTGGTTCCAAATTACAGTCGCCTCCTGATATTAATAACGGCGCTTCAAGCGCCTCGCTATTTTTTTATTCTTCGACTTTTGCTGCTTTACTTTCGCGAACCTTTATTCCCACGGCGGCGTGGATTCACATCACTGTCAACAAAATGGTTGTGGTAAGCCGCTATTTACAGTCGTGTAGTGCGGTTTGTCATTTTCTCCCTCTGTAGGCGACGTTGCCGACTGCCACTTGGGAATTTACCACCGTGGCTGCATTTATTCTTACATCTCCAGCGGCAGGGATATTGTTTGTACTTTATTTGCGGGCGACGGCAAAATTTTTGCCTTTTCCGCTTTTATTTTAGTTTATCCGCGACACGGCGGGCTCTCCGAGAGAGATAGCTAAAGGTGCAAAGAGACAATTCACCCTTAATAAGCTGCTCTCCATACCATCAGGGCTGATGGGATGCACCCTGCATGTAAACAAAACAGGTGGTGGTGAATCTTTCATGCAGATGAGGGTGTGTGAAAAAAAAAAGAGAGAGTGCGAGAGAAGGGACCCGCGCCATTAGCTTCCAGGATTCTCAACCTATGCGCTTTCCATCCCTCATTTAGCGTAATGACACTCAAACAATCAGCGGCGACATTAGACTATGGAGTGTCGGCGTCACGCGGAATCACGGGGTGTTAACGTCTCGCCATCTGAAAGCTGTGGCAGGATTTCCTCCAGTAATGGGCCCCGCTGATTGGGACGGAGGGACCCGGGCGTGACCTACATGCTTAAAGATTTACAGCCGCCAACAAAGAGGATTCTGCCGGATTTCATGTATGTGAGCCCACACTCCCACCGCCAACAGTGGTGAATAATAATACACTGGCGGTCGCATTTGCACAAGCTCCACCCACCCCTGTTACCCACCCACCCACCGACCCTTTGCTGCCATGATTTATGGGCGTAGCTTCCATCTGCAAACAGGCTGGGAGGCTTCGGGCAACAAGGGCAGCGCCCTGGGTCCAGTGCTATTTACTCAGCCAGCCGAAACGCGGGCAGGAAAGCAGCGGCCGCGGCGGCCCGGGTGTGCGCTTCCATTACCTTTTGCCCAGTAGCCGGCGGGCCGCTCGGCGGCGCCCACGTAACCTTCGGCGGGGCAGCCGTTTGCGCCATCGTGTCGCTTCCCGCCGCTTAACAAATGAGTGAGAGCTGCGGGCTACGGCGCTCCCAGCGGACCCGCGGTGGAATAACCGCTTTACGGGGGCCGTCTTTGCGGGGGGATGAAAAAAAACGAACTTAATGAATCATCGTTTTAACGAGCTATGTCAGTTTCGCACAAAGAAAGCAGGCGGTGCGCAAACGCAGGATCCCGGCAAAGATTTGTCTTTGCCGCCATATCGCGTCTACGGCTGTAGGGAAGAGTGTCCAAGTTTCAAGTTTCCAATTCGAGACTAAAGTTGAAATTTTGAGATTGAAGTCGAAGTTTTGAGAATAAAGTCGAAAGGCTCTGCGCGCAAATCCAGTGGAATTCTCCCGTTTTCGCCAGTTTCCTGATTACTGTGGGTGAACCTTGTGGGATACACCTGTTGCGTCAGTTTACTTTTAACTGTGTGTAACTGGGTTAATCCGCCATCCATCCAGTCTGCTCGCCGGCCTTTTTTTAACGTCGACTTTATTCACAAAATTTCGACTTCAACGAAATTTTGTCTCTTTTTTACGTTTTTTCACGAAATTTTGACTTTATTCACGAAATTTCAACTTAAAACTCGAAATAAAAATCTCCCTCCTGTAATAGTTTTTTTCTCTTCTTGTGGCCCCTCAGCCTCTTTCGCATCGGCAGCGATCGATAGGCCGCTTTGTGTCGTTATTAATGCGCTAATGCGCTGCGAGCTTAACAAAGGGAGCGGGGACGCCGGAGAGAGTGGAGGTGCTCCACTTTAAGGCGGGTTGTGATAAATTAAGGAGGAGCCTCGGCCACAGAATAATTTCCCCGGTGACCAATTTCTGAAGTCTCTCCCTGAGCACAGAGAGGGGCCAAAAAAAAAAAAAAACACGGCGTTGGTCTCGGCCCCCGCGCCAGGCCGCCGCCCGTAAAACATGCTGACTCACCCATATTGAACTGCGAGGGACACAAATAATGGCGGGTTACAGCTGCTGGCGCGCACAGCCCGTTGTCTTCATTAACAAGCGGGGAGACACAGCGAGGCAAGCACGTGCACACAAACGGTGACTTGAGTTGGGGAGGTTTGCCTGCAGAGCTGCCGCGGCCCGCGGCGTTCTCGCTGGCAGGCGGAAATCACTCATTTTCTGTCACTTAACTCTGAAATGACTTTTTAACGATGACTGACCATCGCCGCGTCTCCGCTCCGCATGTGAATAATTGGGAATTTTAAGAACGGGCGCGCCGGCGCTGAGGTGCACCGCTGCAGTCCACCTGCAGCAAAGTAGAATTTTACCCCCTTAAGCCTTTAATGATTTTTTTTTTTTTTTTTAAACTTAACAAAAACTGAATCCCCCGACCGCGCTGGCAATTCACGTGCGCCGCTCGTCAATGAGATTTATAATTTCTCCACACCTAACCGCTATGTAATCTCTGGTGCCGCGACTGATTTATGGATTAAAGGCGGCCACGTCTGCCAAGGCGCTCGTCTTGGCTTTACAGTTTTATTGAATAAACACTTCTCACTTTCGCAGTAACCGGGCCCCCGGACAAGGCGGGGGATGCCTCGCCTTGGCGGCAGAGCCGTTAGATCTTTACAGCATCCCGTTAAGTGATTACCCAACACTTTCTCACACTAGCCGGATCGATACGCTTTAATGGATGGGCCGGGAAACTAATAAAAAGAGGGGGGAAAAAAACAAAAGATTTTGATTTATCGCGCCGACCGGCCACGCGGCGCGCAGTTTTCCCACGTGTGAAAAGTTCAGATTCAGGTAGCGCGAGAGGGATAACGGGTCAGTAACAGGATCAGCTTGGCAGCCGCAGCTGTGGAGACGCTGACAGGAAATAACGCTCCTCTCGTCCGGAGATAAAAGTCAGTTTAGGTTTTCTTCTTATTGGCGAGCCCCAAAATAAATTCCTGCGGCAGAATTAAATTGCAATTGATGTTTGTATTGGCTGCTGCGTGATGTTGCCAGCATAATTTAACAGGGGAAAGCAGGATGGCTGCGATATCCAGGGGTCTCACTGCCAAGTTGCTGTCAGTGAGGGGATCATTAGTTCAGCCGTAGAAAACATCCCGTTCAATTTTTGGCACTCGCGCCTTTCAGGGCTTTTACATAGATTTTGTCTTTGTTTTGTTTTCAATCAGAATCTTAGCTATGTTTTTGTAATGGCTCTCTTTTTAGTATTTGACCAGCTTTCCTTTTTGCATCTTAAGTCCTCCCTACGTGCCTGTGCCACGGGCAGCGCTCGGCCCGGGGACTGAGGGCGGCCGTGGCTCTCCACGGTTCATCTTCCGAGGTTTGTGTCAGACTCAGACAGTCATGCGGAAAGGTCAGCGCCTCGCTAAAAGATGTAAATTAGCCGGCAGAAGAAAGATTCACCTTGACAAGCGGAACCTGAAAAGTGGTAAATAAGAATACAAACACAGACTCATTCCTCTTTGCTTAAAGCAAGGACGAACGCGCCGTTGCATTTTAAAGCAGGTGGCGGACAGAGATTTCGCCTCGGAGGAAAGAAAGCCTTTAAAGATTTTCGTCTTTTTTTTTTTTCTTTTTTCAATTTATGGATTATGTTCATTTCTTTTTCCGTCAAAAAGCCTCCAAGGATGAGGAGCCTGGCTCTTTGTTTGCATAATCACTCCATTAGGAGACTTTTATTAGGTATTGTTATTTTCTCTTCCCTTCAGATCTATTAATTGTGTTTTAAGTCTAAAGTGAAGTGATCTTGGCACGTCTGCCGGCACCGTTGTGTTTTCTAAACGCGACTTGACGGGGTCAGTGTGGCAAAACGATCTGTTGGGTTTTAGTGTTTGACGCCGGGGAAATTTTGACAAACGGCTCCAATTCTTTGATGAATACTTGCCGTGTTTTGTTGTTCTATATTCATCCACTCGAGAGCTGCCCCCTGAATTGTTTCCCCTTTATTTTTTTATTTTTTTCATTTCATTTGTCATGTTATGAAATTATTGTTGCGGCCACGCCTTGTGATGAATGCGGGACCTAAAAGCACACATTCAGCTGCTTTTAGGACAAATGGAGCCTTTGGGGAAAAAAAAAAAGGATCTTTCCCCTTTACTATTATTAATATACTTAATAAGATGAATGTGAAGTGGGAAAGCTTGCAGCCCGGCCTATGTATCATAATATATTTGCTCGGGGAAGTAAAGAATAATGAAACTATTCTCAGCTTTAAAGCCCCGCTTGAATAATACGTCTGCTGCAAAGCGCTGGAAAGCCAGAACTATTACAAGGTGCTTACTTGTTATAATCTTTTTGGAAGAGACAGCCTTAAAATATGCAGGTAGCAGCTTCTCACCTCAGGAACGCAGCCTTCGTATGCTCGCTATTAATCTGTCTCCACACTTGAGGGGATGTTATTGATTCCTCCTGTTGATAAAATGTGGCAACAGTGACTTTGTGATGTTGTTTACATTTTCCATTCGATATGGGCCGAGCGTCCTGAAAAAGCCGCTTGCTGTGCTGCCCATGTTGTTATGAAACCAAGCTGGGTTGCTGTCTGCACTTATTGGAGGGAGGCCACAGATCAGTGGGCCGATATGAACTTAGTCGCAACCACTGGTGCATACACATTGGTCCGAGAGGACTGTTAATTTGTTTGGTCTAACAGCGACGAATAGAATCACTACACCGCCTAGCCAATAGTGTGAATTATTAAGCAGCGAGAGGTTCGTGTGCCTGTGTGTTTACATGATTTTGATCCATCCTTCGCTGCAGCAGCAGCATGTAAAGATTGACTGTCGTGGACATTAAGTATGAGCATTAGAGGTCCCATAGTATACCCGTTTCCAGCTCTTTTATTTTTCATTCCAGCCCCTCATGAGTAATTACCCACCTGCAATAAATAAATAACTAAATAAATAAATAAATGAGTCTCCAGAAAACCGCATATTTAGCTTTATATGAAGCTCCCAGCGGACGCTCGCTGTTAGCCTCCTGCTAAAACTGATGCTGTGCTACACGCCTCCACATGTCGGGAAGGGGAACGGAAGCACAAAGTGGTCTCAGAGGGTTGTACAAACACCAGGCGAGGGGCGGTGTGGCAATCCTAAGGGAGGTAGTGACATCACAAAGGGTGCAATGAACTGGATGGCAACATGAGATATATTTTACAGACGCATTTTAGCTTGTAAACACGTGTGAGGGGAATTTTCTTAAAGGTCCATTTGGTTGGTCTTTAAGGTCTATGTGTGTGTGCGTGTGTGTTTGTGCGCGCCACGACACAATTGTTTGAATGGATCTGTAACGATGTGTTTATTTTCATCATACATCTCTGCTAAGCCTTGCATGTTTTCACTGTCAAGACAAATGAATTCTCATGCCGACAAAAACATGGCAAGCCGCCCCTTTTCTCGCCTCATTTGTTGTATCGATTGTGTTTCTAGCTCACCGTGTCTTCTCTTCTATCTTCCAGGCCTTCCCATGTATATCCACAGGCATCTATGGTAAGCACCAATTTTATTCTTATGTGTTAAATTGTGTTTTTTCTGTCTTAACATTTGGGATTTTCCACACAACATAAAAGCCTTTTTGCACTCAGCTGGTAAGTAATTATAAGGGAAAAAAAACACACGCTTTGCCAGGCACTGTGCTAAAGATTTAGCCACGCAGCCTTCAAGGCAAACTTGTGTCACTGGCAGGTGGTTAATAGTGTGTAAATTTGATTCTATGACGATCAAATTAGTTGCGCTAAACGGGCGTTGGTTGGCAAAAAAAAAAAAAAAGGGTGAAGCGACCTCCTGCAGTTTGCACACAATAGCAAGTTCTTTCTGTTGAGAGGAGATAATTAGAATTCATTAACCTGGCACAGTGTATACAGTCGACACAGCCGCCGAATTTGCACAAAGGCTCTAATAATCCACCGCCTCTGCCAAATATGTAAAGATTAATTAATATGCTAATTACCGTTTGCTGCCGTTGACAAAAAGTAAGCAGCGGGGCGGTTCTGTAAAATCACAAAAACAACTCATCGATGGTTTCCAATGGGCCGAGATGTGTATTGCGTGTGCCGCACTCCCGTCAAATAGCGCTGCCTCCAAATAAAAGCAAAAGGGACCCTCGGCTGTTGACGTCCTTCGCCTTGCGAGAGCCATTAGCCGCGTTGATCAGCTCTTTACGACGGCGTAACAGCCGAGGAAAACTGGGACCCATTTACAAGAAGAGCCGCTCCCCTGCGGCGCACAACGCAGAAACCCACAAGGCAGCCCTGTGTACGTGCGCGCCGGTGACGGTGCCCCCGGGCCCCATGTAAAACAAATTAAAAAAGCGTTTTTCTTAAACACCAAAGTGAAGTCATAATACGTCCGCGGACTCTCATTAATCCTTTATGACTGTACACGGCCAAACATCACAGGGCGGGCTCGGGGCCCTCCTCCGGCACGGGTGATGCAACGCACGCAGCGAAATGTGTCATAGCAGACGCGCGGGCGGCGAGGGCTCGCGCTCGCCGTCGCCGCAGTTGGGACGCTCGCGACGCTCTCAGACATTAATTGTTTACGATCTCGGCCGGAACCTCCGCTGGCCCGCCGCGCGCCCTCATTTTCCGCTACACTCTCCGCGGCGCAGACGAGCGGAGCCACAGTCGAGCCCGCCGCCGCTAATTAAGTCTTAATCCATGGCTATTTATCTTAACAAGCAGGCGCTTGCCGCCGAGTTGCTTAGTGAGAGGCTAGTTGAGCGTTAGCGATCATTGATTTGGATTTTTCTTTCGTCTGTCTTTCTTTTTCTGTTTTTTTTTTTTTTTTTTTTACTTCCCATGGATGGATAAATTACCACTGAAAACGATACAAATAGCAGCGTGTTCGACAAATGCGGCATTCCCTTGACTTTTCCTCAAGACGAGGGTTAAATGTCACCGGCTGAGGAGGGTAAAACAAGCTTGGGGCCGGTCGTCTGCTCCTTGGCTGCTCTTGACCAGTCGCTAAAGTGTCCCTGAGCCAGACACTTGATATGAAGTCTCTATCAATTCGCTCTGCCTGGCATGACAGCCCTGCCACTTTTGCGAGTACAAATGCGAGTTTGAATGGCCACTCACTCATGAGGCCATTTGTTCATCGAGGTGAGAAGCGCCACTGCCGGAGAACAGCCCACTTTCCAAATGCTACAATTTCCATCCATCATAAAGGAAAAACATCAGTTCTTCATCATCTCTGCAGTCTCGCTGCCAGCTGTCGCCAGGTCGCATGGTAAAACACTAACCATGTAAGCACTCACTGCCAGTCGCTTATTATAGAAATTGACAAACTTAACGGGTTTTCAAAAAGGAGCAACACCGTTTTTTATCGCTGTTAGCTCCGTCACCTCACGACAAAAACCGACTGTCAGTCTGCACTTCATCAAACTGTTGTGTGGGAAATCAGACGTTTTCAGCCAGTACCTCTTGCAATTTGTTCATTTTACAACGCAACAACTTCCATTCCTTCCTTTCCTCATCACTGCACAACTGTTGATTGTTTTGTTTTACCTGCTCATGCATGTTTTGTTTTTTTAATTGTTTCATTTCATAGAAAGGTTCGGATTCTTATTTTTCTCTTCTTCTTTGACAATCTCGTTATATGTTCATTGCACAATTATGTTGTTAATATGAATTAATATGCACTTTGTAGGTTAAATTTTTAAAAAACGGATAAGCGAGCAGGCATCCAGGTCATGATAAGTGCAGAGTGAGTGCTAAACGGAGCCAACAGGCAGCCGGAGCCAAAGGTTCCCGGAGACATCTTACCTCTTATCCAAGAAGCTTTATCTGCTCTCACTGACTCCAGCTCCCTGAACTCATGTGGCCTCTGACAGGGCTGCTCCCCTGCAGGGGTTAAAAGCCTCCGCTCTCAACCAGTCAGACAGAACCGAGGAGTTTCTGCATCGGGATGTGAAACGACTTCAGAGTTTTAATCAAGTCCTTCCTTTCCTTTCTTTTGCAGTTATTTATTAATAATAACACTGTTACCTACATATAAAGGGCCGAGGAGTTACTTGATGTCCAGACTGAGATGTTTGGAAATGGGGTTGTTAGCTTACATTTTCATTATTTACAGTGATAATGCATCCAGCACATTTGACATGACACTTTCAGACTGTGTTTCTACAGGACGCTCGGGGCGTCATGACACTTTCATTTTGAGGAATTCTGCCATATCGACAGCTCTATTGTGCTGCATGCCGATGAGGACATCAAAGGGGTTGGCTGTTTAGAGCCAAGTATGGTCGTGGAGGAGGGTGGGAGCAATTATATGGCCTATTCAGTAAATAAACAGCTTAGCACTCCCCGCAACCGCATCTCCAAAGGACAATACAGAATGATTAAGACTGGAGATTTTTAACACAGCCGGGGGCGATCAGAGGAGGGGCTTCAGAAGGAGCCTCGGCGCAGTGCAGCGTGGTGGAATTACTGGCAAAGACTCTCCGTGGCGCCCTCCCATGAACTGCCGCGCTCTGGAAGAGGCCCCGCTCTTCTCCCAGGCCCTTTGACATTTCCTGTACATTTTAGATAACCTTGAGGGTCAAGTTGCAGTTCAGCAGTGTAAACAAAATCTTTTCAGTGCAAAAGCAGCAGCATCCCGATCTTGCCTTTGGCTCCCTGTGGATTTACCCCTTGGCTATGGCCTTTGTCGTATAAAAAATATAAATATATATAAAATATATATATATATATATCACGCGCGTGATCGTGCATCCAGCCGCCGCACTCATGCACATTAGCGTGACCCATTTTCACACCTGAACTGCGGAAGGAGGAAAAACAAATCCTGCCCGACCGGCGCTGCGGCATGGAGAGGAATCGGGAGCAAGTCGTCCAAGGTCTTTGTTGTGGCGAAAAGCGATTTGTCAGGCGAGCTAATGCTAATTGACACTCTCCCTCACGCCTCCATATTCCAGGAGACTCCGTCAGCGCTGACAGATGATGGCAGAGCAGGGAGGTTGGGTGTTGCAGGGGTTGCACAGGGGGGACCTCAGACACTCGGAAAGAAAAATGAGTGCTCACACCGTGCTGACAGTCCAATCCCTCAGTCCGGCCCATTAGCCGCAGCAGAATTTCTGCACGGGTAGCGAGTTGGAGGTACCACCCATAAACAAACCGGTGCCCACCATGGGCCACGGGGTCAGCCGGCATGATAGAGGTTATTAAGTGCCGCTCGTGTTTGCACATCAATCACAGGCCGCGCGAACCCCAGGTTTAAATGGATTATTCCTTGCGTAGCAGGAGACACCTTTCACTGTCTCGCAAGATCAGTGTCAAGAGTCTAACGAGCTAAACTTAGAGAGGTCACTCCCTCTCAGTTTTGTACCCTTCTGTCTTTTGTCCTCCCTTGGGTATATGTTCCACCGCGGGATTGATTCCCCACCTCACGTGTAGACGTGCATGGGTATGCCCACCGCAGGCCGCGCCTTGGGGATGGGGGGGGGGACTAATTTTGCGAGGCATCATTTGGGCCTGTGGCGATCGCATCTCGGCCGCCCTGTTTTAGGGAGACACCCGCTGGTATCAATTGCGGCGTGCGGCAAAAGAGGCACTCACGGCTCGACGCCGAAGGAGAGAGGCGAACGTGAAACGGAACGCCGCAGCCCCCCGAAAGATGCTGTAACATTGAATCGGCGTCCCGTAAGGCGATCCTCTCACGACAAATATCTCCTTGTTTACTCTTCACCCTGAACCCCCGGCTCATCTGTCCTGAGGACTGTTGATTGAGGAGTTTCAGCCTTGACTGGTGGCTGTGGGAGATATGAGCGAGTAATCCACCCGAGCCCTACTGGTACGCCTTTGCTGCCATTCTACTGCACTGTCCAGATCAAAGGTGTCGCGCCGTCAATTTTTTTTTTTTTCCCACTCCTCCCGAGAGCCATCCTACGGCTCTCTTCATCCCTGTCTGGGATTAGGAAGGTTAGAGACATTGTGACATCTTATCTCTCAGCTCGCTGCCGGCTTGCCGGAGATGGCCGAGGCAAATTCTCCCCTTCTTCTGAAACCCCGGGGTTTACTACCGGGAGCTTAGCCCGGCAGGGTCGGGAATTTCAAGGTACATAGGAGCAGCGTGCTGTATCAGTGGGCAGCAGAGTGTGCACTCAGAGGGATCCAGAGTTTTGTAGCCCATTTAACCGAGTCACACAGCGTGCATTGTAGTCAACGGTAGCCTTGCGCTGCCGTTTTCACGCATGATGGGCCAAATGTAAAAATACTCCCCACCCGCAGGACAATGGACTGGGGCCTTTGAGGAACCAAGTTAGGGATTCAACATTCCCACTATGATGTACTCTCCACATTTCCTATTTATTTATTTGCTTATAAAATGTAGTGTAGTGTCGGTTGTTAATTTTAGCAAGTAGGACAAAGGATTTCATGACCTCCCCTGGAAGGTCATCGTCTGTTGTGTCACAGACACTGCTTACTATCTTCTGCCTTTTTTTTTTTTTTTTGTCTGCCTGTCTTCCCCGATGCAGCACCGTCCCATCCCTCTTTGTCTCTGTCTCCTTCCTGCTGGACAGAAAAGTCGGTCATGGTCACAGCCTTGCCGGTGTGGAGTGTTGGTTTAGGTAGCTTTGGGCTTTTTGACACCAAAACTTTTGGCTTTTCTAGTCCTGAGGCACGACTCTGTCCTCCACCTCAGGTCACTGCTTGCCTGGGTCCCGGTAGAGTGGCTACCAACTTTTCCTTCCTTGGTCAGCTGTCCAAGTCTTTTCTGCATTTTCCTTTTTTTCTTCTTCTTCTTTTTTTTTTTTTTAACATTAGCCACAACAATTAAAGGTTTTCATATAGACTTTTTGGACAAAAAGGCTGGAATTTAGATGTACTGAAACATTTTAAAAGAAGCACAAAGAAACTTTAACCAATAAAAAATTTGTATCTTTTTCTATGCTATATTCATTTAATTTCACCCCAGTTTCACATTACTTTTATTTACGGCCATTTCAGCACCCATGGTGAGCTGAGTGTAAGGGACAAGGCCTCGGGCTAACTTTGCTTCAAGGCAGTCGGCTCATCAAAATGGATGTCAGGTTTCGAGACATAAATTTGACCAACTGCAGCCGAGGGAAAGCAGAATGGGACCATGTGATTCTACTCAAAAGGAGGGAAGGCTTTTTTTTGTTTGTTTGTACTTTCCAAGAATACATCCTGCATATGTTTAGCACACGCGGGCTCTGTGGTCACGCCGTGTCAGTGGGATCTTACACTTAAAGTTATTTATCCCTGAAACAACAGCGGGTTTTGGTGTCTTTGTTAAACTATAACCTTCCTCAGTAAAAAACAAAACTGTTGTGGTCGGCAGTATACACCTGCCTGTATATTTATCTGCAGTGGGGAATGTATCACAGCTCAGACAGCATGCATTCACCTTGCCTCCGCTGACTTTATCAGGTAGTGCAGCCCTATACCGCTCACTTCTCACCCGGAGAGAGCCACATCAGCTACACAAGTTTGTTGCGGAAAGTTGCCCTCTGTAAACTTGCAATGTGAAAAGTGTTGCTGTGCTGGCAAAAGAGGCGGCAAGGCTCGCTTCTTTAAAAAACCCAAGACGATTACTTTCCAACTGCCCCACGGTTTCGAATAAAACACATAAAGAAAAAAAAGAATCACAGATGAATCTGTGCAAGTATTTAAAGAGGGAATTTACACAAGAGAACGTCCGGACATTATGTCTCCTGGTTGCGTCAGAGCTCAGAGTCAGCTGTCTTTTTTTTTTTTTTCATCTTCTTGTATTAACAAACTTCCCACATCCCCAAGATCACAGGAATAAAATATGTGTATTCTGTTTTAAGATGAATCAGCCCTTTGGCGTGACAGTCTGCGCCGCGCAAGAGAGGGGAGTCCCATTCACTTTGTCGGAAATTAAACCATATGACTCACGCAGTTATTCAATCTTTTTGTGATGATTCATACTGATAGTTTCTCGGGTTGAAATTAATGTTTACTCCTGCTGCCGACGTCAGCTGGTGTTTGCGTAATATTTTAAACGCTGATTTGCACATGAAAGCTGACGACGGGCAGACTTCAACCACTGCTTATATTGACTGAGTGCCAAATGCAATTGAGCAAGTGGTGCAGGAAAGGAAAGTGGTATTTTGCCCAAGAAGCTTCAATCGGCCTGTTCAGATGTGTTCTGTTGAGTTTACATGTTTTCATTTTCGTTTCATTTCCGTCTTAAATGTGCATCAAGAAGAAATATTAGAACGTAGAACGAAATATTACAAATTTTATGGAAATTTGACACATCTTTGTTTAATTCGCAGTGAAGTTCGTGCGCTCGCTTGGGGCGTTCTTGTCTTTTTTTTTTGGAATCCGTGCTGATGTGCAAAATGTTTTATGGAAGCAGGCTTTTAGAATAAATTGTGACATAACAGAGAGTTAGCTGATAACCTGTATCGTTGCAAACGTAACTTGCAGGAAAACTCGGCTGTTATCATTAACGTTTGTATCTGGATGGACAAGGGGACCAACGTGTTACTCGATCTCTTCTTCCAGTAGCCACGTAGCGCTGTCCCATGACGTGACCATGCTTTAAGTAACTTTGTTTATTTGCATCAAACTACTTCATGGAAACGTTCCAATGGCCTTTTTACCTTTTAAGTGATTTTTCAAACGTTCAGTTTAAATGTTAAGTGTGTAATATTTGAAGATTTTAAGAAGAAACATTGGCAACTGCCTTTGGCACTTGTTTCATTTTAGACTGCAGTGCTCACCCTCTCGCCCTCCCAAGCTTGCCAGTGAACTACGTTTGTCCACCTTCTTCTTCATTGGTTTATTTGAGGACACGAGTGTTCACCCTAAATATGAAATGCACTGGCAGGAGGGGTGTATTGTCCACACCAGCTTCCTTAACAATATGGTGGTTCAAGATGGCAGCTAAGTGGGAGCAAGACCATTGCTCCATGTACATTTTTATATATAAATGTGAACTGTTCAATGGGTAGGAAAACCAAATGACTTTGATTGTACTGCAAGTATACGCTTTTATTAATGTATTTATGGGCAGTATATTAAGCTATTACCAATATAAAAATCTTGAATCAGGCCAAATGTTGCACACTGGACCTTTAAATTTGCTCGACACTTGGACATGGAAAATGCACTAAATGGCCCGTGACCATGCTCGCCATCAACCACCAACTGGATGCTCGACGCAGATCCCGCGCGACTCCTGCATCACCAGGTGCTCCGACCACACGGCGCGTGCTCCGGTCCCTCTCCGCCTCCTCTGAGACGGCACTCTGGCTGCTGGTGATGGAGTAGACGAGCCCTCAACAGAAATAACATTGCGCCACCTGAGTCCTCATCAGTGGCGCTGCGCTGCACATGTCCCATCAGCGCGCCTCGCCGAGACAAATCTCCCCGAGCCGGCCGTATTCCCAGCATGGGGGTGTTGGTGGTGGTGGAGGAGGAGCGGGGGTCCAAGCCAAGTAGCACAGGGACCCCGGAGGATCCCGACGCCGGGGCTCTACCTTCTGACGGATTAGCGCCGACTACCTCCGAGCGGCGGGGGAAACCAGGAGGTGCTGAGTGGAAAACGTGGAAAAGTGAAATGCTAAACTATTTCATTTTGCGGCAGACCTGAGCCCATAAAGCAGTCCGCTCACTTGCGCCGTCCTTTACCAAAACATTTTTATTTTTATATTTATTTATATATATATATATATTTTTTTTTAAAGTGGGCTCTGACAACCATTCTCACAACAGTGGCAAAGGCGAGCGCTTGCAGAATACTAAAGCGGAGTCTCTGCTCTGCTGTTGGATGTGATACTGCTGCATAAACACAGCTGGCCGTTCGGCCAGGGAGACAGAGAAAGAGAGAGGAGGTGAGGGGAGGTTAATGCGTCGGATAGTGTAAAGGAGACACACATCAAAGAGAGTGACCGGCGCTCCGCTCTCGGCCTTGCGATGCCGGCCGTCGTTCTCGCGGCACCCTGGTCCCAGCTGCGCCGACTCGTCCTTCCTCGCCGTCCATCAAACGGACCTCGCTGTCAAGTCTTTCCTGCCGTCGTCATTTCACGTCGGTTCCTCTCCGTGCAATCTTTCTCGCCAGGCCAAAGCTCTCCTTATTTTACCTCTCTGGGCTCCACCATGATTAATGACCACGGATCTCAAATCGATATGGCATTTGTAGAAACTCACTGCTGTTTACAATAAACGAGCAGTGTCCTCCCAATGCTGGCCGCATTCCTTGTGTTATGATTAAGACCTCATTTGTTTATATATTTTAAGGATGCACAACCGTTTTAGTTTAGATTTTGCGATGTCAACTAGTGGTCAAAGGTAGAGGCTAATTACACTTACTTACTGTACTCATGATTGTCCCGAGTGCGGCCTTCGACACCATCTCACACACCACTCTTCTAGATAGACTCCTCATCCCTCAACTGGTTTAAATCCTATCTTTCATCAACTTCATTCAACTCAAATTGTTCACATCACAACCTCTGCCAGATACTACAGGTGTGCCCCAGGGCTCGGTTGTAGGGCCACTGCTATTCATCATTTATTTATTCTCCCTTTGATACATTTTCCAGATACACCATATGCACTTCCATGGCTTGTTAGTGTTGCAAGTATTTAAAGAAAAAAACATCTTTTGTCTTTCTGAACTGTTTTCACATGTTGCTGTGATGTGAAAGATTATTATTCTGTAGATTAACCTAATTGAAATATACATGTCATACTGGTTAGTTCTTTGATTTATTCAAAATTAGCTAATCGCAGTAATGGGGAATGATCAGGGGAGACCAGGGAGCTCTTAGGTGGAATCCTGCTGTTCCCGTAGACAGTCTGCTGGCAGGCTTTCACTTCATGCATGAGCAGATCTGTTTCTTCCAAAGAGAAGTATTCTACTACTTGGCGTCATAACAGCAATCCCCCCCATCTGGCTCTAAAAGGGAATGGGAGATGACACTTTGGTTCACGGTGGTTCATGTTACGCCAAAAACACACAATGAGGAGACCAAGGACAAATCCTTTGAACCACGCGCTTAGCGCCACAACCATTTTTCTGCTGTTAAAGTGAAAACTGTTTATTATTTCACAGCCCAACTGGATAGTGTTGAAGCCAATATGGCACATTAGCGTTTCACAATAAAATACAGCACATATATCTTTTCTTTTTAAAAAACAGCACAATATATAGTATCATTAGCCAAGTAGCATAGTTGCCTAAGTCATATTTGAATGTTTTCGAGAAAACATAGAACACATTTTTCACATATCACAATTTGGCCAAAAAATTACTTGCAATTAAGCTATTAGGCTAACGTTATGATAAAAATCAACCAAATCCAAGGTGATTTCCAAACCCTTCCTGCCGCCATAACCATTCTGTCCGCTTCAATTAGCGTAAATGCCAAGCACAGGAACCTTTAAGACACTTTTCCCTCATTCTCGACTCATTACATGGCTTCTTTGCATTATATTTAGCACCAGACGCGTAAGCGCAACACTACCAGACACTTACATCAAACCCACGTCGAAAGCGCGACAAGCGAGCCCTTACCTCTTACGTAATTTTTCAATTTATTTAGCTTTTGTGCTTACTTCTCTGACGCCCGTCCAAACAGCTGGGCCCCCTCTCCGGGGATCTATTCTTCTCAGATTCCTCTTCCTTCGCACATCTGTTAGCCCACCGTTGCTTGATGTGCGAGCTGCCGTGTCGGCGCACCTGGGCGTGAGGCGGAAGCAGACTTTGGAAAGGAGGGGGACGGGGGGGGGGCAACAACACCAGACAAAGCGGGTATCATTGCAAAGGTTAAAGCGTGTTTGGGAGGCAGTCAGGTGACCTGCAAACTGATTTGGCATGCCGGATTAGGTTTTTGAAAACACGGCTCTGCGACCCCCACCCATCCCTGTGAAGGGCGAGTTGCAGGGAACAGAAGCCAGAAGAGCAGCGGCTGGCGGCTGGTATGCAGCTCGCATCTCATCGGACCCGAGCCCTGAACACAACGAGCTCCGCTACGACTCAACATCACTTCAGCTCCCCCCCATGCCCTCTGTGCTTCTCAACCACTCCTGTCAGATGGGGAGGAGGGAGAGACGGAGTTAAAATGGAAAAGGGAAGCTGGAGTGACGGAGCAGTGGGGTTACAGTGTTGACTGGAGGTATATTTTGCCCGTTAAGGCTGCGAAAGAATTTACAGGGTAGTTAGTGAGAGATGCGACACAGTGGTTGTAACACGGGATCATCTGGGCTTTTCATTATTTTTATTTTTTTTCCTTTACAGCCAACTCAAAGGGTAGAGGTGGCCGCAGCGCTTGTAAGCCCGTTTCATAGGTCACAGAATTTATAGTGGCGGCGGTGACAGACAGGGAAAGGAAAACATTTGAGAATGCGACCCGCGTGAAAGCCAACGGGGCTGCAGCCGTGGCCGCGGCCCCTTGTACCGGCTGATGTGGGTTGAAATTGAGGTCTCGACCTCATTCGTTAGAGGAAGACAGTCCCCGCCGCAACCTGTTGTCCCCGATGGAGGTGAGAGGTTACCATATAGGAGAATGTTGTTTTAAGTCCCGACTCAGATCAGCCGCTCTGTTTTTTTTGTTAGTTTTTTTTGCTTTGTTTTGTTTTTTCAAGAAAGACCAGATGAGCTTTGTCGAGCAACAAATGAAAAAACTTTCTGACAAGGTATCAAATATAAACATGTCTATAGCTGTATAGATGGATTCAAACAAGACTCTAACCAGTGCAATTAATTCAGCGTTTATTATATTTGTGCAAATACAGCCTCGGAGGTCTCATTTGTATGTGTGTATGATCCCGCTCGTCACTGCAATCTCCCCCATAAAGACTGAGGTCACTCTGTTTTCCCTCTGTGTCGGCAGCAATAAACGAGTGTGTGGCCGCAGATAAAGCCTATCTGTGGATGGGTACGGACGTGCGCAGGCCGTTGTAGCTTCTAATTCGCACATTGTCCACATTTATAACGGTGTATCGGGCGGCTGGTGTCATCTGCTTCCTCTCGAAAAAATGTGGTTACCTGTGGAGATAACAGCTGACGTGTTTAGCCCTCTATCAGCCCGCACGTCTCATTTTAGACCCTGCTACTCGTGTCGTCTCATGTCGGATACAAATGGCACTGACACTAATATTTTTTTTTTTCCTTTTATTCGAAGGTTTTCCCA
The DNA here is from genome assembly GCF_046127955.1 of Nelusetta ayraudi. Classification (NCBI taxonomy): domain Eukaryota; kingdom Metazoa; phylum Chordata; class Actinopteri; order Tetraodontiformes; family Monacanthidae; genus Nelusetta; species Nelusetta ayraudi. Next base: position 4,952,255 of record NW_027466058.1, on the reverse strand, counting down.
ACGAGCCTGCAGCCGAAATTGCCCTGAACACTGTAAAGAGCTGGATTGAGGAGAACCCTGATAAGGTAGGACATGCAAGACAGATACAATATTAGATCTCCTCTCCGTTTGTGGAGTAAGTGTCATACATTTTCATCACTTCGAGATCATCGACGTGCCGCAAAAGCAGATCTGCGCCTGGTGACGCAGATCTTTTTTATTTACCTTGCCAACCCGTCCAACCAGCAAGTGTGTGGTCTGCATCCACATCCAATTAAAAGCTAGTTGGAGACTAATCGGGCCGCAAACGGTCCGTTGACTCATTAATTGGTTTATGTTTTCCAAACTCAGAAGAGCACATCAAATGAAATGATGATGAAATGGGTTTTTGTATCGAAGATATAATAATGATGCCTGTCAAGGAGTTGAAAGCTCAGGGCAAAAAGCCGAAAAGCTCAATGAATTGTGTAATTGGGGGAATCATGATTATCTTCAGTCTTGACTATGACTTGCAAATCACTTTGCTAATAAGAACGAAAAATTACAGCCATCAAGAACGCTCCATTTCACTAAATGGAGATGTAAGCAAATCGCTTGAGTTTAAACTCCACATTTTATTTGGTGAAATTAAAGCTTTGGTGTGATTTCGACGACACGGCGACCAACAACTCCTGTACACATGCATTAAAACGACATTCATATCAGACTTTGCGACAATTTGACACACGCAAACCTTACTTTGAACTACGCACATCATTTTGTTTGTCACTGTCTTCCTGTTGTCAGGGTAGCAGATGCTGTGTGCCACTGTATAATCAGGTGTTCCACAGGGCTCACATCTTGGCGTGTTTGCATTTGACGCTGTGAACCCTGGAGCTGAATGATTGTGAGTCACTGTGTTGCTTTGCTTGTGATGTTCGGCCTCCGTGCACACTGGGAATCTATGGGAATGCTGTCGTGAATGAGGTTTTAAATGAACTTGCAGCTGCCTGTATGTTAAATAACAAGCTAAGCTAACACGCTGAGGATCACAAGTTGCCTAACAAAGACGTTTCCATACGAACACGAGAGACGGTTTTGTGGCATATGGACTGATAACTATCTCGCCGGCGTGGGTTGATCAAGCAGCGCCAACGTATTGCTATTCAAGCGCGTGGGGTGGCGGTAGGAGGTGGGAGGGGAGGTGTTGCCTTCTGAGGATTTTCTTGAACACTGTTTGTCTGGAACAAGCAGCAGGTCCCTAGTTCCCTCTCACTCTGGCAAGACCCAGAGTGAGGCGGCTTTTAACAAGATCAGAGAGAATAAAAAAGGTACATTTTACCCAGAAGCGCAGCAGCGTTTCCGCTACGTTTTAGCAAATTTTTCCAGTCAAACCATCAGCGTAACATAAGCTGACATAGGAGTCCACTGCCTCTTGGGGTTTTTTTTTGTTATTCTACTCATAGCTGCTCAGTGTAAAGTTATACTTGCCACATACCCAAACAAAGTTTGTGCATGTTTTAAATCATCCATCAGAGAAATCTCACTCTCACAAATCTCACAAATGTTCATTTCAGTGCGTCAGGATGTTCACGGTCAAAGAAGCTGTTTCATTATTGGGGCATTGACCTGATTTCAACACGTTTCACTTATAACTGCGATCTGAGTATGTTAAAGGATGAGAGAATTACAAGGCGGCATTTGTTTACTTGCATATTACGATTAGAGCTTGAAGATGTCGAAAACAGAAAGAATCCCTTTTTCTCACCTTTGCCTTATAAATACAGTCAATTTTTAACCTTTCAGTGCCCACATTTCTCCTCAAAGTCGGCCGCACGCGCAAACACTAGGAAAACAATATTCCATGCTACCCGAAAAGTCTTTGAAAAGTTCGGCCCGTCCGGAGCGGCTCATATCGCAGATTGCGCCAAGGTCTGGAGAAAATGGAGCGAGAATGAAAGGTTTGAATCCCAGTTTTATCACGCCGGGGAACAATAGGACGAGATTGCGCTCATCCCGCTCACCTCCGGCTCCCGAGGAGCCTCTGTTGTGGCTGTCCGCGGGGACGAGTCATTTCAGGGCCGTGATAAGGGCCTTGCTTTTGGGGGGTGGGGGGGGACATTGCGCTATTGTGGTTGAATTTCAGCACAATGAGCTGGCAGAGGATCTAACACAACTGGCATGGCTGAGCGCAGGCCAGAGCCCCAACAGACCGCAGCGGGATTCATGGACACACACATTCTGGCATGATAGGATTGACTGGGGCTGCCCAGCTGCTTATTGAATGGGGAATTACATACTATAATTATATGCTTATTTTTTCTGGATATTATTCTTCTTATTCTTATTATTAGTATTAGTATTAGTATTATTATTATTATCATTATTAGTGTTATGATTATTAGTATTATGATTCTTATCATTAGTAGTAGTAGTGGTAGATATTGATTGGTGATGATGATGATCACTTGATGGTGATATTATTTTTTCTAATCTCGAGTTTCTCGTAATCAGCCGAGTCTTTCTGAAGGTGCCCCTCCTCCCCCGCTGCACATGAACGTCCGCTAAACGAGCAAGTATGTTAACATTGCTCAACTATGCTCATGCTCAAACGCGTCGTCCGAGCGTTACGCCGCCTCAACATTTTTGGCTCTTTTGTTGAAAGATTCGCGTTCACTCTTATCCCGTAAGCGATGTGCATAACAACGACTGGAGTTCAGCAGAAGCAGTGTTTCTGGCGAGAAGGGGGTGGATCAATAGCTAGCCCGGCGTTGACATCACAGGCCGCCTTTACCAAGACAACCTTCCCTGACTCTGAAGAAAGGTAAATGTGTGGAGCAGTGCAGTTTCAATTTCAATCGCAAAATAATTAAGCGCCCCGGAGTTGGTGCTTCTTCTGAAAGCCGAGTTTGTGGGCCCATTATTTAAAAGCCAAGAAAATACGGGACCTTTGCTTGCTGCTTGTTGTTATCCAGTGGTTATCCAGCGATGACACATTCTGGTTTCGCTCTAATTGAGATGCGGCCACGCGACGCTCTGCCGCCGAGTCAGACGGCGCGTTGTGTGCGTGAACCCCATGCAAGACGAGGGCGCTCGCAAGGTGAAAAGAACAAGACACGGTGTGATTGATCAGCGGCAGCTGGGTTTTTCTTTTTTACTTTTTGTGTGTGCGAGTAGCTGCAGATGTACTCAGCGGCACAGAAAGGAGTGCAGCTCACTCCCTTAAAGCACCTGGCCTTCCATTGTGGGAAGAATAAACAGGCTCGCCGTGGTCACAAATGGCCGGACCTTTAATCTTGAGACACGAGTGCTGGAATGGCCTTTGGGATTACAACAGATGAAAGAACACGGGAGGGCAGGTTCTATTTTCCTCTATCTACAAAATTAAATGAAATATAACCAGGCGGGCAGTTGTAACAACAAGCCTTTCAGCTTGTTGTGTTCTCTTCCACAACACGATTCAAGTTTTTACGATTAAAAACCGAACCTAGCGCATCCTAGCTTCTACGCGGTTAGCCATTTCCTGCCCGGCGCACTCCAACGCCCGCCTTTTTTCACTTTGGTTTAGTTCTCATTTTCCGAGCCAGATTGGCTTAATTTGAGTTTACACGACTTTAATTTGCGGATGAAAAATACGGGCTGACACGTTATTTGGCTGCCGCGCATGTGCTGCGGGACGACCAGGCTTCGCAATGAAGCTTTTTTTTTTTTTTTTTTTTTTTTTTTTTTCAAGGAGCCCGGCAGCACAACATTACCGCCGCGGTCGGAACACTTGAGACAGATTGCGAGTGTGTAATAAGCTCTGCTGCACTGTGCCGCTCAGGACAAAATTGATGTGCCGAGAATTCGCCCTCTCCCGCAGCAACTACGGGTTTTCGGGCTTGGAGCCGTAAGCGGCGGGCTGCACCGGCGACGCTCCCAAAACAGGTGTTTACATCCCCTCCTGCTTCCTGTGAGTGATCTGTTTACCTCGGCAGCATTTTGTCATTTAAGACAGCTGATAATAAATTCCATTTCACGGCGGCGACGGAGTCCTAACAGCGAATTTGTGACAAACGGCGAGCAGCTATTAGGAATAAATACAGTTTGCGTGTGTGTTTTGTTTTTGTTTGTTTTCATTGTTGTGTTTTTCCCCCCACCGTGAATTGACATCAGTTTAGACGGCTGTCGGCGCGTCGCGGCTGATGAAGCTATAACCTGACGCCGTCGAGTCGTTCATCGGCGCTCGGCTGCATAAGATGGATGGCTTTCGCAGATCACCCTTTTTCACGAACGCGGATTTCATTTTTCGCGCATTGTGACCAGCTTTATCAAACAGGTTCGACAGGCGGCCAGTAAACAACACATGTACGTGTCTCCGCGCTCTTGTTTGTCACCCTCCGTGGCGCGGTGCTTAAAACGATGATGAATCGCCTTGCCGGAGAGAAAACGGGGTCAGAACCTCATTCTTTTTTCCACATGTCCTGTGTTCCATTAGCCTCATGCCCCCCATCCAGGGAGACTGTTTAAATAGAGCTATTTCTTTCTGTCTCCCTTCATAAATGGCTCATATTTGGTCATGTGTATTATGAATAAAGACGCTTTCATTGTTTCTATGTTTCCATTGATGCTCGGGGGTTTGTTTAGAATAGTTTATCACCAGAAAGATGGTCATCTTCTATAAATATGTCCTCATATTTTTATATACATATAGTAAAATATGATGGATATTGATCAGATAGATATTGTAACTATGATGTATATAATCAGCTATGATGGCTTGATGTGTGTCGACAGTGAAGGCCTTCAAGAGACGTTTTATTTAATGACCAGTTAACAAATCTTCTAAAACTCTTCTATTTCATTGGTTATTGATAGAACTTTACGAGAGCAGCCTAGTATTGTGTTTTAATGTCACAGTCATTGTCGACTTTATAGATGACGCTCGATCCATCACTTATCCAACATGCAGAAGTAGAAAGACAACGTTCGAAAATTCACATATTCCTTTCATCTGAACCAACAAACCGGAATCCGGAACTAACAATGACAGATTATCTTCTTTATTTTCAGCTAATCCTGACTTTCAATCAAAAATGTTTCCCCCTCGGATGACTTAAATATATCCAGTTATCTGGAAAAAAAAAAGTCGACAAGTTTCATCCGCCGTATTTCAGATTCTGTCGTGCACTGAAAGCCTCAGTAGGCTCAACCAGCGGTGGTGAATCGCTCATCAATAAAATTTATTCAGAAAGACTCTTATTATACATGAGCCAATAGTTAAGCTCCATTTGCTTGATTGGCCTCTTCGCGGCATCTTTATTGTCCCGTGTCTGGTCAGGACACTTGCCAAGTGCCACGTCTGCAGCCGAGCGATGGCACATTTGCATCTCGAGGTTGGTGATGTTCCACCGATGGATTGTCGAGCCTGCGTGATGTTCAAATGACAATGCAGAGTCGCATTCCCCCCCCCCCAAGTCGTCGTGCGTAGGCCTTCGAATCGTTTGCTGTGACTCGGGCCGCAGGGGAGGTACGACCTGATCAGTTGCCGTGCGCATGGATAGTCGCAGTTTGACCCGGTGGCCGGACAGTCTTGCTGCAGGCCCCCCAGTCAAACATCTGCCAAAGTGGCCGAAGAAATGCTTTAAAAGGCGATTGCGCGAATGCTTTATTAGTTTTCTCTGTCAGGGAATTGCTTTTCTGGCACGGGCATTAATGTGTGCCATGTAGTCTAATGCATTAGCGGTAGCTATTTGGCCCAAGGCAATAGAATGGGATTTTTATGGCTTTTATGATCTAAAGATTTTATTATGTGGCTCGCTCTGGAGAATACGACGTGTGCTCTTTGATTCTTCAGACCCCAGGTTGACGTCGTTAACACTCCGAGGTCCAGCTCTGCGGCGTCGGAAAAAAGGTGGAGTTTTGATCAGGCGCCGCTGCCTTTAAAGATCAAGACACCTTTATCATAATCAGAGAATGCATTTTGCATCTTTATCTGAGAGGTTTGAGTGCGCTCTTGGCTCTCTTGAGAAAGCCTCTCTTGCACAACGGGGATTAGGACTGTCATTTCTCTGGCTGAGGCGTCTGCTTATTTGAAAACGGCTGACTATTTTCCACTTTTTTTTTAGTGTCATGTCAGGGGAATTTAGTGGTTATGCTTCCGCTTTGTTACAATTAAAAGAAATCACAGAGAGAAATCCTTCAGAATCGGGCAAACAGTTGAAACTGCGCCCTGTTCCCACAAAGCAAACCAACATACAACACTTTGACATTAACCATATCATTGGAATTGCAGAAGAAAAGACCTGTTATTTCCTGTCAATATCACAGATCAGTTACACTTGTTCTCTTCAAGTTCAAGTCATTTCATCCGCAATATTTGCCAGTCAGGCTCCCCTGCGATAAATAACCGGGCACTTCACTGTAACATGGGGGCCCCGCGATGCCCTCTGAGCTCGGCTGCCGCTGCCGCCGCAGATATTGTGGTCCCACCTCTGTGCTTACTGCGCCGGAGCGCGCTATCTTAATGACATGCTAATTGATTTAGCGCGCCACAGATAGCGGCGGCTGGCACGCCACGATAAAGCCGGATGGGGTCGAGCCGCTGGTTCAGCGGGGGACGGGGCTGTCATCGAACGCCGTCGCGCTCGTTCACTGTATTTGAACACAATTTTACAGCGCGGTAGCCTTCGCTTGAGCATGAACGCCCTTCTCGGTGCAGGTGTCTGGTTTGTGCGTCTGCCTGTTTACTTCCGCTTGACTTCACGCCCCTCAACTTACAGGGCGAGGCCTGCTTAAATGGCTCGCGGATGGCATTGAAAATACTGAGTCATTTTTGGTGCTCCGTCCCTGCGACACAGCACTGAGGACACAGCAAAATGCAAATGTGTGTTATAGCGTCTATAGCGTCTTTTGTAATCAACGGTGTTCAGTTTATTATCAGTAGAGTTTTTAAATGATCTTAGATGATGTTTAGCGACGTGAAATCACATTTTTAAGGTGAAGTTAAGCAGCTAGCTCCGTGTGAAGAACCAAGGCGGCTTATTGGTGAGTCTTCTGAGATCCCTGTGAGCTCTGTGTGAAAAGGGCAAATGTCAAGACCCTCAGCTACATTCATGTTTGCGTCTCCCTTCCCCTCTGTGCCCTGGCTTGCTGATTGCAACCGGAATGCTACACAAAGTCAGGCCGTATGTCATCGAGAGAATTAGTGCAGATGTAATCTATACTGTTTTTTTTTTTTTTTCCTTGTTTAATGAAAATATGTCTTTATGTATCCTGTTTATTTATTATTTCTGGTTGTAATCATCATTCTCTGTCCTGCTTATGTGCATTTCGATCCCCAACCTTTTTTGCACCACGGCCCAGTTTAATGTGAGACACTATTTTCGCAGATATAAATGATAAACATGTGAACTTTATTAGCAGCATCCTCTTAGGCTGCTGGTCTTTCAATGCAGGGCGCTCAGTCTCTGGGTGGCGACGCAGTTTTGAAGGTTTCATTGCCTCATTAGAGAGCCGGTCGCAACAAGTTAAGCAGAGTGGGCTTGTTTGCGTAAGAATCTTCTGTCGAGATAAAGTTAGTGGTATGACTCCTGGTATTGTCTGTTAAACGCTGCTCTCTTTTTTTTGGAAGTCGTGGGCTCTTCTGTCTCCTCTCTGAGCCTTTTCCTCTTTCCAAAGACGTTTGTTTTCAGTCATGTTGCTCGCTAGCTAGCTGGCTTGCTGGCTCGTGGGTTTAACCTAGCGCAGTGGTCCCCAGCCTTTTTTGCACCACGGCCCGGTTTAACGTGACACAGTATCACAGTATTCACGGACCGGGGGTGTTGGAAATCGCGCTGAAGTCCCGGTGCCACGAAAGAATCGTTGATGGAAATCGCGCTAAAGTCCCGCGACGGGAGGTGGGGCCATGAGGGGTGTGGCGATTGCGCTAAAGTCCCGCGGCCCGGTACCACATGGCCCACGAACCGGTACTGGTCCCCGGCCTGGGGGTTGGGGACCTCTGACCTAGCGGTGACGTATCAGGTGACCGAGGCAAGCACCTTGACATGCGTCAAGAGAGCCATAGATGGATGTAACTGAGAGAATCCGGTCATTTTTCAAAATAAAATTGTTCAGACTCTGATAAATAAAATTAATTTAACAGAAGATAATTATTCTTCCTTTGTGGGCTGATACCAAATGACTCACGGACCGGTGCCGCCCAGGGTTTGGGGGACCGCTGCTCTAACAGACTTCCTTTCAGCGTGATAGCCGGGCTGCAGAGATTCTCGATGTGCCGCAAAATATGCAGGACTTCCCACTGCTAGCGATGTTGAGGGGGCCAAGTCCCAGTTCAGGGAGGAGTGGTGGAGACCACCACGGTGATTACTCCGGCTGTTGCTGTGTAATTGCACAGGCTCTGGCATGTGATTAGGGAGAATGCGCCGTATCTTTCACCATCTCAAAGGGGGATCAAATCAGCCTCAAAGCCTGGCTTGAAGCACTTGGGCATTTGAAAGTCAATGTTTTATTTCTGAGCATAAATTACTTGATCGGGTCTCCTTGTTGCCCAAGGTTGTATTCAGAGGAAAGCGAGACCACGGCAAGGAGAGGTGAAGCAGGCGCTGGTGTTTACATATGGAATGCATATGAAGTGGGTTTCTGTTTGTCCACACTGGAGGCAGCCGAGGCGTCTGCAATCATAAACTTCAAGAGAGTCTTGACAGATTTCGATTGCATCTCGCCGAAACGTCCTCTTGGACTTAATTAAAGTGTTGCCGTCGAAATTTAGGATCAATGCAATACATTTAGGCCCTTTTCTTTTTTTTATCCACAGGTCATGATAAGTTTACGGTGAAGTATCGAATCACGTGCAGTGAAATACCAACGCTTCACGCAGCCAGAGCTTTCTTGGTGTCATGGTGTTCAATGGGCGCGCAGCATCATTATTAAATAGTGGAGAAAATAGAGTAAACAAAGGAAATTGGTACATCAAGTTGTGTAATGACACACTAATTCTGAACCCGAGTGGCCCCGTTCACACTGCCGTGGCTTTTAACGCATCACAACTGCCTTGTTCAGTTTCAGCTGTCGGCTTGGCCGTCCGTGTCTGACAACTCGTCCAAGCCCTGTTGAATCGTAGCCTGGCAATGCGATGTGCACGACTGGTTTCGTTGCAGGTGATTTTCCCACATCCTCAAATTTCCTTATAAGTTACAAAACATGTTTAAGTCATGAATCTCAAGAACGGTTTTCTCTGTCACCCAGCGCTCGTTTGTGAGAGAATAGGATGCAAATAAAGGTTCAGTTCTTTCAGCTGGTTGAGCCAAAAGGGGGGCAGAAAATACAAATGACGGCCCTTTGTCGCCTTGAGTTGACATTTTGTTAATGTGAGGTTTTCAAAGTGCTTCGAGTGCTGGTGGGAACAACTTTCGAATGCCTCTCACTGCTTTCATTTGTCCAAAATAACCTTTGAATTGCCTCTTAAGAAGAAACCGCTAGTAGAGACATAAACACTCAAAATTTAATGGTTAATGGAAGCTTAATTACATTGAAAGAAAGCAATAAAAAAAAAAAGTAGTTATAGTATGTGCAAAACAACGTCCACGGCTCTTTCTGACCTGCCAGGGAATAACCTGAGAATATCTGCATTTATTTTGACAAATCTCCCACCTTTCTATAAAGCGGCAGTGCGCTGAAAGCATCCGTTGTCGGGATAAAGATGCTCATATTTCCAGCGATGCCCTGCGATTCAGCGAGCCGTAAAAGAGTATAAATGCTCTTCAAAGTTGTTTTAAAGGGTTGAGGCTGTGGTTCACTTCCAGCCATGCTGAGTTCTGAAGAGCTAATCCCCCATGCAGTCTTGCCTTTTTTCTGGAGTCCAGCTCTCTCCATTGAGCGAGCAGAATAAGACTGTTTGAGGCCGCGCGGGTCGGCATTCACGAGCGTGGAATAATATAAATAAGTAATAAAAAAGTGTTATTTCCCAGTGTTTGCTCCTCTTTTCCAATAGAGCTCACAAAAAATTATGTTATTGTCCGACTGCGGTTTCTTTTTTTGTGTTTCACCCCTCAATTTGGATTCAGGCAAAAAGGCTTTCACAGTAATGGTGGTGCACGCTGCCCAGCTCCCCGGGACTTCGGAGCTACAAGGTGAATTTGGCTTAGCAACGAAGGAAGGCCTGGATAGAAAAGAAGGAACTGACTGTGATTGCTGTGGGGCAAGAATTTGGAAAGCAGATTTGGTTATGTTCACTATGGCCTTAGGGTCCGCTATGCGATCCGTTAGCACGTCGCAGCCCTTCAGACCGTCCATGCAAAAACTTTTTAAAGACCTAAAACTGTCCTAATTGAATCAGTACACCAAAGATTTCTTTGCCTTCCAAGGCGGCACCGACAACCAGTTGTGTTTACACTGCACCGCTATGCAAATGCAGAAATAATTAAGCAAAGCGGCTTACGTTCCTTGGCTGTTCATAACAGCTGAGAGCTTGAACAGAGAGCGACCCAAGCTTGAACCTTTTAGCAGAGCTGTCTCTCTGCCTGCCTTGTTCAGAGTTAGACTCACTGGATGCTATCTTCCGGCCCAAGCGACTCCGTGGCCTGTCTTTGGCAATCAAAGGAGGGCAGCGTTAATTGCCTGACCCTGGCAGGAGGCCAGCTGGTCCGGTGGACGGGTCATCACCTGCCCGGGGAAAGGTCACTCCTCAGCCGCTCTTTGTGCGATCTCGCTCCCCCCCGTTTCCCCATCGCCTCCTGCCACGGCCGAGTGCATGGCCGGCGTCCCGTTCCCTCAACAGGTGCCGCGAAAGTCACCTCGCGCGAGAGCGCTCTCACGGCCTCAGATCGGAATGCCGTTTTAATTGAAAGAACAGCAGATTTCCACTCCAGACGATGGCCCAACCCCCTCCCGACTGTCTCTGCCTTGTGCCCTGGCAACAAACATCTTGCGGTTCCAGGGTAGGCAGGGCCTTGTCTGATTTATGGCTTATACATTCATCAGGCTCATGCCAGGCCAATATCACAATGTCACAATGGAGCGTGTGGCGTTCTATCACTACGAGGGGCTGTGACAGAACAAGTCCTTTTCCATTACCCTCTCTCAGGGCAGTCTCTGATATTGCCTCTCTGCTCCTGGGGAATGCTGTTTACTTCACATGTTTGCGCACTTGGATTCTATATATCTGGGTCTCTCTGTCAAGACCCTTATCCTCCTGAACCTGAGCATTTGGCCATTTTCATGTCGCTTGTATAAAAGGCTACAGAGCTACTTTGCCCATTTTTTCCCCCCCGAAATAACCCATCTCTGTCTTTGTAGTGTCTTTTCCTTGCTAAGCCAACATTTGCTGTAATGAACTATTTCAGTTTGAAGTTTCACACACACGTTTGGAGGAAAACAGGTGAGTGTGGCACAGCGTCTGTCCTGTTTCGACACCTTTTTTTTTTTTTTTTTTACTTTGGTTGATAAAGATGTATTTTTCGTTATCTAACAACTCATTAGTCAAGCATGCAACCAACTTCCCTTATGACCCTGGACTCAGTTTGTCCCTCTCGAATTGTTCCAAAGGTCCTCTTGCCTTCTCCTCACCTTTGAATGAGTGTCTACCATTTGTATTGACCTTCACCAGGGCACCAGCCAGTTCCAGCACCTGTCATGAACAAAACAAGCTTTAGCCATTCTCACAGAACCGGCTCCCAACTTTTCCAACAGTTTGGTTCTAAATTAAGGTGACCGGATGTCTCGCGCCAGCTCGCTTTCTCAACAGATACAAATCGATGGGTTGGTGCTGGGGTTTTTTTTAATCGGCGTTAACGGTCTCTCCTGAGTGCTGAAATGAAAATGTACCCCTTCATGAAGTCATCGGATTAGATTTGTCCACAATTATGGGATGAAAAGCACTCTCCGTCTGTAATGTGACCACCAGAGATAGAGGTTTTTCATGAAAGCGTTGATGGACATCAAATCTAATCTCAAAGATCCAGAGCAAAAGTATTCTGGCAAATCTGGTACAATTTTCTGCCTTTGATGCCCAGTAATTCTTCTCTCTCATCTGAAGGGAGCAAACCTCAGACTGTGCAGAGAGGATTTTCTCAAAGAATAAGGTTATACAGACACTCCTTTTTCCTATGGGAACTATTGATAATCTTGCACATCTGTCTGCTATGGGAATTTTTTTTTTCACTTTTGCCATCAAGTCTTCCAACAAGTAAAATGCTGAATGTCCTTTGCCTTAATGCCATTGGCATTCAGAGCGGGGTTCTATTCATAACGTTCTCATGAAAAGGTTTTCACTGTTAATCTGAAATCAATTAATGTGACGATATAAACACGCGCAGTGCGAATGCCACAGGGAACTGCTTTAGCTGCACATAACACACGTTACCAACATTTACACTTTTAACAATCGATAACAACTCGACCCACACATATACCACATCATATACCAGGCTGACAATACTGCCGGTGGATAAGAAGGAAAGAAAAATGTTTTCTCAGGGCATGTGAATGGTATAAAGAAACTATACGGCCATGCGAGCTGCATTGAATGTGGGTGCGAGACGGGCTGCTGGTCTGAGTTTTTCCCAAAGTGCTGATCTACTTCTACTCTGCTATCTAGCTCTAGGGTTTACAGCCAATGGTTCCAACAGAGAAAATATATTGTTGATGTGGGGTCAGAGGTCTGAATGGGCATAAAGGCAAGTGTAACTCAAACAACCTTAGCTTACAACCTCTGCTGAATAGCACCTCCGGACAAACATGTCCAACCTTGACACACATACTGTATGCCAGCCACTTTAATAGCTACCCAGTAGTTACTTGCACCGTGGGTGTACATCGCCATTGCAGCTTTCAGCATGCATATCGCAAGTGGTTTCCCCCTACTTTTAGATCTCGCTCGATAATTATCCATCTTTGAAAAATACAATAATAATTTCTGCGCGTTATGCGCGAAGGGCCAAAGTTTCTATCCGTCATTAAATGTTTTGTCAGCTTGGCTCTCGCACTCGCAGCCGAGCTCTTGGCTCAGTATGTTGTCCGGAATGCCAGCAAAGAAGACGGGCTATAATAAAATGCTGCACCGTCTGAGCCAAGACCTTTGCGACACGCAGAGTACAATTGAGCTCGTTTGGCTCTCCGCGCACTTCGTTCGCGGGGATTCTTTTCTCTCGCCGCCGATGTATCCTCTTCGCCTTCAGTATCCTCAGTTGTTCTTGTGTCTCACGGTGTAGCTGTTGCCAGCTTCAGACTGAAGCGAGACAATTCGCAGGAGCTGTTTTTATTTAAAAAAAAAAAAGAATGATGATAATGATAGCACAAAATAACTACCCCAGTTTGCCGTGTCTGCCTCTGTACCTTTCATGAATTAAAATTTTATCCCATTACGTTGGGACTTCTGCCATTCATCTTACCAGCATATTTCTGAAAAGTTCCACGTCACGGCAATAATCGCAAGACCCTATTTATCCTCTGTCCCTTCGTCAGCCAGTCAGGGTTTGGAACGGCGCCAAGGTTGGCTTGTCACATTATCACCGAGGCTTCAAACACACCATTGTATAAACACGCTGCTGACAGCAGTGCTCAGGTCAGAGGCTCGCAGTCTACTTGTTAGCATAAAAATGTCCCTTTAATAGAGCTACAAGAGAGCTACTTGTAGGGTTCCAGTGTGGCCGCCACCTACATAGCATGACACACACACACACACACACACACACACATATATATATGCTTTTGTTAGTAATTTGTGTTATTGTTGGATGAATATCTATTGTCTGTTTTGCATTAAATTCTGCCACATGCTCAATGTTGTGTAATATGGGATACAGCCACTGAAACGTTTTGCGCAAGAATTAATAATCACATTGGTTTGCACAAATAGACTGCAGGACCATGTGTGCTGCGTGTGTCCCACAGCGCCCACACCTTGGCCCACCACCACCACCACCACCATCACAACTCATCCAGGGGTTGCAATTCCAGGAGGATTTGGGGAGAAAATTAAAAAAGAAAATTAAAAGAATTTCAATTATGCGATTTGCTGAATTGGAGGGAAAACGGCAGCCATGTGGAAAAGGCTTTTAATCTTGGTGAGCCACCTCTTGTTCCATTAAGCCCGTATCCCCCGCTTATCTCACTAATCATCCCTCCCAAAGCCGGCCGTCTTGGCGATTTTTAATGAACCCATTATGTCCTGTTTCAGTCCGCCAGGACTGGCAGGCGCGCTATACGCTCGCGAAGTGGGCTGGAAACAATCAAAGTACAATCAGATGATGCCACAGCCTGGTTAGAGATGGCGCGGGGGAGGGGAGAGGAGGGGAGGGGCAGAAATGCCTCGCAAATGTGAGGGACAGAGAAATAAACAGACCAATGCACAAAAAGAGTGTGTCCTCTGTTTCACGCTGTTGTGCGTATTCCAGCGGAGGTGCTTAAAATAAATAAGACCCCGTATTCATCACCAAGTCGCTACTGTAATTGCACAAATCCCGGCGATATTGTAGCGTCCAGTTGTTGCTCCTTGGCCTGCGATTATGTCGATTCCTCTCCGTTTGGCAGCCGCCGCCCGCTTTAACCCGGATAACTGCAGGGTCGCTCTCCATCGATCTTCACCGTTCGATACCGGCACGCAGCCCAGCAAACGTCGCTTTTCCCTCTCCGAGATGCCGTCCGGCCCGAGATCATCCTCGGCGAGTGACAAACTGGGCACGCTCACCCACACTGGTTTTAATCTCACCTCATGCAGGCGGCCGCGGCGCGCCTCACTCCTTGCTCAGCGTCTGCTGTTGATCGCCCGCAGGCGCTCTCTCGAGCGCCGCCGGGAGACGACTCGCAAGGTTCAGTGGAAGGTCTCACATTAGCCCTGTAGTTAAGCCTCCGCACTGGCTCCCCTGTTGCGTATGCAGAGTCCAATCGAAAATTCTCAGCCGCACTTGCAGAGCGTTTGAGGGTCGCGCTTGGCTTTTCTTCACTGGCGTTTCGAGGTAGCAAAATATAAGGAACCTGCGGCTTCCTATCGCTCAGTCAAAGATGCATTTATGAAGTGAAAGGCTGAGGGGGTGACAGGCCTGGCTTTTGTGGTAAATTTAAGAAGCAAAGTGAAGCAGAAAAACACAGCAGTTTGCAATTTTTAGGCTGGATCTAATTGAAAGGATTATTCTTAGGTGACCTCATATCTAATCATGAAGTTGGGGGAACTGAGGACGAGTTTGAAAGCTCACTTTTTGTCTCTTGACTCGATGAAAAAAAAAATCCTTTATTTAATAAGCACACGGCGAGTTTGGGTAATAATATGCAGAACTTCAAGATAGCACCCACCACTAAATATAGAGATATTTGGCTTTTGGCTCAAATGTGACACCCATTGCACACCAACCCCTCCAAGAGAGAGGGTTGGCTCTCTCTGAGGTTGCAGTTTTTTCTATCCCGGTTCCAAGAGTCAAAGGGTCGAGATTGTCAAATCTATAGTGAATGTAAAATCCCTTAGAGGCCATTTGTATTCAGCCATGTAGCTGTATTTAATTGTGCATGAACCTATGCAAGTACTCTATAACAATATATACTGTATATATATAAACTTTTGATTGCACATTCACAACTGTGTCCCAGTACTTATTGTGTAAAATACTGCTCTTTAACAAATCAATTTACTCATCAGAAACAGATGACATTTAAGCATTCCTCTTCATTATGTTGTTCATTCACATTCGAGACCATGATGAGACCAATATGGCGTGTAACAAAAAGGACACCGGGCAAGTTAATAGACGCTGGCTTTTGTGTTGTGGTCTACACATCACTCTTATCAGCTTTAGTTTATTTTTATTTTCAGATAGACATTCACAAACATGCTTCTCCTTAAATGCCCTGCTTTCATGGTAACAAGGCAAATGATCATATCACTGTAACATGAACAATTCTATTATGTACACCAGTAAATCAAACTACTCCTTTCAATTTTTTTGTGAAAATAAAATACCAAACATACAAAGAGTAACAGGTGTCAAGATTTTGCTAACCGCTTTTCAGGTTTGCGTTCTTTGGCTGAAATACAAAAATGTGCAACAGTTAAAACGTTCAACGAGCCGACAAACTGCGTGTTTAGTTCAATGAGACGAAGGTTTCAAAAGGCTGATATCCAGGGTCAAGTTTTGTTGAAACAAATCCACACAAAAAAAAACATTCACCTAACGCAGAATAATTGTATTCATTCCCGGTATTTGCTGCTGAGTGGGTCTGCACACAGTAGCCGCGACGCCTGCAGCAAAACAAGAAGAGCGGCGAAAGAAAACCAAACAAACCGGGATCGTTCTTCGGTTCGGCCCCACAGCTCCAGTTTCTGCGAGCTTTTTCAACATGTTTGATTTCCTGATCTGATTCCAGGAGATAAGCGTGGCAAACTTCAAAAGGCTTTAATGATGCAAAGCTGTCTCGCCAGCATGCACGAGCACATACAGCCGCTCCTGCTCCTTTTCCTTTTTCTTTCTTTTCCTGGGCTAATAATGCTAATTAAGGAGATGCTTTTTATTCAGGTCACACAGGAAGAGAGGAAGCAGCGTGATTCAAAGTGGCTGTGCGTCATGAGGTTGTGTTTTTGTAAAAGAGGGGAGACCGCATGTGCGCTGTGAGGCAACATGTAGCAGTCAGATGTTTTCATTTACAGTAGCTCTTCAAGCTGAGGGCGGAATTCATTTTGTGTGCTAGCTTTATTTTTTCACATCTGTGAACTGAGATAGAAAAAAAAAAGGTAGCATCGACCGATTTGGTTTAAATAATTCAATAAAAGAGGAAAAGGTCAGTCAGAGATGTCAAACATGATTCTAATGCTCCTGCGTGTCTTCATTACAAATGGAGCACCGGCGTTGTGTTAAAGTCCCTCAGCAGCAACAAACGGGTGAGATGACAAGCGATTCCTTTTGACCAAAGTCATCTGAGCCATTTGAATCACTGCATCAGTCACCCAGATAGGCATCTGTGCGTTCAAACTCCTCCCACTTCCAGCCCTGACTGATTCAATTTGCAAAATTCCAATTCGTGTTGTAATCTAAGAAAAAAATAATTTCTCAAAAGAAATGTTAAATTGCCATGAATCCAGTCACTGTCAATGTTTTCCATCAAATTGTATTTTCTTCCACGCTTTAGGACATTTTATTCCTTTCACTATATATTAAGTTGACTTCATGGAAAGAAGAACACGTGTCACAACATGCATGTGAGATGTCCTTGAATGATGACGACCAGAAAGGCCAGCCTGACAGTGACGGAGCAGCGGCGCAACGTCTTCAAGTGCCAGACGCACTGGCAGACGCCGCTTCCAG
Organism: Nelusetta ayraudi; assembly: GCF_046127955.1. NCBI lineage: Eukaryota > Metazoa > Chordata > Actinopteri > Tetraodontiformes > Monacanthidae > Nelusetta > Nelusetta ayraudi. The sequence goes on along the minus strand of NW_027466058.1, from coordinate 4,935,030 downwards.
GGAGTGCGACCAAACATCTCGCCGCGACTTTGGTTATTCGCCACGCTCGCCAATTGATTCTCCACGATCCCATCCAGCTTCCATTCCAATCTAGCAGCTTGACTTTTATTCATAATTAAAGCTATCTAGATGCAAATCAGGAAATGCAAGAAGGCATATTGTGCGATGTGCATATCCCATCTCGCCAGCCACAGACGGCTCTTTATAGGAAATTGTTGTGCCGCAAACAAACACTCACACGCACCCGCACGTGCGCTAAAGTTTAGTTATCTTGTTGGCAGGCGAGCCAACAATGAGGCGCCGATCTGTTTCAAATGGTTTGATTTGTTCTTTGCTCTCAAATCAACTTTCTGTGCAAAGATTACAGTCTTCAGTTACAATCAGCCTCTGTTGTTCTTTGTTTACACACATTTTCAGCTGTTTTTGTTTTTGAATTGTTTTTTAATTTCCAGCGGGGGCGAAACCATTGACTAGAACCAAGTCATTTCCATCGGTGACAGTTGTGACGATCGTGACTGTTGAGCAGGTTCTGTTGTCCTCCTACCTACGACAGTGACGCCGATTATTTTATTTTTTTCCAGCATCAACTCCAAGATTGGATTTTGCCATTTCTAAAACACGAAATGCAACCCCTTGCGATGGAGGGGCCGCGCACGCCTCCTCAGGGACAACACCTGCGTCCCCCCTCCCATTTTTGCGGAGGACGATAATCTCAGATAATCTCAGATTTCGCTAAAACATTTCGCTCTGACAGTGTCATTTTTCCGTCTGCTGCGCCGCCGTCAGCCCCGTGGATCGAAAGATTAGCGATCGCGCGTTCGACAACACCGAGTCGAGTGTGATTGGCAGGTGATAACCCGCCCACACCCCGTTGCCTAGCCAGGTGGCTGCGTCGATGCCAGGCGTGATTGATTATTTTGACAGGTGCATCATTTCCCCCTCCGCCCGCAGCCGCTTCACACCGTCGATCCACTGCATCATGAGACACTTCTGCATCGCGGTTTACCTCCCAGTTTTTCCAACACGAGCACTGTTTTTTTTTTTTCCCAACGCTGTGTTTTTCGCACGCCGACGTGTCCTTTTGCAGTTACCTTGTTCCTCATTAGAAGCAGCGCTGTTGCTACTTCCCATGAGTGGCGAGAGCGCAGTGCTGTGGGTCGACTAATTAATGGACGCATCAGAGAAAAGTTGGGCCATGCTTTTTTTGAAAAGTTTAATTTAGAACCGTTATGTGTTTTTGTACCCCCGTTTTTTATTATTCTTATGTGAAATTTAATCTCGTAATAAAAGAGGAAAAGTAATTGATATTCCTGCTCCTGGTCTAATAATGCAGCCAGGGGGACAGAGCGGCAGAACCTTTCAGACGTCTCCAATATAGCGGCTGTGTTACCCGGGAAAAAAAGACGAGTTTATTGCGTGATTTGTATCTTTTTTATGCGTCTGCGTGTACGAGCATCTCTTCTCTATTTTCATCTGCGTGTCGTCCTTATCAAGCGTTCGCCGTCCGCCGCATCCATATTAATTCCTGCTTGTTATTGCAACTCATTTTAGCCGAAGCAGAGGAAGACGCAGGGGTCGCCGTGCACACGCTCGAGCGCGGCCAAGTTTTGCATCTGTTGTTTTCTCTTTTTTTTATTCCTCCGTCTCGCAGCGGCAGTAAAGCCTCTTTGTAAATGCTTGCAGGAGTAAAGAGTCCGAGCAAATATTGCCCATTTCAGTCGTGCATTTTTCATGTATCCAAACCGCCCCGCGTCGGTTGTCTATTAGCTCCGCGCGGCCCTTGACCTTTGGTAGCTTCTGCGGCTGGCCACAGAAACGAGCTCTTATTCATTTTTGATCAGTTCAGCTGTTGGCTCTGAAACACTGATTTCAGTGTCTTTTGTCTTTTGTGGGGTTTCTGGTTTGGGGAAAAGTGCATCATCTCCATTTGACTTTGTCTGAAACGGCCGTCAGACACGGAGGTTTCTTGTGCATGTTAGATTCCACTGAAAGCTTGACAGGCTCCTCTGCACTTGGTTCCCATTGCTGCTAGTGTTCCTGCAGCGCGAGTATCCCACGGAGCTTCACAGGCCCTTGCAAGCTGTTTCATTCTGAGAAACACACACATGCGAGCAATAAAACATGCATTCGACAGCTTGACAGAAACATGAAGAAAAAAAATAAACAGGGTAATAAAAAATCAATCTGTTCAAAATTAAAGTCATTAGCAACATTTATTTGATAATAAAATGAGAAGCAAGCATTGAGGCTGATGAATCAGCCGAGCAGGAGGGGAGTTTGTGCCTCCTCTTGCAGCCCCCAAGCGAGAAAATGAGCTTGAATAATGTGCTGATATTTATAATGTGCTGAATATATGACCCAACCATCTTTACATGGCAGCGGCTACTTGACTGGATTTTTCATACATACATATATATATATATTTATTTTTTCCTTTCAAGGTTGAGTTCCTCTATGTTGCTAGTAGGGCGTAAAATGTTGACAGGTGTTTCAACATCACATAAGGAAATAAGTAAGTAGAGGAGACGGTCCTGTTTAATTCCTGTCACACCACCATGTAGTCCTGTCACTGAAAATAATGTGATATATATTTCAGGTTACGTCGGCCTCGCCCAGCGCTCACCCTGGATGCTCCCGCTCGTCTCCCAAGGCTGTTTTTTTTTGTTTTTTTTGCTTTGGTTAGATTTTCTTACCTGATAAGAGCTCCATACCTCATTTTACCTGCAGCTGTTCCAGATGTACCTTTTCGCAGCACAACACTCCACTCACTTTGCATTTCCCACACGCTCATCCTCTGCATATTCCATGCAACCTGACAACGGGAAGCGGCTCACTCTCGCGGCACGTCCGCCGTGTCGCCGCAGCAGCGCGAAAAGACGTCGGCCCGCGGCCGCGCAGCCTGCTCGGGATAGCTACGAGCTCCCGAAATGAACGAGGCAAAGGTTAATGTCATTGTAATTATCGGAGCCGGGCCTTACAAGGGATGATTTCCTCATCGCTGGAGAGCCAATGTGATCGTATGTAATGCGTTACATTAATAATTTAAATTTCAAATGACGCCCCTTTTTTTTTTTCCATTCCTTCCTCCGCGACGGCCGACCGCTGTGTCGCTGCCTGCCCTGATGGCTCCGTGATGTCCACCGGCGGCCCGGCGCGGGAAAGTGACTAGCGTGCGGATGTCACCGCTCTTCCCCGCGGGCTCCTGAGTCACGCACGTCATTCCCATGCGTGAATTATCTCGTCAGTCCCAAGGTGTCGAGGTGTAAAAACGGCCGTGGGTGAGTCACAGCTGCGTGCCCCTCCCCCCGCCACGGCCGCGGCCATCAGGGACCGGAAATGCTGGTCCGCCTCAGCGCGGCCGTCTCGTCGGGTCTCGCCAGCAGCCACAGCCGGTCCGGTGCGCTCCCTTGAGTGGCAGGCCGGACTGACATTTAGCTGTGTGACAGTCACTGGCAAAAGAGAAAAAAGATGTATGGCAGGAAGCCCTTTAAAAGTCACAGGAAGATGTTGCATCTTGGTTTGATGGTACCTTTATAGCAGGAATGATATCAGTGCTACGTGCTGTAGGCGTATTATGCCTTGAAATATCACAGTCCGTGTGTGTGTGTGTGTGTGTGTGTGTGTGTGTGTGTGTGTGTGTGTTTTTATAGTCTAAACTAAAATGACAGAGATAACAGGAAAAACAAAACACATTCACCTATTTTATATTACGGCTTCTCATAAACTCAAGATCACAGGGGTGTTTTTCAGACTGTCATATGTCAGTGTTATTTATTTGTCAAATAACAGCCTGAAACAACAAGTGAGAACAGCAGTACTTTGTTGTAGTGAGATTTGAGCCAGCTCACTGGGCTTCTCTGAGAAGTCCTGAATTAATCAAGCACAGCATTCAAACACTGTAATTTTTTTTTTTTTTTTCTGTTCTGGTATACGCATTAAAAAGAAACTAGAATTAGACATCATTCAGGAAATGATCATGTGCTTGACAATTTTTTTTTTGTAAAACAGTAAATATGAGTAACATATGGGCGTATTTAGCAAAATTGACACTGATTTTCAAACTACAAACAACCAGTGCTGTTCATTTAGAGCAGCTGCATTGTGAACCTTATGTTGGCTGCCGGTGCGATGCATTTGTAAAGCGCTGCGTGATCTTGACTGTTGGAAAGAGTGCGACTGCCCCTTCTGGCGCTGCTTTTAGTCCCACTGACCGCTGCCAGATGGGCACTATGCGTCTCTACGAGTTGTTGTTTTTTTCTTTTTTTGTTTTGGGCTGCCGCCGTCACTGGGACCCAGCCTGACGAGTGACTGGCTCGCGGTGTGTTTGCTGCAGATGCCCTGACTGGTGCGTCCATCACTGACCTCCTCCCCACAGGCGACCCAGAATGCAGAGTCTGCAGAATGGGAGGCTGCCTGTGATCCAGTGGCACAGAAAGAAGCAGCTGTGATGAATGAGGCCTGAGGGGACCCTGACCTCGGTAGTGACCGAGACCCGGGGATGTTGCAGCGGACCTGCTGCTGGACCTCTGGGACCAGCCTCAAAGTTGTGAAATGTAGCATTTGTTAATTAAACTGTCCCTATTCTGAAAAAAATGAGTACTCTCAGCTCTTTAATGTCAAACGAGATGTTCAGATTTTGCTTGATTTTCTGCATCACAAGTTGACCTGATTGTCATAGTATAACTACATACTGAGCAGTTTTTTGAAAGAAAAAAATTGTGGATGAGACCCCAGTGTGTGAGTTACTAGCCACCTCCCCTGCCAGCTAGCGCTAGCATGAAGTGGCTGGCCAATCACAAGGGCATTAGCTATTCCAAGTCAAACCAGGAGTTTTTTTGACCAAACTAACTGTTTGTTGGCAGTACACCACAAAAAATGATTTCCTAAATCTGGATGTGGCCATAATACATCCCATTTGATCTAGCAATGTGAAGTGGATTTAGAAAACTCTGCGTATCCGTTAAAACCCGCTTTTAATCCATCTACAAATCTGTGGACTTGCGTCTTTTGTCTGCGCAAACGTATTTGTTTGCGTTGGAGGTCGACACACGGCAAAAACAATCTCATACAATCTTTTAATTTGCATCGCGCTGGGATTTGTCGCCGCTACCGATGATGCCGCGCAAAGCCACCAGAGTCTTGTTAGGTGGAGCCGTGTGAGGGCCGACGGGATTTGCATTATTCAGAGCGCGCTGCATAAGTGTGCGCAGGTGTGTGTGTGTTATAGCTCCTGTCAGTCTAGATGAGCCCAAGGTGCTCCCCCACAGTGCAAAGGAGGCTCCCCGTGCACTTTCCTGCGCCAAGGCCCTCCCCCGCCAGCAAGTCAATTAGAGATGACCGTCGCCAAAAGAGGGAAAAGATCAGTTCCCAACAGCTTGAAGGGTCCTTCGCCATCACCAGTGAAATGCTAAATTAGGAGCGGGCCAATGAATCTGTGAAGAGAAGGCATTTCCACCTGCTCATTTAGAGTCTTTTTGAAAGCAGAGCTGACGCTAAACACGGAGGGCAATTGTTCCCTCACTTTACAATTACATCTTCCCAGGAAAAAAAGAGAAGTCACGGCGAAAGGTCTGGCTTGGTCGCCATCACCTGCCGTGTCTTTTCAGCCGAGCGGCTGCATTAGCATGACATTAGCGCACCTCAGTGCTCATCTCCCCCCCCCCGTACTGTCAAAGACAAAGACTGAGGCGGGGAGGAAGAGTCCATGGCAGCTCCAGCCGCTCCTTGAAAGCCGTGCAATTAACCAATGCAGAGGTTTTTTTTTTTAATCAATATGACCCAGGAGTCGGCAGTAGCCCGGGGGCGGAGCGGAGCGGCGGCCGCTCGTGAGATGGCGACAGACGGCTCAGCCGGTTCTTTGCTGCTGTTGCCGCCGTTAGCACCATCCACCGACCCACCTGTTCGCACCTCTGGCCATGGCCAGTGCAGCATATGCCAAAACACATTGCTGGAAATTTTGTAAACCACTCAGGAGGTTGTGTGCGTGTGTGTGTGTGTGTGCGTGTGCGTGCAAGCGAGAAAGCAGCTGAGGTTGTCCCCTCGTGTTGAGTAAAATTGAGTAAATTAAAATCGGAGCCAGGATGAGGCGAGGCGGGGTGGGGCGGGGCAACTCTCCCTCCTTCCCCTCCGTCCCTCCCTCCCTCGATGTGACTCCCAATTGGCAGTCATAATGACAACACCTAGAAATCAATTAGAGCAAATGAAAGTGATTTGTGTTACCCTCTGCTTCACTAATTGCACTTTTAGAAGACGAGGATCCGGCCAACACAAACATTAAACCCTCTTTGAAGGAAATCCATATGGCTAATAGAGGAAATGGTTTAAAGCAAATGTGTCTTTTCTTAATAGCTTGTGTCAGCACATTTTTTTCCCTTTGTTTTTCCCCCAATATAGGACAAGCATTTTTCATGCGGTCTCGCTGAGCATCTGTTAATTAGTGGCACACTTACAAGTGAATGTTTTGAACCAGTTTGTTTAACAAAAAACGTCTAATACAATAAAAGACTCCAGTTATGCATGCCAAGGGAAGAAGTGACCAAGATCTCTCCTGCATTATCTTTTCTCCCATCTCTTCCTGGCACTGCACCACTGACTCTGTGTCCTTTCAACAGCACTAGATTTCCTCCGACTACACCTTGGTTTCTCACCCTGACAAAAGAGTGCGGGGAAAGGAAAGCGATGCTGTTTCTAATTGGGTCACTAATCGAATGTCACTCTGGAAAGCCACCAGGAGCTGGATAGATTAAATTGTCCGGGACACAGTTGAGAAGGAGATATAGAGAGAAAGGCTGCCATGAAAGCAGGACCTGTGCTTGTCCTGTCCTCTACAGATACTCACACTGTCTTTCACCCAGAGTCTGAAATACTGCCAGCAGACTGGCACACACAGTGCGTGGAGAGTGCCTTGAATAGATTGAAAGTGGAAGGACGTCACAAGTCTCTGTCCAAGGATGGCTTTCCACTGCTCAGTCACTCTGCAAAAATCTGTCGAACAAAAACATCTGGACGTTGTTAACAAGTATGTTATTATCAGGCGCAATAGCAAATCGCAGATTGCCCCAGAAACATTTTCAGAATTATTTATTTTCCATCAAAAGTAAAGCAAATTAAGGCAGAAATGTGGGTTGCATGGGAAAAACAACAACAACAACAAACAACAAAACAGAGCGTCTATTTGTATTACAAGACCAGAGATTGGAGCAACAACAAGGCCTTGGATTACAACCAAGCCCCCCCCCCCCCCCCCCGGGGGGATTCTGCGGGGAACGCTGCAGGAACTGGGGGTTCCAGGCGCCAACTGGGCAAAGGCCCTGGGGTAGGCCCAGGACTCGTTAGAGGGATTATATATCCCAGTTGGAGCCGCGAGTGCTCTGGGGGTCCCCCAGAAGGGGCTGGAAAGCATCGCTGGTGAGAAAGAGGCCGAGACCACCCTGCTGAGCCTGCTACCACCTCCACTTGGTTTAGCTCCAGTGAGTGAGTGGACGGATGGATGGATGGATGGATGAAATAATGTTGTTTTTTTCCTTGTGCCACAACTCAAACCATATTGCAGTTTTTACTGTATGTTTTTAAGAGCTGATGTGGCCTCAGTGACCGTCCACCCGCTGGTAAACCAGTAGCACTTGGCTACTAAACTGTAGCCACACCACAACTCTAGGGCCATTTTTTTTTTTTAAAATTGGGTCAAATTTAGAAGAAATTTGCATTTTGGCCTATTTCATTAATTTCATCACTGGCAATTTAGACCAACCTAAGATTTTGAACCAGTTTGTAAAGGTATAAATGTTGTGTTCCTTTCCATATTGAAAGTCGTTTTGAGTCTTTTTGCAACCAGTTTTGGCGGCCTCTGCTGGCCTCATGATAGATTGCAAGGCTTTGGCTCTTCTAAAACCTTTTTTTTTTAAACCAGAAGCTCCGCACATCTTTCTATACAGTCACTGTTCTACCGTCACCGTCTTTGGGACGTGGTGAAAAGAGAGACTGGCTGCAGCAGCCGCCTGGCGCCGCCATTGTGCAAATGTGAACCAAATTCTCTGAGGATTATTTTTCACCCAACGCTTTGTTGAATCTGCGCCACAAAGAATTCGGGCTGCTCTGAAGGCGCAAATAAGTGAGCAGATAAAAGCGATCGTTGAGTGCTTGTGCCAGTGCCGCCATTCCAAACAGGTGCTTCGACAAAATCCGTGCCTGAGTTTTTCTTTATTGTCGTTTGACGTCATTTAACGGTAAACTGGGTTAAATCGAGCCGCCACACACAACGCCGCTGACATTACGCTGAATGTCAAGAGTGACAAATGTGATTTAAAATGTCCTCTCCTGCTTTCATCATACCTAATGCATTTTTCATGAATCCTCCTGGCTCCCTCAGTTTTTTGTTGTTTTTTTTCTGCTCACTTGACTCCTGCTAAGCTATACGTTTTGCATTGTTTGTTGTTGTTGTTCCCTGACAGTGATGTCATTTTGGCTGGCTGGGGAACAAGAGCCACTCCATCAGCCGCCACTGTCCTCCCCGCAGCTGGGGGAATCTGTTCCGTTTCCAGCATTACTGGAGATAACTGAACTACTTAATCACAGCAATATCGCAGCGAGAGTGACAGCCGACATCTCACACTGGCCCCCTTTTAAGTCTCTATAGAGGCGACGCTCTCGTCTGTTGTGGCTGACAGGATACTGTTGCGGTTTCACCCCCCCGCTTTCATTTCAGATACTTGAAATCATCACTGCCAAAAGTGTCTACGTAAGTGCTTTCATTCTCGATGGCGTTGTGGGAGAGTTCGGCTCTTTCCCACATCCAGGCCCGACTCTTTGCAGAGACGGTTTGCCGCCTTGATGTCTTTTTCCAGGGGGCAAGAAAAACATTGTTACGATGTAGAAGTATTCTGAGAAATTGTTTTCATCATTCTTCAACCTCGAGCGCTCTCCAAAGAAGTAAACACAGAAGAGGGGAACGGAACTCTTGTCGTAGAAATCTCAACCAGGAACAGAGCAGAAGGTGTAAAATGCTCTTGCAACTTTGACTCCAAGTCATAATTGTAAAAAAAAAAAAACATTCAGATGGTCATTAATTATGCATCTGGAAGTGTTAATGTGACCAGACCTGCTGTTCACAGCAGCAGCGGTCTTAAAACTTGTGCAAGTGCAGAACATTTCCCAGAAAATATTGTCTCCACTTCAGGTCCCTCTATTGCGAAATGGGGCTGTCACTTTCCCGCAACTCAAGGCCGAAAGAATTTGAAATGACATGCAATTTCTTCAGATATATTCATGGTCTGAGGGCAGTGGTGTTGAAGGAGCCACTTGTATATTTCACTTGATTATTTTCTAATTTAAAGTTACTGAAGTAGCAGATAACCGTGGAAGTTCTTCACAAGGCCTTTCTGGAGATGGATGTGGCTGAAAAAGTGTGTTTTAAAGAGAGAGAGAGAGAGAGAGAGAGAGAGAGAGAGCTGGCATTCTGATGACAGACGCCGCCTCTGTAATAGCAGTCACTCCTCTCCCTGTTGTTCTCTGTATTTGTCAAAATGTTGGTTTGGTACAAAAGTAGGCCAACTTCTAGGAAATAAGTCAAAAAAATAATAATAATAACAATGCCCTGACGGTGCTTCAAAGTGGGTCATTATCAACTGGGACCTAACTATTTTACCCAAGGTTTCAAAAAAACAAACATTAAAATTTCACCAGTGGCAGCAGCAGCGGGCGACATGGTTTGTAGCTCTGCAGTTTTGCATCGTAGTTAATGAACCCTGTCAGGCAAACCGTTAAACAAGTGCCGTTTTGCAGCTTTTCTTCTCAGGCGACGGCCGCTTATTTCGCCACCTGAACCTATGAAAAGGAGACTGCCAGCTCTAATGCGATGGAGCCATTAAAAGGGATCCTCGGTGGGCGAAGAGTCAAGGGAGGAATCAGGTGACTCACAGGGGCCTGAGTCATGTTGAGACATTAGTTTTTCTTTCCGCCGGGCCAACGCGGGTTACGGACCTCCTTCAGGCATCTGTTGCTATGGTGGCCACACGCAGCTCCGCATTAGCTTTTAACTTGGGAGATCAGCACCGGCGGCAGCGGAGCTCGTCACCCGGCACCGCGCTTCCATTTACAAGTCCCTTGTTTACCCCCTCCCCTGCAGCGCTGACCTGAAGCTCAGTTTCAGGACAGTGACTTATACAACAGATGCTCACAACAGTTTGTGGAGAAGAGGAAGAAGGAAAATAATAATAATCTCAGCATCCGGCCTCCAGACGACAATGCTCACCCTCTTAAATGTGAGAAGGGGAGAATAAAGCACAAAAAAAAAAAAGAAAAACTGGGGATGATTTATCTCGCTTGTGCCGTGTTGTTGTCACCCTCTGACAGGCGCTGCTGCCGCGGCTGTTGTAAACCTGCGACGGAGAAGGACCGGGGAGGGTTGTTTGTTTGGATTTTGCTCCAGCTGATCGGCTATATGCTCGCCGCGGCTGTCCTTGGCTGTCGGTGGACACAAAGTGTTACGACCGGAGCAAAAAAGGGAGTAAATCAAGAGGTCGGCCAGACTGTGTGTTGGCGGGGGGGGGGGGTAAATCGCTGCTCCGAGGAGAGCACAGTCGGACGTCGGAGGCTGACTTTTTTTTATGATTTCATATTTTTTTTTTAAGGGGTGACTGGAGGTGTCGTCTAATTTGCCTGTGTTCTCTTATGCGCTGGTGCTGGTCACGCACCGCTCGGAGGAAATTGTTTGCCGCCCGAGCCGCGGCCGCTTGAAGGTCAGGAGAAAATGGCACAGATGGCATTTGTTACTAAATCAGCAGCTTTTTAAGTGACTGCGCCGTGCGGAGATGATTCGTAGACGAACCCGTTGGCGGTGTCTCGCCGGCGACAAGGCGCACAGACGCCCGTGCGCGGTGTTAATTAATCCTTTAATAATTGCGTTCCGTTTTTAGAAGGTATTATTCTTTTCCGCGCGGGCGTTTACGTTTAATGGATGAACGCGTAATGATACAAATTATGCTTTGTCCCAAATTGTTTCAGCCGTGGCCCAGGCGCATGTAATTAGAAGTGACACAACATCTGTCAATTGGAAATCTGATTAATATCTGGACACCTAATGATGAATTTATGCCTTAAACTAATGATTGTGGCTCACGTCTCGTTTTCGTCTTTTTCTATTTAAAATTAATGCAAATTCTAATGTTACTTAACACATGATATTACAACATTTAGCTGCTGGGAAGCCTGATCCAACATTACATACCTTAGACTAGCTTGCGTTACCCGTAAACACTTCTTTTTAATTTAGTTTAATAATCAGTTAAAGGGAAAGTGAAGACGCTTGGCATTATCTTAATGCAAACTTTGAGTTTTGACGGTTCACGCTGCTAGCCTACCTACAAACGCGCTAGTCTAGTGTTTTGGTGTAAAAACACATCTTTCCCTCCTACACAAGTCACGCTAGTTTATGTCGTCACTGTATTTACAACTAGCCTCTGTGAAATTCTTTGCACACACCAGCACTAACTGCATTTCCATTACCCTTAGAATTGCACAAAACCTAAATATCTCCCTGCCTAAACCTAAAAAAGTGAAAATAGAAACACCTAAACTTAAAAAACCTTTCAAATATCGCGAAAATGTTTTTAAGCTGTCATGAGGTGGTTTTTCAGACGTATCGATATAAAGGTATATCGCAAAAGTGTCATTTACGCATCACCGGACCGTACAGGGTCACATGACCAGTTCACTTCAGGTAAAAATGGCGCATTACGATTGAACAGAGGAGGAGATGGATTATTTTTTACACGTAATAAAAGTGAAAAATATAACAACCGTTCTTGACCGCAAAGAAATCGTAAACAAACAAACAAACAAACAAACAGAAACGGAGTTGTCATAAATCTCGCGGGACGAGATTTTCCGAGAATTACAGCTTATGCGCTTCACACCATTCAATGGAAACACCTGCATCGGCGTTGGGGAGGTTGAGGCGTCACAGCACCTTACCGGTGAAGCCGGGTGAAGAAATGGAGTGTGACGAGGCGGATATGACAGCAAGTCCAACCAGTCACCTGGAGCCCCTGAGGGCCCAGCTGCTCCGCCGCCACAGTTCAGGAGAGAGAAACAGCCATTAACCCTGTCACGTCGATTTGGCTCCGTCAGTGTGTTTCTCCTGACCCACGGCGAGGTTCTCGCCATGATCTCCCTTTTCTTTTGCTTCCCCGTCGCTCCTCGCTCTCGTTTATTGCCTTGTCAGAACGTACGGCGGCCCGCTTCTCGACTGCGATGTGTTTGTCTTGTCGCTGCTCGACTGCGCCTCTCTAATTTTTCCCGACACCTGGGATTGTTAGGAGAGGAATGATCGAGCAGAGCGCCGTGTGATAATGAAGCGACGCGCCGTCGCTCGCCGTTAGATCTTTGCACCGCCAACATCGAGTGTCACTCAGAAAGCTGCACGCTGACGTGAACCAGCGCTACCCTGGTATTTTTCCAGCAGAGGTGGGAAGTAACGAAGTACAAATACTTTGTCACTGCACCTAAGTATATTGTTCAGGTTTCTGTTCTTCACTTGAGTATTTTTTTTTCTGACTTTTTACTTTACTTTTTACAGAAATGTCTGTACTTTCTACTCCTTACATTGAAAAAACATGCTTGTTATTTTTGTGTTTAAATTATTTCTTATTATTTATCACAGTTGTTGCTAGAAGTGGAGCCATCTGAACTCTGCTGTTGTGTTGTCAACTTATTATTTTAGAGGGAGATTTTAAAGAATCTCAGATTTGGGGTCATTGTTCAGTTTTCAGTACATAGAAAAATAAACATGTCGAAAATGCAAGACCTCAGGTCAGTTCAGATTCTTCTGTCACAATTTCTTCATTTTGCAAAATGAAAAAAACTTTTGCTCGAGTAAAGGAGTTGAATCGGTCATCTTACTTTTATCAGGGCATTCTTGTACACAACTATGCATACTTTTACTTAAAGGTACAGTGTGTAAAATTTTAAAGGAAGCCTGGTTTTTATGGTAGGTATCCCAACGGACAGCACTTTTCATGTTATGGACCTAAATTATATAACATATATATATTTGAGAACCACTCTAAGGGTAGGTAAACCAAATTACTTTTACCAATTCAAAAATCGTGAACAAAGCCACATTTTACACACTGGACCTTTGAGTCCAGAATGTAAACATTTTGACACCTCTGTTTTCCGGCAACGCTCCCGACACCGTCTCCACCGCCGCGCTGTTTATTCATCAGACAAACCATCTGCCGAAAGTTGTGTGTTTTTCCTCGGCGCTGCGCTCCCTCGGCGCGATGGCGTAGCGCTCCCAATTATCTGGCGCGCGCGGGAAGCCCAGCGTGAGCCGCTGCCCAGCGCGCGGAGATGAAGCCCGCGTGTGTGTTCACACCAGGTAGCCTCTCCGCACGCCTCCGGGTAATGGGGGAGAGCGGCGGAGAGTTCTCTCCTTCAGCTTCCCCTCATTACTCGTCGTTGCAAGCTGATTAGCGCCTCTCTGTGACTGGCAATAATCTGCGGGCCCGCGTATTTCATGGCCCATTTCGGAATTAGCGCATCTTTGTACGTTGGAGGCGAGCTACGTCTCCCGCCGTCGTGTTTGTATTGTGTAATAGGCGTGCGCTTTTTGTGCAGTGTACCATGTTAAAGCATTAAGGCCGGAGCTGTGAACGGTCGTAATTACGCTCAATTTTGCGTCGCTTTATTGCGCAACATTTGGGCAGCGGCGGCGAACTTGGGAGCAAATGAGGCAGAATTAAATAAGAATGTCGGGCAAATTAGGTGTTAGCTGAGAAAATGATCAGTGGGCTTCCCGGTCCAATCGGGATTTGGGGGAGGGATAATAATTGTTGGTAAATAGGCAAATAAATGAGAGCATGGGAGCGTTTGGCCGCGTCAGAAGCAATTAAGTTCCCGGTGAGGAATTGATGAGAAGAGGAGTTTTGATGGGTGCTGACTGGCTGCATCCTCGCACCGCGGCGGGATGCAGGGATTCCTTTGTGCCAGCCAGCGGATGGAAAACATCTCCTCTTCATCGTCTTCTGCAATAGTTTATTATGCCCTTTGTATATGAATCACCTCCATTCTTCTCCCCCATCTAAAAAAAAAAAAACAGCCCTTATCAATACTTCATCTAAATTGATCTTGACTTTCCTTTGAAGTCCGAGGAATGTTTTGTGTCAGACCTGTCATAGTGTGTGTCAGTAGCGCCCTTCTTTTCTTTTCTTTTTTTTGGAATTGATCTTTTATTTAGTCATAATCTGGAGAATTGGATGCGGCGATAAGAGCGGCTCTGTTTTTCTTCTTCTTCTTCGGCGTGCGGCACTACCCCAGTCGGTGCACATGTGGTTAGAGTTAGACGAGTGAGCCCGTCGCGGCCGACAGAAAACGGAGTGAAACATGCGAGTCTTGCTGCAGGGGACAAGGAGAAGGTGGAGGATATTAGAAAAGAGCCTGAAATCGGGGAAATGTGATACGGGGAGCTCCGTGGAAGAAAAAACACAGTTATTTAAGCCGCGAGCCTTTCCTTTTATTAAACTAGTATCAAGGTTTTATTGAATTTAACATGTTTATGGGAGGGGGAGGGGGTACATTAGCGTCCTGTGCGAGCGTGGACGTAGCCCGGCGGCCGAGATAGTCATCTTTGTTCGCCATTTTTTTAAATACGAAACCCATGTCGTGTGGGCGCACGAGACTTGCGTGCAGTGTCTGCTCGCAAAAGTTCCATCTCTCGGCCCGGTGCGCCTGCCTCTCACGCTGCTCCCGTTTCCCACTGGCATTTCGGAGGTGTTATCGGCGAGCCCTTTTCTCCAGCACTCCATTACGTTTTCGCTCCGCATCTAATAATCTTGTCATTTTCCGCCACATTTCCTCCACTAAGCTGACAATTAATGTTGCGATACTCAGCTGCCTTGGATGAAAAAAGAAAAAAAAAAAAAAAAAAAAACTCTCAAAAATCAGTCTCTTAAAATGGCGTATCGAAAAAGGTTAATGTGATTTCAAAAGCAATTTTTTTTTTTCAAGAATCGGCCGGATGAAGTTATTCCTTGTTCGTCTGCGTGCAACCGACTTCCCCGGACCGGAATCAGCGACTGGTCTGCAGCCAGATAGCGGTTGCCCCACTCATAATTTATATCCTGAGAAACATCGAGGTGGTCATGAAAAATATATAGATTTAAACTGTGAAATGTAAAAAGGCGTGCAGCGGCAGTTCGTGTTTAGCTCGCAACTCTCGGTGTTCGGCTGTCGGCGGGGGGTGCGGGGGGGGAGTGCAACCTTCGTGGCTCCCGCGGCATTCATCAACGTCTCGCCTGACAGCGAGAAGCCAAAATGTTATCAGGATTTATCATTGAGGGGCTAACACCCGCGAGAACCGGCGTCTCACTTCCTATTTGGAAGTATCAGCTGTGCGCCGTGTCTCCTGTAACTGTTAGAGTCTACAGTAAAAGCTTCTGCTCCCCATTGGAATCACCGCCCGGATCTGTTACTTTTAAATTGGCTCACCTTCTTTCAGAGGTGAGAAGGAACAGAATACGAATACTTTGTTACTGTGCTTCCGAAGGTCTTTCACAAATCCGTACTTTGCTTGAACTTTTTTTTCTTTTTCTGACGACTTTTTGCTTGTACTCGCTGCATTTGTACACAAACATCTGTACTTTCTACTTCTTACATTAGTAAAACATGCTTGTTACTTTTGTGCTTGAATTGAAGTTATTTGACCGATGATGATGTGTTGTTAAATATAAACGTAATCTATTTTATAAACATTTAGAGGTAGATTCTGAGGATAGGGAGACTACGTAATTAATTATCGATATAAAAGTGTAAACATCCAACAAAAAAAAAAGCTCTCTGGTGATAACTATTACTGATTGCAGTTTGGTTGTGCTGCAATGAAAAAATATACATATATAATATTGAAAGTAAAAAAAAATCATTTAAAATTATCCAGCTGCTCCTGCAAGACCTCCAGTCAGTTCAGTCCAGATTACTCTCACAAATTTTTGCAAATTTTTCAACTAATGTATCATTTCATTAGTGACAAAAACATACCTTTTACTTGAGTACAGTTCAGAACCTGTACTCCAGGTTGCCATCCAGACGGCAAACGCGGCTTTTAATTTCTGAAGAGCTGCACGCGCTGACCCCTGCGCTCTCGAGAGTGCACCGCCGGGCCGCTTATTCAAATGTTTTTCAGATGGCGAGCGCACTTCTGCGGCGGCAAACTCTCGGGCTGCGCCCAATTTCGAAAGAGAGAAAGGCAGAGAAGCAGAAATCCATACCTCTCGACGCTCGCGAGCGGAGCTCGGAAAACGAAACGAAACCACATGAGCCGCCAGCTGCACACGTTTACGTTGAATTTCCCCCGCAGGCAACGTCCGAGGGAGCGGCAGGAGCGCTCCGAGGGGTCGTTACGAATGTGACCGTCACAGCGGCGGCCGCAGAGGCTGATTCAGTGCGTCCAGCCGTGTTATCATTGGCGCTGATTCAGTGATTCATTACCAATACCCACCCACCCGACCCAACCCAACCCGGGAAGGCTGTAGCACATCGTCTAGAATAAATACCGCCATCCTCCGTGCGTCCAGACGCTCGCAGATAAAAGCTCAGCTCAGGCCGGGACAGGTTTATGTGGCCGCAGACCGTCGGGGATAATGAAAGCAACTTGGCCCAAGTGCATCTTGAACTTTGGCTCGTTTGCAGCCACCGCCCTCCCCGCCTCACCCCCTCTGGAAAATACTGATAAGACGTCTCATTTCCGTGTGCTTTCCGACGCCATTCCGCGCTGTGAAGGTGACTCGCAGTTTGTCCCCGGATTGCGTGCTCAGTGTGGCGGCGGTGGCGTTGCTGCGAGCTCAGAAGCTCCACAAAACAAAATGCATAATACATTAAAGGAGGATGCTGACAACGGCGCCTTGAGTAAACAGACACAGTCATGGAAGCTCTCCCACAATATTAAGACCCATCTGAGCGTGATTTTCCTCCCCAACTGTCCCAGTGTGCAGCTCGTCCTCACGTTTGCGGTGCAGGTAGAGTTTTATTTATTTTTTTGTCCACCCCCTCACCACTCACCCCCATCAATAACCGTGACTGTCACACCCGTTTGATTCCACAAATAGCAAAGCGGGGAAGCGCTTCACAGCGGCAGGGTTCTTCTTCTTCTTCACTGTCGAACGCAGCGCGATCCAGGACGTCCAGCCTATCACAGCCACTCGTCTGTTAGGGGCCCCCGCGTCTGTGGAAAAGCCACTTCGGAATCGTGACCGTACAAACAGGCTGCAGGTTCGAATGCTATGCACGAATCCTGCGGCATTATGCTGCTAAATCTGTTGAAACTGCCCCTTATGTCAGCGATTTTTAATTGGCCAAGAGTTGATAAACATCCAACCTGTGAGTCGAGCGATTTCCAAAGCGCTAGCTAGCTTTAGCGCAGTTGACTTCCTAACCGTCCTGCTTTTGGTACATCTGTGATGCTGCCAGCGTTTAAAAAAAAAAAAAAGGAATAAGAAAAGCATGCATACGTTTCCCTCGGCGGGAAGCGGGTTATTTTGATGCGTTCCTCTGATGTGCTCAGAAGCACCTCGATAAAAGAGGCGACGCCGCGCGGCGGTGACACCTAGCTTCGTTTTTTCCGCCACGCTTTAAAAAACCCGTGCACCTCATTAGTTCTTACTCTGACACGACGACGAGCGGTTCCCCGGGTGCTAAAGTCCTTCCTGTAGCACCCTGGTTGACTCCTGCGACACGTCCACCGACCGGATGCGGGCAAATTCCCGGATAAATTAGTTGCCGAATTATCCTGCACAGACAGAGTTCGCAGCAGACGCGTGATTGAAGTGATCCCTGCTCCGACCTCTGACCCGCTAAGCCCCAGGCTGTTGTGCGGAGCCGGAGGCCTCCGTCCGCGGGCCAATCGCGAGGGAGGAGGAGTCGGCGTCGGCGTCGGTGTCGGATCAGGCTCATCTCCTGCTGAAACAGCACGATGGCTCTTTTATTAGCTTTTAACGGATTATAATTGTCTGCTAAGTGCACGTCCGTCTGTCCGTTCGTCCTGCCTTCCTTCCGTCCGCCGCACAGCAGATGGAAGCTGAACCGTAATCCTCATTCTGGAAGCTTTCCCGCGGCTTCGGGTGAAAAGGTCTCCATGCAGGTTTTCTTGTCTTTTCATGCCACTTCCAAATCCTCTTTTCCCTCGCAAAAAGCCTCTGGGAGGCCAGTAAATGTTTCCCGACACCTGGGCGGCTGTGCATTTTTTTTTTTTATATTTTACGACGGGCCCTAACCTGAGACATTTTAATGACACTGTCCAAAACACATCAACTGTCGGCTTTGAAAATCTCTTGCAGATGTGCGACGCCGCGTCTCCGTGCACACACACACACACACACACACACACATACACACACACGTGCGCGCACTCAAACACACACCATCGGCAAAGGGGCGAGAGAATCTACTCGGCAACACGGCCGAGAGACTGCGAGGCGTTCAAAGCACGTGAGGCGATTTATTATTCCTTTCAAAAGCACACGCGTGTGCGCTCTCACCCTCTCGCATGTGGGCTCGGCGCCTGGCGCCGATGGGACACTCGCAGCTCTTTACACTTAAATGGAGCCTCTCACATAAACCACCTAATTAGAATTAGTTTGACTGCACTTAAGCTCATGAAAAGCATATCATGGACGTTTATCCAGCGCTTAATTGACAACGTTAAAAAAAAAAGGGGGGGGGGATACATATTCATAAACGCACACCGCCGGCTCCTTAATGCCGCCTCGTACGGAATGTCAACTTTAATTGGGGCGTGCTGAAAGATAGATGCGCCCGCTGATTTGACACGTGCGCTTTATCCAAAAAGTGGCTTGGCTCTCATTCATATTCATGCGGCCGGCGCGGGCAAAGTCAGCTGCGGCACTTGTAGCGCGCAACTGCCAAAAGGATGAATTTCAATAAGTTAAGAAAACAAAATGCAAATCACGCGCTATCCCGCTCGGCGGTGACATTTTCCGGTCAGCTTCGGCGCTAAATGCATTTTCATGTTGATGTCATAGCGTTTCTGTGATAGCGGTAAGATAATGCATTCAGATCCCACGGGGGGGTTACAGTCATCCTTGCCATTCGTCCGTGCGAACGCTTCGCACTTGCTCTGCTTGTTTGTAAACTTCCTTGGTGCCACAGGTGTTGTGTCTTTTCCAGAAAGAATTGAAAAAAAAAAAAAAAAAATCAGGGAATTTTCATTGTAACTGCAACCGACAACAACCAAAAAACCTTGCAAGATCCTGACCAATGGGAAAAAAAAGCTCCAGTTTCTTTTCAGACCTGAGATGTTTGTTAACCCTCCGAGCAAATCCACATTTCTTTTTGGTTTATGATATAGTTTTTTATCTTATTTGAAACTTTTTTGGCAAGTTGTTACTAACAACAATTTACATTTTTCATTACATTTGTCAAAAAAATTCTAATTAATGGCATTTCAGTCATTAAAACTGCTAACTAAGTCATCAAAACGCATGCGTTTGTATTGTTGTCGCCGTCATTTAGATTACATACAGAATGTGACGGGACCATTCCGGGGAAGGCAAACAAGAATCCTGTGTACTTTTAGAATCACACTTTGACTGATATACTGAAGAAATAACTTCAACAAGTATGCACTCTATGAATGCAGTGAATGACTTTTAAAAGTCTCTCCTCTATGCTCTTCTTATGTGGATACGACCGGGCCATCAGAAATTCACATAGCAAATATGACACAAATAGCTTGTGTTTTATTTGTTTGTTTGTTGTTGTTGTCATTGTTTTTTTTTGGGGGGGTGGGTGCAGGGGGGTGAGCTTCAACCCATCAGCACATATTGAAATAAGCTGATTTTTTTCATGGTTACCCTCCTCTGCTGAGAGCAAACCAAACCGGCAACTCTGTGTCACACTGAATTTTAATTAGAACAAAAATACGGCAGAAACAAAGGCAACGTTATCCGCGGGAAAGGGGGGGGGGGAGAAAAAGCCATTAAAGCTCAATCATATAAAATAAGCTTGGGGCAGAAATGAAAGCGCTGTCAGGCTGAGCGCTTTATCTGGGGACGGGGGTGAGAGCAGGGGGAGAGATACCTCTGGGGGCTGCACCCCCCCCCCCCCCCCCCCTCTCCCGCGCTGCTGTGATTTTTCCTCAGTTGCTTTTCCAACATGTCGCGGCGTGATAAGAGTGACCGTCTCTCACTCTCTCACTCTCTCACTCTCTCTCGCTCTCGCTCACCGCCTGGTTGACCCCGGCGACCCCGTGCGGGCCACCGCCAGGCAGGAAGTGAACTCACTGGAGGAGATCCCTCACATCCTGCCCCGCCATCTGCCCCCATTTGTAAACACGGCGAAACCGCACCCATTCCCTCCCCACCCACCCCACTTCACTACCCCCCCGCCCAGCAGACAGGCAGCCGTCGGCCAAAAACAAGGCGAGGACACGCGGCTTCGCACGCGGCGCCATGAATTAAAGATTTTTAATTTTTTTTTTCCGTCGCAGGACAGCATGTTGCCGCCGTGTCTGCGCCGCTTGTTGACACGCGCATCTGTACGGTTCGGGGCGGCGCGAGACTGCAGGACGCCGGTTGCGGGGGACGTGTCGGAACACGGATAGCACCACGTCCCCGCGGAGAAGAGCCACGTCTCACAGCCGCTCACGCCGAGCGAGGAGCGGCTGCCGCGCTTCCACTTCAACCTGTTTAGATTTTGCTTTTTTTGTGTGTGTGTGTGTTTGTTTCAAAAACCTTTTTTTTTGTTTTTTGTTTTTTTTTTTGCTGAACGGAATTCGCATTGGTACTCCTTCGTTCCGAAGACGTAGCCGACAGTCAGGGGAGGGGGCTGGAGATGAGCGCTCGAGATAGATGGGGCAAAACAAAGCCATTCCAGGAGGAAAGAGGATATCAGATGTGAGATGCATTTCTGGAAATGATTCCATTTCCCCGGCAAAGATAAAACGCTGCAGTGTTTAGAGTACAAATGTGTCGTGGCCCTCCCATTAGCCCGCCATGGTTCCAGTAAGTATTTAATTAGATTATTGGAGGAATTACGGGGGAACTTGTGGCTCCGATAGCCTCGGGCTTCTTTGCTCTCGGTTGCAGTTTCTCCATCTAATTGGTTTGTTTCGTGTAGCACGGCCTGGTATGATGTGGAACCTCCTTCGGAAAAGTGCAGCTCAGAGGAGCACGGAAAGAATGTACTTTCACTTTTCAAGGCGCCTTTGAAATTTGCTAAAGCCATAGCGAAGATGGAAACATTTGGATGTTTCCTTATATCCTCGAGAATCTCCAACCAGCAAAAAATATCAACACATAATATTTATATTTCATAAACAATTTGGCAGTAAGTGCCACACTGGTTTTCTCTGTCATGGCTAAATTCATCAAAGGTTTCCCCACACTTCCTGCCTCCATCCCGCATTGACTTTTATTATTTAATTCAAGCAGACAGTATCAGAAGCTTGTAATTCAGCGATTTCTCTGTTGAGGAGAACTGCAGACTAACACCACCATTCAAACGTTTTGTGGTCACTCACTCATTTCTGCATTGAGCTCCATTATCACCCATTTGTTCTTGAATGCTCTGCAATCCTAATGAGTGCGCGTAAATCAGTCAAGATGTGCTTGACAGGTATGTGAAGATTTCAGTGTTTCATCAAAACAATTTCCAGTGTTCAATTAAAAGTGATTGAGGGAATTCCCAGTGTGCACAGATGCAAACACACTAATAGTCGGCAGTCAGGAGCCTACAATATGAACCATGATGCTTTGTTTAATCATTAATAGTTTATTTTAAGGCATTCATATTGCACACTTGATATTCAGACATCCAAGGCATCCACTGTAGAAGCCAACCCAATCCCATATGTGTTCAGCACATGTTCTTAGAGCACTTTAGTAGATTATTTAATGACTACAACATTTTGAACAGTCGTGTACTTCACACCCTATTTTAGGATTTTTGGAATCTTGCACTGTTGGGAAAAAAAAAAAAAAAAAACACTTCGTAATAAGCACCCTGTCATAATAGAGTTTCCTAACACTCTTTCAAAGGCTTCTGGAGGGGAAGCTCAAAATGTTTGCAATTTGTATCGCTTTGCACGGCCTAATAATGAAGTTGTTGGTTCCACTGCAGCAGCTGCAGCTTTTACCTCCAATGATTACTACACATGTCAGGATGAATAATTGGAGGCTGCTGGGGTTCGCAGCTCCTTGTTTCCTCCGCCGCCGCACAACCTTTTGTGGAGCACCTGGTATTTGCGGGGCCCTCTCTGACAGCTTTATGACATTTGTAATCTGGAAAAAATGAAAAATTTGAGAGCTAAAAGGTCACGCTCCGAAAGTGGACCCTCGGATTAACCCCTTGTCTTCGGGTTGGGTTACCGCCAGCGCCGTGTCAGGGCCGCTCTCACGCTGATTTTACCGATTTAGAGGAAAAAGGGGGCGTGGCCTTGAAGTTTGATTGCATAACAGTTTCAACGGGATTCTCTGACTTTTGATACAAGCGCTTTCAAAAATCCGACCGTTTCCGTTCACTTCCCAGCCCTTCCGTGATCCGAGCAGCCCAGACATATCACAGACTGATGAATCTTTCAGTGCTTCCTTGAACACCATCCTCTACCTCTTAGGTAGCCGAGCGATAGGTTTCCCCTTTCAGGGGATCGTGCAAACCCAACCGGTCAAGCTCAGCGAAAACCTTTCAAAGTAAATGAGGGGGGAGAGCACTCGAGTTTTTGCGGGAAAGGGTTACGTTCTCCGCCGCGCAGGAAGTAGAACAGAGTGGTGGTGGAGAGCAGTGATAAATACGGTTCTTTTAATACAATAGCTTTGTAGGTCACTCCGTAGAGAGCCGTGGAGGTGCACTCGCTCGGCCGGGGCGCTCCCGCCGAGCCGCCCGCCGCCCACCGACACAGGAACACAACCTTTAAAGAGGAATATGAAAAGGTCACGGCGCAGGCATGCAGAATAGCAATACGGGAGTGCGCTTTTCAGAGGTCGGCAGGGCGGGCGGGAGACACACTCCCGCGCGTTCCGCCGCCGCCTCACGGGGGGGCCGACCAACGGCTCGGCAGCTGCGCACGTTCGGTCGCGATCAAATTGTCGCAAGCGTCGCCTTTGTCGAGCGAGTCCAGTGCGGAGGTTGTTTTTTTTTCTCCCCTCTCTCCTTACCCCCCGCCTACCACCCGCACGACTCTGCGGCGCTGCGTTGACCCACTTAGGATGATGTAGGAGAGCCTGAGAGTGTCCACCTGGACCTGGTTAGACGTGCGGTTGAGGCAAGGCTGACTGGAGGCTGCAGTGTCCCGGCACAATGCCCAGATGTTGCTTCAACTCCTCTCACGGCCTCTTCGCCGCTGCTGCTTGACTGTCCGCCGGAAGGAGCGGGGAGGCAAACTCACTCCCATTATTCCAGGACTGCTTTATCGCTTAGCTGTTAGCGCTGCAGCTGGACGCCACATTGAGTTTGTTGCGGATTTTGAGGTGGCGCCGTGATGGACGTACGCGCGAACACATCAAACAAACTCGAGTCCTCAGGAAGAAGAAGAGTTTTGAAGATGTCGTGTCACTTGTGATACAATGGACGACAAACAGCGACGGTTGTGTTCATGTCAGGATGAGCAGGGACCTGGTTTATTGTGATGGACACGCGGTGCAAAACTCTGTGCTTCGTGTGTCAACATTAATTTCTGAAGGCCCAGAGAACACCATAGAACCATACATCATTTAGTGTACATCCCCTCTCTCAATAAATACCAACGTAATCCAAGAAAGGTTGCCACGTGAAATCATGACGTTGTGTATTGGAAGCAATAAAAGCTTGTGTGCACAATCCAGTGACAGACAGCATGTTTTTAATGGCTGCCCGCGAGTGGAGAGAACTCAGCCGTGAACTCGCCAGCCCCGGCCCTCTGCAGAGGCGGCGCGCTTCTCCCGTAGCCTTGTGCAGCTGCGATGTGCTGTGAAGCTGGAGTACCATCAGCTGCACTCCTGCTCCAGACGCAGCGTGTCACTTCCCCACCGTCCAGATCCCTCCGCGGCTGTCGCAACAGTCGCCTTCATGTCGCGGCTGCTGGCTTAGGAAGGGAACACTTAGAAATATTCTTCTTCATAACCAGGGAGCCAATTAAAACTCCTCTGTGTTTATTTGCTTTTTATCTCAACAGCCTCATTCATTTAGTTGTACACCAATATTTTTTTTTGCTGCCACGATTCAGAAAAGAGAAAAAGAAACCAGGAGGGTCTCTGTGGCTGGCGGTGTGAGTGATCTGCCACGTCCCTCGCATTGCACTCAAAACAGCGACGCTCACGTCATCCCGCTCGCTCGTTCGCCTGCTCGGCACTCAAAGCCACAAGATTACGACACCCAGCTGCGAAACGGTATCACACAACGCGGCCCCTCGAAGGCCCTGCCTGTCTTTGAGGTGCGGCGGGGAGCCGTGCAACATCCTTCATGACGGAGTGGCTGCTCTCTCTCTCTCTCTCCCCCTCTCTCTACCGTCTCCCGCGATAGGGCTGAACGCTCACCGACTCTCCCTCCGCCGGTCTAATTAGTCCCCCGACACACCTTTTATGGTCTGTATTTATCAGGGACATTAATTAGCATGCAGACTGGATACATTACTGTGGAAGTAGCGGATGTCCTTATTTATTAAGGTATTAAGAACAGAGGTGGGGGCAACTCTCTCTCTCTCTCCCTCTCTCTGTATCATCCCCTGGTATTAGTCACTTAGCGGGCCGGCTCATTCATCATAACCTTTCCGCGCCGTGTTTTCCACTCCTGTTTATTTTTGCTCTGTAAAGTGACAGAGGATTAGCACTATTAATTACAGAGGCACTCCATCGCCGCAGCGCGCGCGGCCGTGTCGCGTTAGCAAAGTGTCGCCGGTCTCTTGCGGACACTCGCAAAGACGCGGGAGTTTTGGGAGATAATGGGCTTCGGTTAGCGCTGTGGGGGAAAAAAACAAAGCATGCCTCGCGCAAGGGAGATCATTGATTTGCTGTGCAATAGTTGGACTTGAACAGATGTAATGCTGGTTGGAGATTTTACCCTCAGAAAGTTGTAGAGGAGCGTCTGAGCACTTTGGCCAAAGCTAACCGATATAAAGTAAAGAAAGAAATTCCTCCGATTTGTATTCAAGAGTGAAGCACTGAGCTCCTTTTTTATCCCCTCCGCTGTTAATCACACTTATTAGTCCCACTTTAGCAACTTTATTGATCCTCAGGGGATCCTTAGAAAGTGTCTTTGTTGTGGAAAACGCCGCCTCCTGTCTGTCTGAGTGAGACGCCAGCTCTTCCGTCAGTATGAGCGACTCGTCTCTCAGCTCACGGTGGCCTCCGAAGCCCTAATTGGGACTCATCCTCCATTTCTTAGTGGCCTGTGGTGTGTTGCTATCCCCCCAGAGGTTTGGTATGGTAAACATGCACAGGGACGCTGACACTAATAAAGATATATTACGGTCTCTCCGAGAGAACTCATGCAAATAAGAGGGACTGGTGAGACTTTCGGTTTGCTTGTCGCCTTGGTACGAGTGCTGGACAGATAACAACTCGCCGAGTCCCGTGTCTTCAGATTTTGCATGGGTCAGGCCTTGTTCTGAACTGTTCCTATCTAAAAGGTTATTTCTCCTTCTTTTAAAGCATCACACCAAAAGGTTTTTGTTTATGAGCGTGCTGCAGCTCCTGCTTGTGCTGGATGATTCTGCCCTCCCGGCAGAGTTTGGCTAATGAGATTTCTTCCTCCATTAATCCTTATTTCCCCCTTTTTTTTCCCGAAACACTGCTTTGACTTTTTAAAAGGTAATCTTCTTGTTTTGCTTTTCTGTTTCAATTTTTTTGATCAGGCCAAGATTAACTAAATTCCTCGTTAGCAGGATTAACACTTCTGTTGCTAATCTGTGTTACGGTATGAGCCACAACAGAGTCAACGCGGGACTCTCATCGTAGACGTAACTCTGCATTGCTGAGACACAGACCGCCGCGACCGTGGTCGGTTGGCTGGATCACTCTCCTTGTTATCGGGTCGTGGACGACTGACAGACAACCTGAATTTGTACGCCGGTGTGGCTCCGTCCAAGAAGCCTTTCATGCTTCTGAAATAGCGCGTCACGCTGTGTTTTGCTGCTCGCGGCTTGTTGCTAACAGCGTGTCGGCTTCCCTCGCTAGAACAAGGGCTCCGGCAATGTTTGCCCGATGCACGTCTCTATGCATGTTGCCTGCATACCGATTTGAAGTAAGAGTCGCAGACATCAAACCAGTCCGACGTATCTGGGAAACATCTGAAATGCTTCTCCTTCCCCGCGCCATCGAGTGGCCAGACGGGCTCGGTGAACTCAGCCTCCTGCAGTACGTGCCAACCTGACGGAGGCTAAGCATAACATTCCGAGGCAATGGTAATGGAACTTATATAAGGGAAAATTGTTATGCGGCGAATGAGCCTCGATGGTGTCGGGCATATGGACGCTGCCAAGCAAAGATTAGAGGCTTGCAGAGTAAACGGAAAACATACATGACAGTCAAATGCACCATTTCACAGTGCAACCTTTTCAAAGAAAAGACCAGAAAGGTGGTGGTGACTGTGACCCATTTATGGGATACGGTTCCTGTAAATATCACTAGTGGCCATGATAGCTCTTGAGTGGCTCTCTGAGCGGCTAGACACCCAGTAACACAGCTGTTTGTCATCCAAAATAAGCTCGGGCCTTGACGTTTGACACTGATTTAAGCAGTTCTCCGCCATTCCACTCTCCTCCCATACACAGTATTTAATCAGGCTCCCATCTCCAGAGCAAACACCTTCAGGCACCTCCTATTACCCCGATTCTCCCTGTTATGGCAGCACAGAGGGGAAATCAAAACCAGACAGTTGTATCTTAATCACTGTCAAAGACTCTGTATTTGTTTCTCTGGTGGAACAGATTTTCTTTTTCTTTTATCTTTATAACCCACTCGCAACGTCAACATCTGTGCCTGTCTACCTTGACATGGTTTTCTGCTTGTTCTCTTCCCTCCGCGCCACAGCAAGGGTAACGCGAAACGGGCTGCAGCGCCAAAAATCTGATACGTCGCGTGATTATTAATGATTTATGTGCCTTGTAACGTTTAACTGTTTTCTTTGCTCTGGTGGTAATCCTATTCTATTGGCCCCTCAGAAACCATTTTCCCCTCTGCCAGTCTGTCACTGTTAATAAATAGCCACGACACTCTCGACAACTCACATCCGACCGGTGCTAGTAAATTTGCCTGACACATCTGACAAAGTCCAGATCAGATCTCCACTCCACTTTGTAAGTTATGTCAAACGGCACCTCGACTTTGAGGGCCGTTTCCCCGTTTGATGTCGCCCACACAGCCATATGGTATCGCTCTCAGATGGCTTTTTTTCTGTTTTGTTTTTCATCATTTCCTGCCATCACACTCATCCTGTCTTCTACTCAGCAGTGTGTAAATCTGCCACAGCCTCGTATTAGCTGTTGCTCTATGTTTTTTGTTGGTTTTTTTTTCCTGTCAGAGGGATCAGCTTTTTCATTGCAATATAATGGAGATTTACAGACACTGGAAGTGTTTGGCTATGGGGTATTTTTCAAACCTTGCTTTCTCGTGAGATGGCTGTCATGCACAAAAATGCCATTCAAAATTGTGGACTCAGTGGGGGGAAAATGTCGAAACAAGATCAGTGATAGATAGATGTTTTGTATGTGAATATAGCTTTAAAAAAATATATATATTTTAGAGACAAGCAACTTTTTTCAGAGGTATTTATTCTTAGCCACCCACCACACCCACGAAGTGTAGTAAAAAGGGCAAGTAGAAGCGTTGACAGTGACGGGTGAAGGAGGGGCGTGCTCTGCTCAAGCAATTAGGAAAATAGTGTTGCAGTGCAGCTAAGATGGTTTGCTGTCATCACCTCAGCAAAGTGAGTTCCTCTCAATAAGAGCATGTTGCTGAATGGAAGTAATGATCTTTTTTTTTTCCTAAGCCGCTGGGGTCTACATTAGCACAAAACCCAAAGCGAAAAAAAGCACTGGCATTGGATTATTTACTGTGTTTGTTGCTGGTGTTCATTGGGGGTCATATCGCCGTGGCAGCAACTAAAAGCATATTGTATATTACATGTTTTCCTGATACTGTGTAATAATAGCACACACCATTTCTTTCTTCCTGCTGATAGTAGAATCTCCCCTATTTTTTTTTTTCCGCCAAGGCACTTTTTTCTCCAGTCCAGTTCTCTTGCAGTTGACAGAGCAGAACCACCTCTTCATTGTATCCCGCGCTGCCCTGCTGGCCTTGAACTAACTTGTACCAGCTACAACTGTAGCTGGTAGCAGTTTCGGCTGCGTGGCCGTGTTTCACTTTGCAACCCGAGTCCAAGTCGGAGGCACAATGCGGCGAGTGTCAGCGCGGGAAACCACAGGAGCAGACGATGCCGTTAGAGCATCAGTTAATGAGTCATGCGCCAGCCGCGGCCAGCTACCTCGACATTCCACCACGCAGCAGTGCACTTTTAAACCTCCGGTACTCGTTGTACCATCAAACACAGGATTTAATGACCCTTTTTGTCCGAGAGTTCAGTGCCAAGCCTAAAGCAGACGGCGGAGATGTAGGAAGAAAATGTTAACATCTGAGCATTGAGTCGACATCAGGTCCACTGTGAAAGTGGCATAGGAATACAAGTCGAGAGCGCTTTCTAATGAGCGTTCTGACTGACCCTTGTGGCTTTAACTCCCCCATTCATAAGAGGAAAAAACATACTGTATAGATATTGAATCTCACATAAATGGCATAAGTGAATGTTAGAGAGGTGTTCTCTAGCACATCGTTTCTTCTGGAGGGTATGAAGAGTGCGAAGGCAAAGTTAACCTACGATTTACCTTCAAAGCGGCTCCAGCGAAATCTGCCGTCGGCGAGCGAGACGCTAATGTAGAATGAATTACACGTCTTGATTGTGTGGCTCAGATACGGCTGGAATTCCACCAATTTTTATTTGCCACAGGGAGCCGCGACCGTCTCCGCATTCAGCTTTTGTGCAGCAGTCAGACCGGGAAGGACCTGGCTGGATCACACTGCATATTTCCTCCCAGGAAACCCCCCCCAAGAACCTGTCAGGCCCAGACAGGGCAAACACGTAGCTGAAAAGGAGAAGGCCGGCGTGCCAAAAGAACACACAGAGAGAGACAGTGATGACTCCAAGTCCTCCAACCTCTGCTGGGGCGACTTCAAAAATGATTGTTCCGAGAAATCCCGGAGGAGACGTCCGGACTGTTTGGACGGCCTTATTGCACGTCCAGTGGATTTCATTCATCGGACGCGCTTTTGCCAAAAAGCTAGAAAGGAGAGTGGCTTGTTCCTGCCAGGGATTGGAAATAAAACATGCTATGCTATGACCGCCTCGCATGAGCTGGATGAGGTCCCCCCGTAACGTACAGCGCGTCGATACCTGACTGCACACATCAGTATCCGCAGCCATCTGAGCCCCGACTTGGCTCTCCCATTACTCCTCCACCGGACTGAGCACGTATTGACTTCTGAGAAGCAGGAAAAATGAAAATATCATTGGAGCTGACAGCTAAGCGGGATCGGCCCAAGCTCCCTACCCCCAACCCCACCCCCACCGCCTCCCTACGCTATAGCGGAGAGCAGCTGACCGGACACAAAGCCTGACACAGGCGCACAAAGCACTAATCTTTCAACTTGACATTTAATACCGCCTTGTGTTGATCAATATTGAAATTGTGAGTGAGGCAACGGTGCTAAAGGCCACGCCGCTGCTTTGAAGCGGCTCCCCCGGCGGGGGAGGGTGAACTTGGAGAAACGGAGGGCTGTGAGGTCACGGCAGCGAGGAGAACGCGGCGCACCAAAGGGACGAGCTACCTTCTCTATGATCACTAATTGTTTCGGCCGGGAAGAATGAATGCAGGCATGCGCAATACGGCTCGCCATTGTCCTGCTGGGATGATAACAAATGTGCGTGCTCTGGATGGCAGCATACATTGTTCCAAAAATTCTTTCCTACCTTTTGACATCGACGGCGCAGTCCAGCATATGAGCATGTTAACCATAATGCAATGTGCACCAACCCTTAAAACCATCGCAGATGCTGGCTTTTTGAACTGAGTGCCTGTAACAATCTGATATCCCTTTTTTCCACCTGGGCCTCAAGGACATGATGTCCATGATTTTTTTTTTTTTTTTACCTGAAATGTGGACTCATCGAACCAAATCATATTTTCCACTCGGCGTCAGTCCATCTCAGATGAGCTCCGCTCCGCAAAAGTCGGCAGTGGATTTTTCACCGGGAAGTTCGTATAAGGCTCGTTCTCCTCCTGCAGGTGCAGGTCCCAGTGCTTTGCAGGTTGGTAGTCAAGCCAATTATAGTTATTTCCTTTACAGAAGTCAGAGCAATTGTCATTGTTAAACATACGTATGGCCAAAAGATGCTTTGGAGGATGTGATCAAGATTCTAAACTGGACAAACACTCCACGAAGTAGCAACTCTGTTTCTCACGTCCTTCGTACTGTCTGATCATCCCATCATGTGTTTAAGAATTAAACCAATCCATCTTTAACAGGCCTCCGCTGGCCGAGTTCCATACCTGCTTGAGAAGTTCACCTGGAATTGAGTTTCGAGGGATGAAAAAACAGTTGAGAACACTTTAGCTGACATGTTGTCTGGAACGATGTTTGCTTGTAGTGCCTGTAGACTGCAAAGAACGATTAGAAGGTCTTGACCAAGCATGTTGGGATGGGCAACAACAGTATTGAGCCATGTGGGTTTAGTCCACCTTACGTGTGTTATTGGGACATGCATCACAATAAATATCCTGACTGGGGTTATCTCGACCTCTCCCCCGGCAACTCGCCACAGTTTCCAGCGGTTTTACTGCCCGTTCTTCTGGTTAAGAGATGATTAATTTCAGCTGAGCTTTCACAACAACACACGAGAACATTTCCCCGAAGCGTATCTGACATCCAACCTGAGTGTAGTACAAGATTTCATTCGTGATTTCATTTCAAACTCTTACTTACGACAATTACAGGACTCTCAGGTAACTCAGGCCTTCCACTCTCCCACACACACACACACACACTCGCACACATATCTCTCCATCTCATCAGCAGAGGTTGCTGTAGGCCACTGGCCGTCCAGAGGTCAGATCATTACCGATGCAGCCATGGATCACAGACACGGCCCTCGTATTAGCCCTTCCTTCATAATTCCCCTTTGACCTCGGCCGCAGCTGCACCACCTCTCATCTTTATGATTAGAAAATGGCCCAATCCCTCACGCAGGCATTATCCCCCATAGACCCCGGCACATGCATTCCATCATTGTAATTATTTGGCCGTCCATATTAATTGACACATTTGTCAGTGGAGTCTCAGGCGCCATTGGTCGCGTGCGAGGGGAGGGGGGGGGGGAAAGATGGCGCTCCACGGTGAACCCTTGAATCCCTTTAGATCCTTAACGCCGCTCACTAGATCTTCCAAATTGCTCGCAAGTCTCTGTTGTTGAGGGAGGATTTTCATCACTGTCATTGGCTATGTACTGTTAAACGCTTGGTTGCAGTCTGCTGATCCCCGTTACTGTTCCTGCGGGAGGATATTGACAGTTTCTCTCTGCGCGGGTTGGTTGAGCAGGCTCACAGAGGTGCGAGAGCCACTTAAGGATCTTTTCAGCTCTCGACTCTGTTCCCGCTGTCGGCAACAAAAACAAAAAAAAAAGAAACTTGGTGGGGAATTTCAAATCCACATCGGCAACAACCCGCTCCCGTTTTCTGAGAGATTGAATATAAAAATAATACAAAGTGGAATACAAGGGATGAATTGTGAGGGTTGTTTTTTGTTCCCGCTGAAATGGTATCTGTCTCCTTTTTTAATCAGATAGCGCTTCTGCTGCTGGCAGCAGCAGCAGCTGGCAGGAGCTGCTCAACACTATGAAAGTCAAATGCTGTCTTTTTCACTTCAGGCAAACAATTTTTGAGAATGCGAGCTAAAACGCTAGACTTCTGCGTTCCGTTTTCTTTTTTGTCCTTTACTTTATTTTTTTGTTGGCGTGTTGTGCCGCTCGGCTCCGAAGCCGAACAGTACGTGGGGAAATGTTTGTTTGCCTCTCGCTGTGTAAAAACTGGAAGGCACGTGCCACATTTGTCGAATTAACATACAAATTGCTGCCATATTATCTTGTGGGTTTGCTCCAAATCTGGCAAGCGGCGCACTTCCTGTCAAAGTACATCTTTTTGTGTCTTCAAACGGCTTCAGAGACGCACGCCGTCGATGTCTTGCACTGATTAAAGCGCCGGGCTCGCTCACCGGGACGTCGGCCTCTTTATTTAGCCGCACCGTGCTGAGCGCTCGCGCATAATTGTGCGCATAAGCGTTTTGGCCCGAATCTCTCGTCTGTTTAGCCGCGCCGGGCGGACTTTATTGATGACCCCGCTGCCGTTGTCGCGGCGCGGACGAGGATCCGGTGTCTGTGGCTTCCCGGAGGACAATTTAGACCTCAGCACTATTTTGCAGAGTTGCGGACGTAACGACGCGGAGAGCGCCATGTCAGCCGGGCTTCTCCTTTGATGTATGGATGGAGGCATTTTGTTCAAAGGGGTAACCTTTTCAGGGCACTTCTTTTGAAATGATAATTCACCGGCTCGCCGCGGGTGGAGCCGCTGCGCTCTCCTCCTTCTTCTTTTTTTCTCTCCCGTCAGACGAGGGTCAATCAGAGTCAAACGCGGGAGGCGCTCGGAGCTCCACCCGGGGAAGCTGCGCCCAGTTTGCTGGCAGCCTCCACTGCCGCCGCCGCCGCCGCCGCCGTCAGCCTTCAGCGTAATCCTCCCCGCTAGCGAAAGGAAAGTCTTGAGGGATGTCTGGGCGAGGAGCGGCAGTCAAGTCGTGTTGCTGTCACGGAGTTGTTGCGGGCTGTGCCGCGTGTCCGAGCTAGCTTCCGAGACGCTGGCAAAGTTTTTCTTCAGTTTTTGCTAGCGGAGCGAAGGACAGGCCGCAGGTGTGCGTAATTACAGCAGCTTTGACGGCCCCTGGATTACGCTCCGCCTGCCTCCGAGCGAACTCTCCATCCAATCCGGTGGATAAAAAAGGAGGCCAGCGCTTCCTCGCGATGCTCTCTGATGATGCGGTTAGTAGAGCGTCGGCGCAGCTGTCCGGGTTGGAGGTATTTTAGTCCCGGGAATAACTCGCCGGGAATTCTTCGATCTCCGTTATTCCGAGAAGCCTCGGAAAACAAATAAAAGCGACGCAAACAAATGCGTTTGGCTCGCGCTGCACGTCTGGGTGGCGCGCGCGTGATATGGGTTCATTATGGCGAGTCGTGATGGTGATGGATCGGTGTCCTACTGTGGGTACTTATCACCAGGCGCGTGTCAGGGTCCGCCCGCTGCGACCTTGAACACTGGGGGGAGGGAGGAAGAGCCGAAGTTTATCAGCAAATATTAATGTTGCGCATTAGTCTCCTGTCACCGTCGTCCATCCGGCCACCCGGGGGCGACGAAGAGGCAGCGGCCGGACTCGCAGACGTCAACAGACGTCCCCGAGGGGCTTGTTTTGGGGTTTTTTTTGCGCACCAGCTGGAGCAGACATGCCTGGGCAAGCGGTCGCTGTTATTGTCCCTGACAGGATCAGGACGGAAATGCGAGTAGCATAAGAGCGCGCGGGCGCGTCGTTGCCTGCGCGTCAGATCCTGCTGGCAGAGCCCCCAATTTAATTATGGGCATGGGTGGCCAGCTATGACAGCTCATCTGTTAGCCAGCCAGTTGGAGTCTGGGCTGCAACCTCACCAGAACGGCGAGCCGGAGATCGCGCTCAAAATTACAAATCACATGCAGTAGTTCATGAGACGGTTTTTCTCTCGTTCGGTCACAAAATGCAAACACGTTACACGAGCCGGGGTTGCGTGGCTGGTATTTTCATTTTAATTAGTCCCATCTTATCATACATTCAGCACTCGGTTACAACGAGCAGCCGCTGGTTTGCGAGATGATTAACGTGAGTGAGCAAGGTTTGGGCGAGATAATTGAAATGGGATGGTTAACCTTTGTCCTCAAGTGTTTTATGTTGCGGCGGCAGCATTTGGTTTTTTCGTGAATGCGGCCGCTCCGAGTAAAAACATCAGCCCCGTCATTGACAAGTCAGCCCAGCAGCCTTAAAAATTGTATTTGTGCAAAGGGATTCTCAGATTTAATTAGTGAGTGTGTCAAAATGCATTTTCTGATTTAAACAGCCTTTCCTGTAATTTAATTCTCCAGGAAATAATTTAATCCTCCTCAACGTTGAGTTTATTAAAGTGAACTGCTGCTGAGTTTTCTTGTTTTTTTGTTTTTTTTAAATCCCGTCACGCTCGGCGGGCACCGGGTCAAGGCTGCTACACCTTCCTGCTCCTTATTGTAAAGAACGTGTTTCCATCAAGGGTCCCAATCCCTCCCTATATCCAGCCTGGGGAGGACGTCGTATTGTGCTCACCTTTTGGCAAAGGTCCTCCAATCAGGGATGAGTAATGACTAGACGTGCTGGCGTGCCACGATCCCACCCTTTCTAATTAGTCTTCCATTAACTTTTCCAACCTTGGCAGCTACGGGGTGCACACTTAACAAAGACACACACACACACACACACACACACACACACACACACACACACTTCATTACAAGATCATAACAGCGTGCTTGTTTGACAAAGTGAAGTCTTAAGTGCTTCTTTTTTTTTTTACTATTTATGTAAATACCTCTTTGATGGAAATTGGAAGACTATTTTGTGTTGCAATTACTAATGCTCACAATTCAAATGGTTTTCAGGAAAATTAGTGAATTCATGACGTTAATGAATACAATTTCACACAATCGCTTTTCATCTCTTTGGTGGAATTTATGAAAAATATGAAAGCTAAAATGCGATTATACCATGAAAGCTGGGTATTTTGGTGGAAGCATTTAACTGTGATGAATCTGATATTTTGACAAAATATTTTGACAAAAGCCAACAACAGCAAAAATGTCAATTTCAATTGGTCACGTGACCTTTTTCCTTGGGCGTCACAGACCACTTTTCAATACGAGCTGTCAGCAAGCCAGAGCACTGAGCGGTGCTTTCATGATTCACGGCCTCCTTGTGCTTGTGATTTCAATGACCTTGTTAAAAAAGTGATTGAGAGAAGAAAATAGCATGGTATGCTATAAACACTCTGTCAGACATTATAGCGCGCTTTAGGGGGAACTCATTCCATTCAGTTTCATTTGAAAGCTGCATATCCCTGACCCTTTGCCAGACGTTTGTGTTCACGTGTCACCGGATTCAATCCCTGCAAAGAAACGACTGCGTCACATGTGTCTGACCCGAGTGACTCTTTTCTCTTTCACTCAGAGGACGCGGCGCGCATGAATTCCAATAGCTATTTCAGTGTTGCCTTGCCATACTAGAGTACGCACAGTAGGTTTAGGGTTGTGTCAGGGCAGCGAATGATGAAGGTTTTTTTAATACACCACCACCAAAGGGGCACAAAGTCATTTAATGCAGGCGTTAAGTTATTATCCTGCTCCATAACATGCAGAATTCCCCGGATTGTCCTTAAGAATGGTGGGTTATAGATTCCATATTTCCCACCTTCCCTCAATACCGAAAGGCTGCTTTCACAGCAAATCCTGACCTGGAAACCTTCCCGTTCGTCATTTTCATCGACGCTCCCTATCGGTCCAGCCGTGGAGATGCGTCAACAGCTGGGCCTGAAAGTCAACCCTGCTGGAGTTGTTGAACCTGCCTCACGGTGCAGCACTTCACAATGCCACACCAACCCCGCCACGCTGAGCAACACGACTTAACACCGCACAGCGGCTCCAGTTGTCTTTCCAGTTTGTGCAGAGACGTCCCGTCCCCGCGGAGTCCCCCGCTGCACTTCTGTCTGGCATTTTGAGCGCTTCCAAAATATTTCTTTCCATTTCTTTTTCAAACCTTTCGCTCGATCTACTAGAGTTACCCGGGATGCTCCACAGATTGCAACCCCTAAATTGCTGCTGGCATGCAATTTAATATGTCAAATGATATGTTTCATCAGGCTGTTACATTGACATGTGGTTTGAGGTTTGATTCATGTTTTTTTTTTTGAATGGGAAAGAAAATATTTCCAATATTTATGGCACCTTCCTGGTAGACTGCTGAGTAATGTATGAGTGCATGTAGGAGACAGACTGCCTCCGGTGGAATCTGCGAGAACATGCTGTTTGAGGTTCATTCCAATTGAATTTGCCCGGATAAACAAAAAAAAAAGGAGGATCGGCCTCTGTTGTATTTGATTTATCTCGCATTGTAAAGATGCCAAGACTGACAGTCTGCATTTGGATACTGTGGGATGAATTCCAATACTCTGCGCCTCTACTTCTTCATTTTTTTTGATTTGGCATCCTCGTCGGGCCGATATCTGTCAAAGACGGCGCAATGTGTTTCTTATCTGTAGCATTAAACAGCTTGGCTTAGCTCTCTGCGAAATGTCGACACAGAGCAACAGAAACACAAAAAGTGATGCTAATGATATGTACAGCCCCTTAAAAAGAAGAGGCCTGTAAGATGTTATAACATGATCTAAAGGGATGCTTTCTTTTTTCTTTTCTTTTTTTTTATTGTGTGCAAGCTCACATCAAAACGGAGACTATTTATTTGCAAGGTCCTAATAATCCAGTGAAACCATCACTGTTGCTGTTAGACATAAAAACCACACTTGTAAAAAATATACCACAGGAGTGCTTTTTGTGATAACGGATTCTGAATTGTCAGGGCTTTCATTAAGCAGGTTCAGCATCGGTGGTGTTATGCTGATTATCATCACAGGCACGATGCGGTTGCAGGCGCTGGCCTGCGAAGAGCCGAAGACGGAACGACATCCGGTTTGACAGCACGAGCTCAGATATGATGTTGCTTTTATAAAACAGTGTGGCACACTGGGGGCTAGCAGACATCGGCAAATAAAGAGGGATTATGGGAGATTAATACAAAAAGAGCTTCTTCTTCTCCTTCTTCTTCTCCTCCTCTGGGCCACCTCCTCTAACCCTGTCCTCTGCATCCTCTTCTCTCACAACAACTAACTCCATGTCTGCCTGTCACCAAATCCACAAATCTCTTTGCTCTTCCTCTGGGCCTCCTGCCTGCCAGTTCCAACCTCAGCCTGCTTCAACTGATACAGCCGCAACACCCTTTGTGTCTCCAAAAATAGATCACAGCGTTTTCCTTTCCACTGATTTTTTTTTTTCCCCCATTTAATTTTTATCACAGGACTCCTCCTTTATTTAGCTCCTTTTTGGACTCCGCGTTAGTTTTCATTCCGAAGTTGGGAGCAGTGGTGTAGTTTTGGCTGCCTACCGTGTCTCCGGGCGATCTGATCACTAAGGCTGAACACAGCGAACCGCACGCCTCATTTTGCGTGAATAAGTGATTGGAACGCCCGTCAGGTGGAGTGTTACCGCGACAAAGAGTTTGAAGACCCGCAGCTGTTATTGTTCACTTCAGTGCTCGTGGGTTGCCTCTCATCCAATCAAAAATGCTTTGGTCAGAAGTAGCTGTTGTGCGGATTGACCCGCATGTGAAACAACCTAATGGCTAATTGTGAAAATGGGGAGGAGAGCCAGCGAGCACCTGCTAACAATGACAAGCGCGTTTGAATCCCTCTCAGCGACAGACTCTGAAGTGCTGCCAGTTCCGTGCTCTCCACTTCACTGCCTGAGTTCACAACGTCTCTTCAACATGGACACACAAAACTCAAAACGTTCTCCTTTTTCTATTTGCCAGACCTCAGTGTATATATTATATTACATGTCTCTTTGTGACCATATAGAAATATGAGAACAAAAAAAAAGATACGTCTCTCTCTTGACGACAAGAAAAAAAGTGGCTCTTGCCAGACAGTTAATTAGATGAGTAGGTTGAGGAGAGAGTGTTCCTATTGTACTTCCCTCTGGTGGTGTTTACCGCAAAAAAAAAAAAAGGGGGTGAGTGCTCTTTAATTTCATTGTGAGCTGCATTACAATGACAACAAAAGGCGATTCTGCAAAAGAAAAAAGAGTGATGCAAAACGGCGGCGAGCGTCCATTCACACCCTGGAGTGGAAGGGCTGCCGTCAGGTGCAGCAGTGTTCGGCCTTGCCAGCTTGTTTTTGCCAAAAAAAAAATGTTTTACTTGCCCTTTGCTCCCACACGTGTGCATGAAAACGCACTGGGAAAAGACAAAGACGCATGCAAGCGTGGCTTTTTTTTTCCTGAAAAAGAAGCAGATGTGTGAGTGTTTTTTTTTTTTTTGGGGGGGGGGTTCATACGGGATGCCTGGACGGAGTGGATACATCAGTTCCAGTTGTGCTCTACAGCAGGGTGAAAACGAAAAGAAAAAAAAATCCGGAAAAATCAAAGAGCTATTCCTGTTCCTATCAGGCAAACAAAACACACACACGGCTGATATAATCGACGTCAGCGGCGTCTCTGCGTGCGTCCACATGTGTGCGCCGCCAGTGCCTGTGTGTCTTTCGGCGCATGAATACTTGATTTATCCAGTTTCGCAGCGTGCCGTCGGTTAAGGAATTGAGCTCCGAGAAAGACTAATGGAAATTCCTGGGGAGCTGCCGTCCCGTGGCCTTCCAGCGCCCGGCGGTACGCCGAGCTATCTGGGTGTATTATCGCTTTATTCACAATCTGTTTGTCAGCCAGCCGGCGACTTCAAAGGCAACTTTGGCTTTCTTCCGTCTCTCTTTGTCGGCGAGGGGGGGCGGAGGCCGAGAGGTTAAGAGGCTGAGTCTACATTTTATGAACAAAGCCCCCCCCCCAATCCCCCTGACATCCAGCAAAATAATATGTTGCCATCATGGCTGCGGCGCCTAACATTTACTCCAAAGTCGGGGATCATAAACTATTAATGGGCGTCGAGTCTGTCGGAGCCACCGGAAGCCTGGTCTCTTCTTTAAATGAGGCGGCGGCCGGAGGAAAAACCTTCCTGGAGCCGCCGAGCTCCTTTCACTCGCACGCAACTCTTTACTTTTTCAAAGGTAGAAGGTGAATAGCCGCCATTATGGCTGTTGTGTAAAATTGCCGTCATTCAGACGGGCGATTATACGCCGCCGCCGGCGCATAATGCCACGGCTATGACTGACGCCTGCCTGCTCATCGGAGCCCCTGCACCCACCCTCCACCGCGTGGAGAATGTGGAAGTCGAATGAAAAGATGACCTTCTCCTCCGCCGCGATCTGTTTGGCGGCCTCGTGATTTGGTCGGCAGGCAGAGGAGGCAACTTTCGCGCTAGCCGCCCTGATTCCGAATCGATCTGTATTGTTGTTTTGCTGGTTAAATAACCACCACGGGCAGAGGGGAGGCACTTCCGGCATTCGATCTATTCCCTCCCCCGAGGAACGCCACGGGCGTGATGAGTTGCGGCAAAGTTTGAAGTCATCGCTCTCAATAGAAAAAAAAATGTCCCGCCGAGCTTTTGCGGAAGAG
Organism: Nelusetta ayraudi; assembly: GCF_046127955.1. Taxonomy (NCBI): domain Eukaryota; kingdom Metazoa; phylum Chordata; class Actinopteri; order Tetraodontiformes; family Monacanthidae; genus Nelusetta; species Nelusetta ayraudi. The sequence continues at coordinate 4,895,570 of NW_027466058.1, read as the reverse complement.
CCGCGCGCCATCCATCACGCCATTAAGGTTATGATGTGCAAAGAGCCTTGAAATGTCACCAGTTTTTCCCCTTCGTCTAATTGTATCGAGTATTTTTCAGGCGGACCGCGGAGGACGACAGATCTTTTTCTTGTCTGTTTTCACGGCGGCTGGGAACCAAATTCTTTTTTTTCCCCGAAAAATTCGCTCGCGCGCACGACTCGCGCCTAGCTTTGACGCCGCCTGTGTCTGCGTCGCCATCGACTGAACCCAATGTGTCGTGACCGCGCGGCCATAAAAACAGAAATCCAAGACAAAACTGATTGTCTTGCGGCGATGTCGGCCGTTTGCTTTTTCAATATTTAATTAGGACTTTATGAGCGGGAGAGAAGAACCTCTTGCAGTTTCAATTTTCGACGAGCGTCTTCACCATCACTCACGGTAACCGTCGCGCTCCACCGCGCCGAGGCGAGACGCTGGACTCGCATTCAATAACGCTTATTCTGAAGCAATGTGCTGTAATAGTCCCAAAAAGATGCCCGAGGCGTCCGGAGGGGCCTCCCGGTGGTCTCGACTGTGATGATAACTCGCCGCGGTTCTTAACGACTGTCCTCCGCTGACGCTCGTCTCCGATGCCACATCTCGACCCGTCCGCTCGAATTCACGCCGACTCTCCTCACGCTTTCCTCCCTCTGCTTTTTCTCTCCACGCAGATCACCCGCGTCATTTTCTGCGTCTTCCTCGAGACCGACTTCGTCATCTACAAGAAGAAAATGTCGGTCATGTTTCAAGGTAGGTGGGTGGGTGTGTGTGTGTGTGTGTGTGTGTGTTTACCGCCGACTGACCCAACTGCATCATCATTTATCCTGTATCTTTACATTTCATCTATTGGCCATTGATTTTTTTTTTTTCCTCCATCCCATTCGATCTCGCTAATGGATTGTTGAATGATTAATATGCAGCGTGATTTCAAGGTCTCCACTCAAAGATTTTTTGCCGACTATGTGGTTTTACCACCTACCTAATCGACCATCTGTGCAGAACCCGTGCAGCTTTTGCCAGTGTGTGTACAGCATGGAACATCTGCAAAGACGAGATACCTTGGGGTTTTTTTGTGGGGGGAGAGCTAATAACAAGGACGAGTCAGACTTGGAAGACAGCAAAAAATGATGAAATAAGGCCGTCGCCACTCGGGAGATTAAACTCGGGCTGACAGCTGAGTGTTGGATTTTCTTTTGTTATTAATGGATTTTTTCCAGATGATCGGAGTTGTTAACATTTTTGACAGCTTAAAAAGAAAAAAAGGAGCAGGCTGATATTTTCCAAAAGCGTTAATATTCTGATGAGGCTTTAATGTCAGACTTGATTGACTGTAATAATGGCCCTTCTCACTAAATGCCTCCCGCAGGAAGTAAAAAATTCAGGGATGCATAGCAACCGCTGATTGTTCTTGGTTACTCCTCCCGGTTTTGATGGAAGTAAACAAACATCCATTACGCGCCGTCTCCCCCTCACTCCCTCTCTGTCCTTTCAATTCCCTTTCCTCTTTCAAGCCTTCATATTTTTCTCCTCCTATTTTTTTCCTCTTTTTTTTTTTTTTTTTTCATTTCGGGGGGCCAGGAGCAGTCACCGGCTCTGATTGGGGCTCCACGGAGGATTGCGCTTAATAGCTGGGGAGCTGAAAGAGGCAGGCGGGCTTCACCAGCCTGGCATTACCTCCCTTTCACCTCGCTCCTCGCTCCTCCCCACCTCCCCCGGTGGAATAGCGGCTCTCAGGCCTTCGTCTCGCCGCTCCCTGACGGAGCCGTGTTTTGTCCCCCCCCCCCCGAGCTCCCGTCATCTGTCCCACTGCCTGCCCGGGCTCCTCGCTGAAAGATTACATTCTGGGGACAGACCTTAATTACGTCGCCGGGCCCCTACGCAACCCAGCGGCCGCCTCGTTATATTAGCGCCGCGAGACGGGGATCTGGAAGCTGTTGCTCTCCGGTTGTCGATCTCGCCGCTTCCGAGCAACGTCGCTGGATAAATACCTTCGCCAGCAACCTGAGCACGCTTGGCGCTGTTTGCGTCACGAAGAATGATCATTAGAGTCTTTAAAAAAAAAAAAAGAAAATACAGACAGAAAAAGTTTAGCACGGTGAGCTCGCTGGCCGCTAATGAGCGAACCAGGGGTCAGCTTTGGATGAAATATTAATGTAGATGCAGGAATGATGCGAGTTTTACCTCAGATGTGCCTCTGCTGTCAGATACCTTTGATATCCAGAGAGTGCAAATTTGATCACAGGCTAATTTACTAATAAATCTGACATTTGCAGTCGGGGTCACTGCCAGCAATTTCCTGCTGGTATGGAACAGAAAATCCTTTTAGGCCCAAACAGCTTTTTCTTCTTTTTTTTTTTTCTTCTCAGTACTACCACACTTTCCCTCCCCCCACCGAAAAAAAAAATGTTCCACTCAGAGAAAACACAAAGATAACATGATTGCCAACCGCTGTGATTACCGATGAGACGTTTTACGTCAAGGTGCTGAATTTGAATCATTTATTCAGGAGGTGCTGCACCGGCGCACGTGGGTGTGTGTGTGTGTGTGTATTTTTTTTTTTTCTTAAATGTCGGTTTTCTGAAACACGCTTTAAAGGGAGAAACGCTGATTGGCGTGATTGCGCCACGTTAGGCAAAGCGTCGCCCCGTCACGTCAAAAGCCTCGTATTTAGCCGCCCGCGCCCGGGAAGCTGCGGCGAGGAGGAGGCGGCGGTAGCGGCGGCTGGGAATTAGCTCGGCAGGTGTGCTCCGCCGCTTTCAGAACATCCCCATCATCCCCGCCGGCGGAGGCAGACGGGCAGGTAGATCACACGGTATCTGGCTGAAAGGGGCTCCGGATCTCTCCTCACCCTGGCACCCTCGCTGCTCCGTCTCTCCCTTTCACCACCCCAGCTGCTGCTCCGCATTCCAACTCTCCTCTCTCTCCCTCTCGCTCGCCCGTCCCACTTGCGGCTTCCCTTGTTTTCACGCCTAAGTGCCCGATGCTTCATCTGTCCACTCGCACATATTCTTTTGTCGCTACGCGCGAGGACGCCTCCTCCATTATGCAAAGGGGGGGGGGGCGCCTCCACCTCCTCTTCCATCAGCGAGCCATAACGGAGCTGTTCTGAAGAGTATCCCTCATTTCTTCTTCGACTACCTTCAATGTGTGCGCGCGCGTGCCTTTGTGTCGGGATGCTCTTTGACATCAGTTTCAACCGTTTCTCCAGCTGAGGCTGCGCACAATAGATTTTTTTTTCCGGCATTATTGAAGTCCCACTATTCTCATTTTTCATCCTATGGCTGTGTTTCTCATACTGGAGCAATCTGTCAAGTGACAATGACTGGAGCAGGAACGTGTAAACAGGCCATTTGCATACAGGAAATTGCTTTATTACAATGTGCATTTCCCACAAGCTGTCACTATGAGGGAGCCAAGAGACGGTTTCATCTCCGAAGAAGAGGAAGGAGGCTAAAAAAAAAAAAAAAAGGAAGAAGTCGTAGCTCTTTTTCTGGCAGATTCCAAGCCACACCTGTATGCAGACACGACAGCCACGATACAAAAATACATGCATGAGAAGCAGGAAGCTGCAGCCAGCGTAATAAAAGAAATGACTGCGGATCTTTTTTATTTTGCTGCGGGATTTTACGCGCCCGTTCGCCGGTGCTGAAGAGCCAACGCTTAATGAGTAATGATTGCCGAGTTCTCACAAAAGTCTTTTTATACACTGCGGCTCCGGCTGAAGGAGCACTTCAGTTGTTGAGACGTTGTTGTCAAGAGGCCTCTTAAAGCACACACAAATAGTAAAGTACACACAACGCGGGGGGAAAAAAAGGTCTTATAACAGTAACTTTAGTGTTGCGAGAAAATATCTCAGCAACTCTGAGTCATTATGTTTGCATATTTCTGACATTATTATGCTTGGGATCACACAGCTAGATGAAGCCTTGAGAGCGTAAATACACAGCGCACTTCATTATTTCAGGTTTAAGGTTATTTACATCTTGGATTTGACTCTCTGAGCGCTATTCTTGTGCACGCAACTCTACTCAGAGCTCGACTGACGTGCTCTGATTATTACGTCTAATCAATTTTTGAGTCAGGATGTCGAAAATGCAACACGCGAGAGATTGTGGAGGGTGGCGGGATCTTTTTGCACGGCTTGTAGCTAAGCTGACCAATCGGATTGCACTTTATTTCTCCAGACCTGAAGCTAAGACGACAATAAGACATACGTGCCACCATGTATGCACTTATTGTGTTCTTTTGGTTACAGTTTGCTTTATTACCACTGGATGCAACTGGGCCTTATAAAGACCAGCATTTCAGTCCGGCTAATACACAAACAATGGGGTAAATCAGAATCATCCCATCCCCAAAGTCATCTCATTGGTTAGTTTATACTCAGTTTATATCAAAGGCAGCGTCAAAGTCCTGCAAAGATCCAGCAACGATCTCCATTTGTATTTTGTAGTTTTACGTCCAGCTCTATTTTGTTTGTTTTGTCTTTTTTTGTTTTTTTTAGAGCTAGATTAAATATAGCCATTAATTGATTCACCTTCAAAGAATAATCAATGTGATTAAGCACGTGGCATGACTCGTTAGGCTGAGGGAATGCTTCATAGATCATGATTGACCACATGCTCGCCTTGGCACTCATTATTTGTGAGCGTGGAAGCAGTCAGGCAGCTGTGGTTGTAGAGAGTAAAAGCATGTTGAAATTGATTCTGGGTACACTCCACCACTAATATGATGCGGGTGGCTGCCCACAAGCTGGGCTCCGTCTCGTCTTTCCCTCAATCAGACACAGTGCTGACAATATTAACGCGACCTGCAGAAGTGCACGGGGCCGCCGCATCCCGGCCAAGCCGCTCGGCCGACTCTCCAATCGACGCTTTATTTACATGGCCCTTAATACACTCTCAATTTTTACCCGGCCACGCGTCCAAATATCCAAAATGGGAGTATTCCATTTAAACCTTTCACCGCGCCGGGAAAATAAAAGCTGTGCAATCCACAGGCCTCTATCGCACATATGTAATTTGCGGCCAGGGAATGGGAACCCCGCTAGGGGTGAAAATGAAGTTTGTGTTGGTTCTGCGAGGCTATCGCTTAGGGCTGAGAATTGGAGAAACCATAGTGATGGGATTTCCAGAAAGCACAGAGTACTAGTCAGCTTTAGCAGAAATAAGGGTTCATCATTTCTTCAGCTGTGCCCGAGTTTGTGCATAAAAATCTCAGCCATGGAGAAAATGTATGAATTTCCCAGCACTGGGTTGGTGCCTTTACAAGAGATGGATCTTTTAGAGGGTTCAAAACATGTTTGGCTGTTATACAGTTTTAACCTCGCCATCCATCCATGCAACTCTGTGGAAAAAAGATTAGCCACAAGATGGAAAGTGGGAATGGATACCCAGACGGACTGCTTGAGGGAGCAGCCGGCAAATAAGCAGCAGTAATTGCATATAAAGAGACTGTTTTTAATTGTTTCATCATAGTTGTTAGATTAAGATCATTAACACATTTAGGAAGATTTCTTTGCTTTAGATTATCTTGAAATCTGTATTTACATTCACTTTACAAGGTATAATGTTCAGTTGCTTTTTTAACACAAATAGCTAGTCAGCCATCACATTGCAGAAACTCTGTGCTTTTAGACATGTTCACGTGGTGCACATGTCTAAAACGTGGTGAAGGAACAGTAACTCAAAAAATTGCATTTTCAGTATTTATATCTTTAAGCAATCTCTTAGCAGCATCTCTCGGGCTCACAAAGAATAGTACCAATAAAGGGGAGTACTCATTGCTTGGTGGAGAAAGCATTGTTGATGTCAGAGGTCAGAACGTGCAGACTGGTGAGAGACCAAAGAAGAAACTCCTGAAGTCAGTGGTTCTGCAGAATAGCATCTCTGAACACACAACACTTACAGCCTTGGAGCATATAGAACCATATAGAGCCAATTGAAATCCTCCATTTGCATTGAGCAGTAGGAATTCTTGTTTTACATGAGCCAATAGGGAGACTCAATTTATACTAGCCAACAGGAAGCCTCAATTTGTACAAGCCAATAGGAAGGGTAAATTTTCACTGACTAATTTTGTACTGACTAAAATTGCCCGTGTGGGGAAATGAGGCCTTGTTCTGTGCTGACCAATAGGAAGCCTCGTTTTGTGCTAACCAATAGGAAGCCTCGTTTTGTGCTAACCAAGAGGAAGCCTCGTTTTATAGGCGCCAATAGCCGTGTGTGTGTGTGTGTGTGTGTGTGTGTGTGTGTATGTGTGTGTGTGTGTATGTGTGTGTGTGTGTGTGTTATGTATCCGTTTCAAGCAATGTGTCTCAAATGAAGTGGCCAGTGTGAGTTTCTATTGTTTTCAAAGTTCATTTAGCTGCTCGGTCGAGAAAATAAAATAGCCTCCGCTAGCTCCCAACAGCTGAGTGGAGCCCGGCCCACCATTTCTCCTTCTCTTGCGCCACCGTCACGGCGGAGCGTCCGCCCTCTGTTTGGCCCGTGCGGGGTCCGATCAATGCGCCGAACCTTTCAAAATTCCGAGTTTCACGAGAGAAAAAGTCTGCCAGCGGGACCGCGGGGAGCGCTCGCGTTCTGCCATCCTGCAGAACAAATTACAACAGGCTTTCATCAAAGCGAGCGCTCGCCTCTGCTTGTTAACTGCGACTCGCTCATTGCACCAGTCGCACGCTCGCATGCGATGTGACCTGCGACTCGCGCCGCCGTCTATTCAAATGGACATTAAAGCGGCGGCGCATAAAGGGGAGGGGGAGGCCGTGGTAGTGGTGGTGGTGGTGGTGGTGGGACGGGGAGCGGCTCAAAAGATTTCCCAGGCACACAAGGGAGCGCATGTTGTGTGTTTGTATGATGGAAGCTGTGAGCAAGCATCCCGCACTTCTTCATCATAACAGCATCTGACGCCTTCGTCTCATCCCCCGCTGTGCAGCGCAACTCATCCACCTAAAAGAAGTTCAAGTTCACTTACTCCATCTGGTGTGATGGGGTAGAAAGTAAAAAAGATGGAAGAAAGAAGTGAGAATCAAAGGGATTTTTTCGTCTTTTTTTTTCTCTCCAGGCACACAGTTGTCTCCCTGAGTCTGCCGTGCCGTGTAATTTAAAGAAACGGGAGGATATTTTTTTTTCCCCCGTTCCTGTTGAGCCTAGCCCGTGTGGCTTTAATTGAAAAGGAATGTCTGACGAATGTGACCTCCCTCCCCGAAATCGCCGCCAACACACACCGTAATTTGGTGTAATAACTTGCGAGATCCAAGGCCGTCTGGTGGGAGGAATTAAGGGAGGCTGTGAACACTTTCCGAGAGGGCCTGAGCGTGGCAGCTGGTGTCGAAGGAGGCGACGAACAGCCGGCGTTTGGGAAGTGATTGGGCATAGGTGGCGCGTAGCTCGGGTTTCAACTGCATTGTGTGACCGAAAGGTTTTAGCTCGCGATGAGAGGATCGATATTAAAATATAGATTTTTCTGATGATCCGTTACTAGACTTTTTTTTTGCTTACGCTCTGAAATCGACTCTCAAATCAAAATATTTATACTTTTGATTCTTCAGTCATTTGTCGGTAATGTGTAACACTAACAGGAATAAAGTGGGAAGTCGCTAAATTATCAAGATCTTGTCAAAATGATACGAAGACGATGGGAACTACTTTTTCTTCTGCCTGGCTAAGTGTGTAATGCTTAAGAACTAACTGTGGCATGCTGGGCACAGTGCCTGGGGCGAGAAAATGTGCTAACAGCTGTTAAAATTGTTCAAATAAATAAAAATAGTTGTGAAATAAGTGACAAAATAAATAGAAAAGCAATTGATCATTCAAAATGGATTGCATAGACTAGGTGTCATTAAATTATACAGAGCAATTGCAATAAAACAGCCATGGTGATGCAACTTCAATTTGAGTGACTTAGTATTCTAAAAGTATTTGTATACCTTTAGTGTAGGGTATTTGTACAGACTATACATAGTTGAATCTAAATAAGATTCCGACAGCAGAGTAGTCCCATCATTTGTTTGTCCCCGTGATTTTGTACTTTACTTTACTCATTAGGTATCTGCACAAAGTATCGGTATTGGATCAGTATCACCGATACCAGCCTGAATTTTTCTTTCTAATCGGATTGGAAAGAAAATCAGTGGCATTGATCATCACTAGTTTTAGCCTGATTGCCTGGACGGTTCAAGTGGGATTGAAATGCATCAAAACACGCAGTGCAGCGACGTCGCTGTCAAACTGTAAAGTTGGAATAAATCTCCCCATTGTACGTCATTGTACGAGAAATATCACGCTTTGACACGCTCCTCCTCCCTCCAACCAGACAATGACATGGAGGTTACAGGGGGAGCAGCCGCAGGGAGGTGAGTGACAGAATATTTCATGGTTGCCTTTTCACCTTAACACCTCCATTAAAGCACACTGTGGCTGAGTGAGTGGCGTAGCTCCCCTACATGACAGCGACTCACCGGGTTTTATGCAGCGGGAGAAATTGAATGTTTACCCGTCTGGTGACAAGTTGAATCCCGGGACTGACACACTCGCGGTTAAAAAATACTCGGTGTCAGGTGCATTACATTACAAGAGCTTATTTCCGCCGCTAATTCCCCAACACCGTTCCTATTCATCCGGCTTACGGACATAATGCCTTTAGACCACTGAGAGCCAGTTTAAAAAAAATAAATAAAAAAAGAAGGGAGAGTGGAAGAGAAGCTCCTTGGCGCGCCGGACGATAGCATGAAAACGCAACTGTCAGTGCATAATGCTTTTATCGGCGCAGCATCTTGGCACGCGGCCTGAAACTCCCAGATACTGCTTATCGGGATCAACTATTGACATTTGTCTGTGGGCTGACGTCCTGAATAAGCAATGGCTCAAACGGAAAACCTCCTGTGAATGTGTGCATTGTTTGAGTAGCAGGTACAGTGGCGGAGCGGCTAGCGCATAGCTGGACAAAGAGCTAATTTTTGGTTTGTCCATTTGTTTGTTTGGTTGTTTCTTTTGTTTTTCCTTTTAAAGGCCCGGATGGCAATATTTCAAAGGAACGCCATGAATTGAAATGTGTTATTCCAGTCCATGTGTATGTAGTTTTTCATGTTCGTGGTTAGATAAGGCAACTACCAAATTTTTTGAACAGTCAACCTTTAAATTTACTGGTTAAGAGGCATCCATATTCAGCCTCATAGCTGCTTTAAGAAAGATGCGCGATCAAGTGAGTCATCAGAAAACATGAATCAGCATCAATGTTGTTTGCAACGTGTTTGTGTCTGACCGTGAGACGCCTGTAGATGCCTTTCACGTCCACTTGCCGGCAACCATGATAAAACCCCTGGTCCGTGCTAGTTGTTTTCAGTTTCCCTCCTTTGTCTTCTTCTGGGGCTTTTGAAGGGCAGCTAGCAACAGTTGCTTCCTGATTTCATCACAACTCAAGGAAGCCGGCCCGTTATAGAACCCGCAGTAAATTAAGGCCGATGCTTTTTTTTTGCTTTTTTTTTTTTTTTTTTTGGAAAGTTGGTGAGATGGCCTGAATGAGATTCGGGGAGGTGAAATCCGAGCTGCGCGGCTGCTGTAACAAAGGCGGCAAATGGTTGAAAGACCCCGACGGTTCCTAAAGCGAACTGCCGCGTCTTTGGCTGCGGTTTCTGCCCAGCGATACGTCATGCGTCTCGCTCGAGCGCGCAGTTCACCCAGAAGGTGGGTGTTGCGGTCTGAGAGTGGGGGGGGACTGTTTCGATTACAGCTGACCCAGAACCCAGGGTGCTATCAAAATGTTTCTCCTCTCAAAGTCAACCCCCCGTGATTTACCAATTACACGCATCTGTGTTTTCAATGAAACTCCATTTTGGGCTCGACATAAAAAGGCCTCTTTTATACACCGCGCTATAAAATGTGGTATTCCACTGTAACAATGTGCACATGACAGCGGGCTCATAAAGACTTGGCTGAGAGGAAGCACATTTGACGTTTTGTCCTGTTTTCAGCACCCGAGCAGACGCGTCGACTGTGGTTTGGGTTGTTCACCAGCTATTTTACACCGCGTACTGTATAATAACGCAGCGCCAGACCGTATCACGCCAACTGAAATAACCCTCGATAATTCTTTCCTCTGTTGTATTGTCATGCCAGCCCTGCCCCCGGTCTGGCTCTGTGGTTTTTTTTTTGGTTTTTTTTTCGTTCTTTCTTTTTTTTTTTCCCCCAATGTTTTTGATGGGCTACTGTGCCGGTGCCAAGGAACAGCCTTTTATTCTGCTCCATCAGCCAGAGTTTGAATCAGCGCAGGCTGGAGCTCATTCAAAGGTTCCAACAAACTGCTATTCTCACATGGAATAACGCTTTTGTCCCGCAACGGGCTCTAGAGTTGTTCTCAAAGCCTCGCGTCGGTCCCCCCTGCTCTCCCTCTAGGGTAATTTGGGCAGGTATAAATCCTGACCGGAATAAGAGCCTTGTCTCGGGCTTTGTGCCACTCGGCGGCCAAGTCGGGATAATCACCGCTAGTTTGCCAACGTTTTTGCCACTCGCGCCGTCACCCACCTCGCAGCTGAAATTCACAAGTACGGCGGGGAAGTGTTGCTGCTCCTGCATGTTTGAAACATCTATTACCTTTTGTTTTGTTCTGTCTTTGCAGACGGCGCAGCGCCGAAGGAAGAGATCGAGGACGGCGACAGAGGTGCGTTTTTAAAAAGATGTTGTTCTTGAGAGCAGCACTTTTTAGTGGCGGAGGAAACATAACGTATCGATTTGTTTTTGTATCGGGTTTTTTTTTTTTTTCCTCCCACATTGAAGTAATGGAGTGCGTTTTCGGTCACTAATCCTTTGCTCCCTGGTGTCAAAGTCCCTCTTCGGGGAAATGAATATGAGATGAAGCTGGCTCTTCTTTAAACGAATGTTTTCTTAGAGGCAAACTTGTTTAAGGAGCCATTATCTGGCTATTCTGCAGTTTCAGCCCCTTTGGATGTGTAATATTGAAACAGTTATAGGCTTCCCCCAATACGATGGACCAAAGATAATTAGATTCTTCCACTGGAGGGTGTTAGCAGGCAATTAAAATCCTACACCATCCATTTGTCTTCAAGCTTTAAGGTTGCGGGGTATTTTTGAAGATAGCGGCCGCGGATGTTTTCTTTGGGAGGGGAGAGAGAGAGAGAAAAAAAAAAAAACGGATCCTCTCTCCGATAGCGCGAGGCGAGGCGAGATAGCGCAGCCACTTGAAGGGCGTCGATACGTTTGGCGTTGCCGAACAAAAGCGCAAGCGAGACGTTTGCTCCGCGCCATACCTTGCCGTAATCCACAGCAAGTAATTCAATATGATTCACAAATTCAATCACCGGCATTAGGAGGGCATAAGTATTTTGTAATAATCTTTATAAATCCTAATTTATCAGGCCCGCCAGCTTAATAGTAACTAATCCATTCACAAAAGGGCCTGGCACAGCTCTCTAGCATGGGAACGCTCAGTCCTTGAGACAACCTCTCTCACAGGAAGGGAATGGAACAATTTTTCTTCTGTTTTTTTTCTTCTTTTTTTTGCGCCGCCGCCGTCGTTCTAAAGGTTAGATGTGGTTCATTTTCGGCGCAAAGGAGGGATTAATCATAGGAAACACTCAGATGTCAAGATGGCTGCGAGAGCAGGCAGGCAGGCAGGCAGGCAGGCAGGCAGGCAGGCAGGCAGGCAGCCGAGAGCCTCCAACCCTCTCTGTGAGCCTGTGAGCTGCTGCGTGGTCTCCGCGTCCTGCGGTGGGGAAGTCGAGTCACCTGCGCCGTGCAGTCGATAAGTGCAGCACTTTTTCAGAATAAATTACCCGCTGCATCTTGTCGCCAGAGTGTGTCTATCAATATGTTTTAGCGTGATCTATCACCCCACTCAGTGGATTCACCCCGCTCGCCGTCTCCGGGGGTCAGGCACGAGGGGCTTTTAGCCGCGCCGCCGATGAAAGGAAAACATTAAAGGCTCTCTCCACTGTTTTTCCATGATAAATACGGCGGTTTGGCGGAGCGGAGGTAATTACAGGGCCCCGCACAGCCGCTGTTGTCGGAGCGCGGCGAAGTGTTGTCTTTAGCCTCGGCAGAGCTAAAGAATAGCCGAACGGATACAATACAGCTGATGAGCAATTATCAGCAAGCATATCACCTGAGATTTTAAACACTGAAGTTCATTAATTGATTATGTGGTTTTTCGGTTTTGGGTTGTTTTTTTTTGTCAGGGGGGCTGTGTCTCAAATTGCACACTTCTGAACTAATTAGTTAATATTGTATGTATGTATGTATATATCAATGTGTAAAATGCCATCACAGTGCAACTACGTGGAATTTACAGGGTTTTTTTTTTTCATCTCAGCTTTATAAATAATCAGGCCCATCGTGACTTTTTCCCCATTCCTACCCATTAGCCACATTCTGGCTTCACCATTTTGCCGAGATCAAAACATGCGGCGAGGAACCATGACCACTTCACACGTTGTGTGCAAACGCCACATAGGTGGCAGTGGCAAAAAGTGGGGCACAAGCTATCAATAGCAACGCTCCCAGTTGCAATTTCAAAACAGGCATGAACGTTCTAGTGCAGTTCTAGTGTTTGGTTTGTGCGTAACAAGCTGTTGTCTTTATCGCCGTGTATCATGTATCATCGTGTGTGTGATCAGTGCAAATCGCGGCGCTGCAGCGCTAACCTATTAAGATTAATGCGGCGAACAATGCACAAGCAAAGAGAGGTGTGGCTCGGACCTCCAGCATTTGTTTCACTCCGATATTTTCTCATTTCCAGTCAATTCCCCCTTTTTTGCATCTGCCTTCTTTATGCGAAACAAGTGTCTACACTGCAGCGACTGTAAGACCAGCACGACAGGGCAGCTGTTCAGATATGATAAGCAGCATATCAACTCCTCTTCAAAAGAGACCAACACACAATCCCTCGTCGACTACAAATAACCCCAGAAGTGTATTTGCGGAAAAAAAAGGGTCACAGATTAACGTGCGCGTGCGTGCGTGCGTGCGTGCGTGTGTGTGTGTGTGTGTGTGAGAGAGAGAGAGAAGGCGATGAGCGACGCTGTGATGTAATCCACATGAAACAGAAGCACAGCATGCAAATGCTGGCAGCCACAGAAGACAGAGACGGGAGGAGCGGGCGGGAGAGGCTGAGCCGAGGGCTCGGAGCCGAGCCCCGGCGCGAGAGGTCCTGGGCGGCGCGGAGCGCAGCCTCTGTAGGGCGCACCTGACCTGGCCAGCCACCCACCGCTGTCTAGTATTTGATATCAGATAGGTATTAGGGAGATTAGCGGATGTCACGGGGCACGGTAAGATGCGAACCTCCGGCCAGGCATCGATTCCTTGGCCGGGGCTCCGTTTGCCCGGCGTGCTGAGAGAAGAGCAGAGGAGGAAAAGAGGGAGATGGTGAGAGACGGCGGGAGGGCACGGCCTAATAACACCGCGTGCAGACAGACGGGAAGCCTCAGAGTTGGTGATGGGGGTGGCGATCCCCCTCCTCCCCCCGATCGTGGGGCAAACCCTACTTCCAACGCACGCACACACATGTATTCTGGATGCGAAAGGTCTTAGAATAACAGCTGTTGGCATTTTACACTTGTCTCCTGAATTTTTCAAGCCTTTCTTGTTTTTTGTCTAATCTTTTCTTCCACCCATCCCCGCTGCAAAGACAGCGGGAGAGGAAGCCGCGTGCACGTGTTCGCGTGGGAGTGTGTGTGTGTGTGTGTGCGTGCACACGCGCACTCGTTAACTTGCTCACGTTTCTGTCTGCAAGTGGGACACGCAAACAGACACACACACACACACCAGTGGTTGCATGTCGGCATCTGAATTGTTCATGCCGCAGTGATAGTGTACCCCTTCATCTCCTGTTAAATAAATCATTAAGGTGTGTATTTGTGCGTGTGAGACGCAAACATTTCTGAAAAACACACACACACACACACACACACACACACACACACGCGCGCATGCATACACACCATGGTGCTCTTTTGCTCATTCAGCACGGGAGTGAGGAAGAGCCCGCAATGGCCTTTTAGTCAGTGTGTCTCTCAAAGTGGAATTTGTGGGTGGAGTGATACCGCGAGGCGTTAGGCACGGGGTGGGGACTCGGGCTGGAGCCCCTCTGTGTGAAGTGTGTCACGCTCCAGACTCACCGGCAAGGCAGACAGTAGGAGTCGGGAGCTCGGGACGATGCCGTGGCAATGCTGCCCCCTGCTGTCTGCCGCTGGCGACCCCCGCCTGTCGACTTTGAGGCGAGGAAGTGCTCTAATTGCACTTAACGCGGTAACCATCGTAAATCACATCTGCCCTACATGGGATCTGTTGCTGTCTGATTTCTTCGTTTGCGTGCACGTGTGTGTTTCGCTTCACAATTTGTCCCTCAGCGTCCCTCACCGCAAATTGAATACCGTTCCATCCAATAAGCCAAATACAAATGATCAAATAACGGCGGGAGGAAATTACATCCAGCCATTTGTCGTGTGTGATAAATTGTCGTTCGGGGCCACTCCGGACACACGCAGCAGAGAGTGCGCGCTTCCCAAACGAGACGCAAGGAATATGAAGGGGGTGGGGGGGTGGACCCTTTAGGGTGCCGGAGGATTCGTCCTAACCCGGCTCCTCTCAAATCAAGCATTCTCTCCAGCCTCTCGGGGCCCCGCAGCTCCATCGCAAAACGCCAGTTATGATTAGCAGAAAGGATTGCCATCTCTGGGGTGTCACCAGCGTTTGGCGTGATGGACGGGGGCCCACTTGAGACAAACACGCAGCACTGGTAGAGCTGGCCTTTTCCCCGTTTAATAGAGGCTGGCGTTTTTATTGTTCCGAGTGCAGGACAAAATTGCGCGGATATGAAAAAATGGTTTCTCTCTGCAGCTTGTTGCAAAAAAAGCAATTATGGAAGCGGCACAATAGCTATTGTCGAGCATGTTCTCTTATTGGTGTCATGGCTTTCATTTGCTCAATTTGTCCCAAATGTCAGTGGCTTGCGTGCATGTGTGTGTGTGTATGTATTAGAATGTGTGACAGCCACCAAACAAGGTAACAACAGAGTTTCGGAAATGCTCCTCAGTTGATGAAAGTTGCTCGCGTCGCTGCTAAAAACCTCCTTTTCACCCATTAGGGGAAAAAAATGGCTCGCGGGTTGTCGGGTAGATTCTGCTTTTATGCGACACCTGCGTGCTTGCAATAATGTGCGCATTGTGTGCGTCTCCAGTAACATGGGTGCAAAACAAAAGACACGCCCGAAGCTTGATGCGCTCTTATTAATTGTAAAGGTCATAAACGCTCCATCAGTTTCATTTTGTCGCCTGTTTTGTTTTCTGAGTAACATTGTGGTGTTCGAGTGAAAACCCCCCATTATCATAATGAAGCAGATAGTGCTTGGGAGATTAAATCCAAACTAGGATGTAATTGGTATAGTTGGATCGTTGATTGCTGGGCTTGTTTAGTTGCTATGGCAACTTGGCTAAACGCTCAGCTACCTACTGCAACATTTAACAATTTCACTTTATCTCCACTAACAACTGACTATAAATAACATGAATAAACAGCATGCGGTTGTCTCGGCATCTTCTCAATCGTAGTTTTTTTTCCCCCATCAACATGTCGATAAGGTCATAGTGTGTGAATGTTGTGCCTTGGCTAATGTACGAAATGAGAATCAGCCACTTGCTTATGTGTATTTATAAGACATTAAACAAGTGCATATTCATGCACCATCAGCCTGCTGGAGTTTCATGCTTGGCTCTCGGCCCTCCGCCAACAACAGAGTTTTATCAGAATAATGTTAAACTGTTGGGATTTCTACAGCCTGCACTCGCTGCCAGTGTTCCAAATGCTCCAATTTGGAACACTGGACAAAAGAACAAAACCAACACAAAAACAATGCTGAGATGCCATTTGCCATCTGATGCTACTCTAAGCCATTCGGTGACAGTTTCTCTTTCTTCTCTCTCCAGACAAAGAAGAAACCGGCGACGAGGACGAGGGTGATGAAGGTAACGTCTCTCTCACTGGCCATTCATTCGCCTTTTCAGAGATTTTATTTTCCAGCTCGGCCGGAGCCTCTTGTTGCCGAACTCCGTATTCCCTCCAGTTCAGCCTCTTCCCCGCCGACACTCCAGCAAATAAAGTTTCCTTATCACAGACTTCCCCCGAACAAAGAACCCCGTCAATTATGTATGGCTTTAGAAGTGACATTCTCTTCCCCTCCTTTTTTTTATACTTTTTTTCCCCCCGTCTCTTAATTTATGCACGTCTTTGTGGCTCCAATGCTCTCATGCTGCAGCGAAAGAGACAAAGTCGCACAAAGGCGTGGAAATGAAAAGGCTGCTCGAGGTGATAGGGAACGCCAAGTTGCTCGCGCTGCAGGCTTGAGCACCGAGCACAATGTTGTTGTTTTGTTTGTTTTTTGTTTTGTTTTTTGTTTTTTTTGAGGGGGGGGGGTTTCTGTTGTTGGCTCTTTTAACTCTCCCTCTCTCCGACCTTCTGCTTCTAGATGCTGCAGGAAACAAAGACGTGGAGATGGAGAGTCAGAACCCAGGTACGGTCGCAGCGGCCCTGGCAGCCTGGGACGGAGGGAGCTGGAGTGCACGTTGTTCTTGGCGAGAAGCGCACATCGATCCCGCCTTCCGGAGGGGCCGGGGTAGCGCAAGCAGCGACCGACTGACAGCGACGCGTGCGCGTGCGGCCTGTTTCACCCTAGTGGAGTTTGATCAAAGATCCGCAGTGATCAGTCTCGTTAGCGGCGGAAGAATAAAAGTAGCGCTGAGCTGTCATCCGGCTCACGCTGGCACCCCCCCGAAGACCCCGACGTGCTCGGCGCTGACAGCGAGAGCGTGGAGTGAATTGAGAGAGGCCGCGTGCACTTGTGCGCGTCACAAAGCCGCAACCATCAACTTTTGAGCTAAAACCATTCCTCTTCTTCTTCTCCTCCTTCTTTTTTTAATATCATCTGCGCGGCTGGTGTATAATTAAGATTCCGCATTTGCATACCGGCGGCGCCTCGCCTCGCCTCGCCGCCGCTGCTCTGTTTTTGTTTTATTCAAATCTCATCCCATTGACAAAGACTTGACAGATAGACTCTCGGAACGTGAAATTCCGTGGATGTTCAGTGAGAGAGTTACGGTTAAATCATCCCCATCCCAGGGATTCCGTCCAAGGCCAGGAGATGTGAAATTGCTTTCACGCGAGGGGGGGGGAGGGGGAGGGGGAGGTACGGAGGAAAGAAGGAGCCTCCTCTCCTAGTTTGAAGCAACACCTGCGGGCTCATTCAGCCCAAAACACTGCCGTTGCATACGTGCCTCCGTGTGTCTGTGTGCGTGTTGTTTGCATATGAAGCCTGCAGACCGCAGATCAATATGTTGCTTATTAATGTGGCTTTTGTTCCCTTTTTTCTGAAATCTAACCTTTGTGCGCGGCTCCTTATTGGCATGTTTATTTTCCCCGAGTGCCCTGTTCCATCACCGTGGTTTTCATCTCAAAGCATCACCGTCTCCTCCCCGTGTAGCTGTCTGCTCCGACTTCTCTCCAGTCAGCCTCCGTGACAGATGTGCAGAATGTCAGAAATAATGACATCTGAGCTTTGTGTTTTTGTTTTTTTTTTCACCCCCCCCCCCACCCCCCCCCCCCCCCCCCCCCCCACCCCCCGGTTTCATCCGTTCCAGGATTTAATGGAAGGGGTTTGACTCACAAGACCGTATTAATCCTTCAAGTTTTATTTTTTTCATTTCCTCCTCCGACACGTCAGCGTCTGTTTTCCATCCAGATGAGAATTTGCAAAGCATGGAGCAGAGCGGAGCAAAGGATCAGGAGGAGGAGGAGGACCAGGGCGAAGTCGAAGAATCCGTCACTGGGAAGGACGCAGACAGAGACGACGACAAAAGCGCCGAAGAGGACAAAGAGGACAAAGACAACAATAACGATGACGGTGTGTACACAAGGGCGCATGAAAAAAGAAAATCCTGATCGCTAAGTTCTTGACAGTGTTTTATCATGGTAAACCTGCTCCCTGAGATCACATCATTCACCCCTATTGCTCAAATTAAGATTTTAGCTTTATCATCATTTTGAGTTTAATTTTTTTTTTTTAAAAAGTGCTGGCCACCGTGCACACAACAGGGAGACAGGACGATATTATGGGCCTCCACCCTAACAGGCCGCAGCGAGCGTGTCCACACGCTGCGTAAAGCTGCTGTAGAGTGAAGACGTGACGAGACGCAGACACGAGACGCGTGCGATCCCCTTTGATTTCAAAGACGGCGAGTGTGAAGTGGAACCAACATCACAGTGCTTCATCCCCCCCCCCTCCCCCACCACCCTTTTTGTTTCCAGCAGAGGCAGCGAAGCCTGTTCCCGCTAAGACCGAGGAGGACGACACAGAAAAGTCTGCGGCTGTGGAGATGGAAGGTACGATGCGGTTTCGCCTGCGTTTGATATGATTTGATTTGGCCAGATTGAGAGTCTGACTCTCGCTGCTGTTCCATCAACGCAATTTTCATGTCCGCCGCGGCGTATTTGTACACCCCCGTATTGAATTAGTGCGCTTTGATTCTGTTTTTTTTTCCCCCTCTCCATCTTTTTTTTTTTTTTTTGTCCGCTGTTTGTCAAACTTGCTTTTCTCCGGCATCAGTCACAGCCTGTCCTAAATCCTCTGTAACATTGCTTTGTGCAAGTGAACCTCAGGTGGCATCACACGTCTCTGGCAGACATGATGGAGGTGCTGCGAAGTGACAGAAGCAGCTGAGGCTGTGATTAGGAATGATTTTTTTTTTTCTTTCTTTCCTTTTTTTTTCTGACATGCGCATTAAGTCTTGTTTTTGAAGGATAGGTTTTGAACTATCCTTCAAAAACAATACTTGACCTGGACCTTGACTTGACTGGACCTTTAACAGTTTTACGCAAACAAGCTGTTTTGAAGGTCGAGGTTTTAAAGGTTAAGTGTGTCATATTTGAAGATTTTGAGAGGAAACGGCGGCATCAAGTGGTTACATTCCAGATTGCAGCGCTCTTTCGCTCACCCTCCCTCTTCCGAGCTTGCCAGTGAACTACAGTGGCCAGCGCATACAAACTTGGATACCTTTTGTCCACCTTCTTCTTCGTTGGTTTATTTGAGGACACAAGCGTTGCCTTTAAATATGAAACGCGCTGTCAGGCAGCTGGATTGTCCACACCGGGCTTCCTTAGAAATATGGCGGTGTAAAGTTGTAGCTAACCGGTAGCAAGACCCTTGCTCTATGTTTATTCTTATATACTGTATATAGGAGATGTTCAATGGTTAGGAAAACCAAATTGATTTCATTGTATTGTGAGTATGCACTTTTATTTGTGTATTTATGGGCAGTATATTAAGCTTTGACCAATGTAAAAATCCTAAATCATGGCAAATTTTTCACACTGGACGTTAAAGAGCTACTCATGAGGGCTGAACAGTTCATCCCATTGCCATCCAGGCCTCCCACAAACCGAGGTGAAATGATTTTCACGCCACAAAGTCCCGAAGTGAAGGCCAAGTGGGGGACACGCCACGTCCAGCTGAACCCTGGGATTACACCATCGCTGCCTATCAGCAATCATGCATTGTTGTTTCAGTGGTCATAATAACTGCATGCGTTTTTGGCTCAGTAGTAAAAGAACTGAGTTTAACAAAACAGGATTTCAGCGTAATTTAAAGCAGTCGTGACGATGATTTTGTACCATCATCTTCCAGACGTTCTTTTTTTCATGCTTTTCACTGCCACTCGTGACGAGAGAGCCTCACCTGTGTGAACTTGTGAGCCCTGCCAATTAATGGAGGCCACATGCTTTCCCTGCAATCCCGTGCAGCTGTGATGTACGGTGGCACTGGAGGCCCCGTCGGCTGCACTGCTGCCGGGTGTGATCGCAGGCAGAACTCTGACACTTCTTCCCCACTTTCAGCGTGTTATTGAAATCTCGCGAGGCGATAATGTCTCCGGATCGCACGACAGTTGCCTCGACACAGCAGCTGGTTGGCGTCAGCAGCCACTCTTTGTATTCCAGCCACTTTGCCTATTTCAATATTCTATTTATATTACATCCACCAGGCCCTCAAGAGTGGTTTCACCATTCATTAACTGCTCAAAAGCAAAACAAACCTGAGCAACTCATTCCTCAAGCAGGAGTTCGTGATTTTTAATCGTCTCAATTAATTTGTTTCACCAATACCTTTTTGTAGCTGCAACTGCCGTTAAACACCACTGCAACCGCAACATTATGTTAATCATAATTGCAATGAGGTTTATTTTTTTTCATTCAAATGTTGTTTTTCTTCTTGGTTGATTCTCGGTGGTTGTGAACCATTTTCAAAGACCCTGATATTTGCTCTCAACCAAAACCAATTGGTCTTGGTTGTTGGTTAAAGTCTTGTTGAATATATTTCAAGCTAATGGTTTTACCTTGGAGTAGACCTTTTACTTTTTTTTATTTTTTGTTAGTCGGCTCAATGTCACTCCGCTGTTGTTTGTATCGAGGGGTTTTTCGCATTGAAGGCCCCCGCGACGCAGCCAGGCCATTTCACTCGAGATGCTCTTTCGCTTTGGCGCCGCCTTGAATAATCTATCTTTATTCATCCCCATTTCTCCGTGATGAAGTCACTCTGCCCTGCATTGTGACTGATTACGGGTCTCCCGCTGAGACGCTGAAGGTTAGATTTGCGGACCCGCCCCCCCCCTCGCCAACGCCGAGGCCTTAAGTCGCTCCCTTACCTCCGTTTCGCTCTCCCTTTGACTGACATTCCATTAATTTGGGGGAGTGAGTGAACATTCCAGATAGATCCCTCCGAGATAGCTCTCTCCGTCCCGCCTGTAAAGCCATTCCAGAACACCGCAGGCTTTCCATCACTGGAAAGTTTCACTCCAGCCTGTTGATTGTGTCTTGGCCGCGCCGCGCCAGCGTCTGTCACCGTCTCCAGTCACCATCGGCCACGGAATGCGCTCCCTGCCACTGTCAGCCTATAAACATAGGTGTCATTCCCAATAGCGGGCAGATTGTGTTTTGTAGGAGGCGGGGGTGGGGTTTGTCGGCCGACTCGGGCCGTCTTGGATATTGAATCACACGAACGCCGACGTGGCCCCGGCTTTTTCTAAAACAATGCGCCGGCAGGACAAAATTTAATTATTTCCAAGCCAATACACTTGAATGAAAATAATAACTGTAATCAGGCAACCTGTTGGTTACCATAGAGGTTAAATCTGCCTCATCAAAAGGAGTAATACAATGCTTTGTAATGCTGGGATGGATGTGCAGTGACTCATAGGGATTGGAGGATCTCTGAACACACCGCCCTGTGAATCACAATCTGAGTCCGACTCCCACCCGGGTCTCGCCTCAGGGTCGTCACGGTGGAGTGACGCGTCTCTTTTTTCATGACAGTACTTCATCCGGTCTCACGTTATCGCTCGGCAATCTGATGTTTGCAGGGGAACAGGAGGAGAACGAGCCGCCGGGAGGATGGAGGGGCGTTTTGGCTCGTTCGCGAGTCGAAATTCATACATTTGAGCAACGTCTTCCCCGGCGCTTATTACCGCAGCGTTTTGCACCTGCCTCGTTTGATTGGAAATTCGCTGAAATTACGGAAAACACTTTCATCTGCCTGCCGCGTCTCAGAATGCGAATCCACACGTTGGTGTTTTAGGTTTTAAATAAATCGTCATTTGAATATCGTGGGAGGATAAATCAGATAGCTTCAAAAACAAGGAAACAGCATACAGAGTCGTGTCCTGATTACATCTCTTTTTTTTTTTTTTGGTTTATTCGTCAGTCAGTCACGGGAAGGCAGCAGTGGCAAAAGTATTCACATTCTGTACTCAAGTAAAAGTACAGAGCCATCCATCCGTCCATTCTACACACCCACTTTCTTCCGGAGCTGAGAGTCACAGGGGTCTGCTGGAGCCAATCCCAGCTCATAGGGCAAAGACAGGGTGACACCCTGGACAAGTCAAAAGTACAGATACTTTTGTAGAAAAAAGAAATGTCTGGTAAAAGTACTGGTTCAATTCCTCAACTCTGAGTAAGAAAGCACAGGTTCTGAAATGTACTTCAGTGAAAAAAGTTTTTAAAAAAATTGTCAGTCAGCCATTATTGGATGTTTACACTTTATATATAATCAAGGTTATTTTCCACATGTTGTTTTCTCTGTATCGAAAACAAACTGAACAGTGACCTCAAAGCAGAGCTATTCTAAAATAATCTCCCTCTGTAATATGATCTACTTTATGTTTAACTACACAACAGCGTAGTTAAAATAGCTCCTCGTCAGGCAATAACAACTATCATAAATTATAAGTGAATTACATTGAACAGAACTTGTATATTTTAAACAGAAAAGTAACACGCTTGTTTTTCTAATGTAGGAAGTAGAAAGTACAGATATTTGTGTACAAATGTAGAAGCTAAAAGTAAAAAGTCCTCAGAAAAATAAATACTCAAGTAAAGTACAAATACCTGAGAAATTTTCGTTACTACCCACCTCTGCGGGAAGGTGTTTCACATTTGACACATTTAACTTGACATCAGCCTCATACCCCTCAAACCTCCCCCCCCCCCCCCCCTCCCAGTCATCTCAGTAAAGACGCAGAAAACAACGCGTTCCAGGTTCTCCATCCTCGTGTTCCCAAACGCCGTCGTTTGCATCTGCACGTTTGTAACCCGGCTCTTCCCAGCTGCTCTCGCACGGCTCTGCGCCGCACAAACAGAGGTGTGTGATGAGAGTCCCGTCTCAGTCGCACTAAATAATCCAAAGCCAGAGGAAAACAGCTTTGTGTTTTATTCATCTTCACACTCTCGTCGCTCCAACTTGTTTGCGTTATAATTTATTCAGTCCGAGTGCGCTCTCTCATAGGCGACAGGGAAGTGGGATAGCGGCGCAGGTCATTTGCCGATGCCTTTATCATGTAACCAAACTGTGCCATCTGTTGTTTTTGCGTCGCTTATCTCCTCATTAAATTGCATGTCTGCGCTTTAAGGCGGGAAATCTGGTTGTTTGTGGCTGTAAATCAGATTTTTATTTTTTAATGCAATCTTCCACCGACCAGGCGCATTACTATTCAAAACGGCATGTGGCAGATTTTACGTTTGGAGGATTTTCTTTAGCTCCCTAAAATATCCATACGCTGCTGGAGATATATGTGAGGAGGCAGGAGGAGAGATTTTGTGTTTTCTCTCCAGTTTTGCACTTATAAATCATGCGTATTAGGTATCGCCAAGTGCACGCAACAAGATCCTCACTTTGATATTGAAGCCGAGCGGCCCGCATTTATGAATATTCATGCCGCACTTTAAAATGGAAATGGTGAATGTGCTGTTATTGTGTCGAGGAGATCTAACCGGCAGCCTTGTTCTGGTGACTTGCGAGAGTGGGCAGCCGCTCCAGTAAGCTCACGCAACGGCCATAAATTAAAATGAGACTGTCTTTGCCTAAAGCCAGGAATAAATAAATCTGAGTTGTGAGCAGAAATTGTTTTCCCTTCATGCAGTGTGATTCTCCGGCACAAGTCGATAGCTATTGTCTTAGCTCCAAAGGTAAGATTTAATGGCCGCGCCAGCTCGGCGCCTCGGTGTAAATAGCTCCTCCAGCTTCTCCCCAATCAAACTTTGAGCAAGTTTTGACCGTAAAGCATTTGCATGTCATCCAAACAAGGACGCGTGCGTTTTGTTGCGCGCACGACTTTCGACGTAATGGTTCCAATTACTCTGCCAGTCAGTTTAGTGAGTGCCTATCAACCCCGGCCTTAAAAAGAAGTGTCTTTTTATGCACTGCGGCTCTTGATTACATGCACGGCGAAGTAAACAAACTTAGAATGCCAGCAGTCACAATCTTCAGCATAAAAGGGGTCTTGGAGGAAAACGTTATCAAAAATGCTACATTTCGAGCTGCACCCTGTTTATATTCACGCAGTTATAGTGTTTGGACAGCATACAGATTCCTTCTTGTTAAGACAAGATGTTAAAACTGCAAAAGAAAAAAACACCATGAGGGTAAGGCCGTGGTCAGCAGTGCCGTTTTCTGTGCCGTGACATTTTACCTTGAGTCGCTGACTTGTCATTGACACGGCGCACTTGGCTGGCTTGAAATGGAAATATATAATTTGTCAGTCCGTGCGGCACCTGTCCCGTCTGGACTGGCGCTAGTTGCGTGGCGGTACAAAAGAACCGGCCAGGTGCAGTGCGTCACTGGCAGGGCCGCAATTTTTCCCCATTACGGGTCAGCGAAGCATAAAAATGATTGCAAAACCCCAATTTCAAGGTAGAAAAACGGCACAGTGTTTCCTTAAACGACTTCAAATCTACATTCCAAGTGGCTCTTATTACCACTGTACCTCACCGAAGTCATTAGCCTCCCACAGAACTTCCCGGGTTACCGCAGAGCACCGTCGGCGATGCAGCGCTTCTACAGTTTGCCAAACCTGTAGCTCCGCCGAAGCAGAAGCCTTTGATTTTTTGATTTTTTTTATTTATTTTCATTTCTCTCTCTTCCCTCACCCTCGCTGAAAGCGGCAGACCCTGCGTCTTATCCACCTCACAAACGGCGAGCTTGTTCATCGGCATGTTGTTGCGCCAAATCTGCCTCTAAATAGACCTAAGGAGTTTTCGGGTCCCAGCGCGCCGCCGTCTTAATCTGCTTTTAGCTCCGACTGCCCTGAGAGGCTTTAATCGTTTCGGAGCCTGTTGTGGATAACCCAAGGACATATTCCTGGGAGATCCCCCGATTTGTAGCACTAATAGCGACGTGTAAGTTTGCGATTTTCTGAGGATATATCGCGCATGTCTTCTCGGACGTCATCTTCTCGGCCTTTTCCTGCATGTTCGAGTGGCGGCGGCTTCTCTCCCTCGTTCCCATCACGCTGTAAGCCGTGGCTTATCCCGGCTGCCTAATATTTATGTGACCTGCTGCGTGATAAACTCAAACTTTCTGCATAATCACAGCACGGCAGGGGGGATATGAACTCCGCATGCGTGGCAGGAGAACTTTTTTTTTTTTTTTTACCCCCCCCCCTCCAATAACTTACATATTCTCTTCCATTTTCTCTTCCCTCTGATGAAGCTGCCGTGCGAGGGGGTTGACTGCCAGACGCGGCAGAAGAGGCTCCTCGGCTGTGAAAGTTGAATGCATGTAGAAGAAGCAGACTTTTGCAAAGTAGGGGATGGGTTGCGATGGCAAAGCCAGACAGAAGGTATCTTGTGAGAGGAGGAGGAGGAGGAGGAGGAGGAGGTGGATGGGGGATAGACAGACCCAGCAGGCCTTCACAGCGAGTCTCGACACGGGAGAAAGCCGAGGCACCATTACATCAGCCCAGAGGCTGTTGGTGCTGACAATCCCACTGCTCATCCCCGCTTTGATTTCTTCTTTGGTTCCTTCTCTTTCCTTTGGGTTGCAAAGAGAAAAAAAAAATGCATCAAAGCATCTCCAGTTCATCCTCATTATTATTATTTTTTTGGACTTGTTTACGACTCGCCCGTGGTCGCCCTTCCCAGCCCTCCACCTCAGCTTTTCCTCCCTCGTAGCGGGCAGGGTGTACCTGCCCTGTTTTTTTTTTTTGGTGTAGGCAGCGCCCACTGGCATAAAAAGCCAGCTGCTCCCCACAAGGAAGTGCCATATGGTGCCCGAGCAAACCGCACAACGCCGCGCGCTCACCTCTCCGTCGTGTGAGGCCCGGCAACAACAACAACAACAACAACAACAGCAGCAGCGGCAGACACATAAAAAAGAAATGCGTCAAAGTGAAGACGCAACAAATGACGTGGATTGATTGATTTATTTATTTTTATTTTATTTTTTTTCATTAGTCGCTGGTTTGGAAGTGTTATTTTGCGATTATCGATCGATATGCATTTTGCCTCCCCGCCGGCGGAACTCACGGAACAAAACGGCACGCAGACACAAACAGGGCTCGGCATCCAGCGGATTTGCCATTAGCAGTTTGGAGGTTTTGCACAAAAGCAACGGCTGTGACTGTGCTGGCTGGCT
Organism: Nelusetta ayraudi; assembly: GCF_046127955.1. Lineage (NCBI taxonomy): Eukaryota > Metazoa > Chordata > Actinopteri > Tetraodontiformes > Monacanthidae > Nelusetta > Nelusetta ayraudi. Next base: position 4,869,590 of record NW_027466058.1, on the reverse strand, counting down.
CGCGCTTCCCTATTTCTTAAGAATCAAGTAACAAAGAGCAGAAGTTCTTTGTAATCCGCCACAAATCAAAAGACACTCTTTTTTTTTTTTACCCCTTGCTCATTTTAGCAGCTTGAATAATTTATCCCTGAATTCATTGGAATATTCCTCTCTGAATTTGTTGTTACCAAAGTGGGCTTCGCATTTATGTTCCTTCCCCTTACGACAGCAAAAAAAGGATTTGGAGCTTTGCTTAATTGGCTGCTTTTGTACCCTTTTGTCTTGGTCTTTTGCGAACATTGGGATACGGGTGATGTAAATCTAATTCTGGAAAGCGTTTCAGTCTTTCCTGTGGCTAAGAGTTGTCCGGACACAATTTACTCCTGGCATAAGACTTTATACTGCAGCCTTCGGTGGCTCCCGAAGGAGCGAGCTGTTACTGGCTGAAGACATTAAGCTGCACTCCTTGTTTTACTTGTTTTGTTTTTTTTCTTTTGGGTATGACTGTGGACGTCCACAAGCAGAGGCAGCTACATTAATCACAAACCCTGCTGGGGCATTGCGCTAATGCCGTGAGGAGACTTCCTCAGGCTTATCTTTATCCATTCTATAATAATAATAATAAAAATAATAATTGATTCAAACACAGCTGTTATCACCGAATTCCATTCGGCTTTGCCCCTCATTATAAAATGCCAATTCATTCCTTGTTGCGTGACTTGCTTTGTTAATTTATGCTCCCGGGATATTAAATCAGCCCTGCTCCGCGCCGGCGTCTCAAGTTTACCTTTTTACCTTTTTATTTTTCAAAATAATAGTCGCGGTGCCTTCTGCGGGGTGAAGTCACGCTGCATGGCAGCCTCCATTTCCCGCCGGCGTCGTCCCGCTGATAAATTGGAGCTGTGTTCAATTTGACCGCAGCCAATGCAGAGAAAACAGGCACCGCCGCCGCCGTCCATTATGTTGGTCACCTCTAGCCCAGGAGCTAGCTTCAAAGGAAGGGGGGGGGGGGGTCTGCGTGTAACAGGCTCTGAGGGACGAACTCCTCCTCGCCCCCTCTTTGAAGCTCGTCTTTTGATCATCTCTCTAATCCCGGCTCCGCCCCGCCGTTTGCTTTTTGCAAAAAATGAAGGAACCCGGCGCAAAGATTTCTCAGCCGGCACGAGACGCAGCAAAACGCGCGTTTGGAAAGGCCGGCGACATCGTCGTCTGTGATTCCACGGCATTGCACACGCAGGCTTTGAAAACACGCATACACGGACGGCGTTCAAATGTCGAGCGATCCGCCCGCGAGTCACCCCGCCATCTCCTGGAGGCAGTGGAGAGGGTTCGACGGAGAAAGCAGAGAAACGAAGTACGGGTCTCTAATCCGTAAATCATTCGTTTATTCATTTTTCTAAATTAAACCAAAGCCAAAAAAACAAGAATAAATCGCAACTCAATAACCGTTTGGACAACCAGAATGACAAAAAACGGATTACAAATTATTTTTCCCAACTTTGTGCTCAATTGGGAAATGGACAAAACGCATAGTGAGCGATTGTCCAATTTGGTCATTTGAAGGCAGGGCGAATGACCCGGAAGTTTTTAATACGTTTGTACGAGAGATTTTTTTTTTTTTTCTTACGCCATTCAGAGTTAGCAAAAGCCATCGAAATAAAAAAAAAACACACATTTGTGCTCCTCAGGGAAGGTAAGAGGGCGACACTGAGACCGGAAGATATGACTGCTGCCATCTGTCGCATGCAAACTCCTGGGTCAACACAGCCCAAATCGAAGTATCCAAAATAGCAATAGCCCATTTTCCAATTAAGCACAAAATTGGGAATTGGGAAGAAAAAACAAGATTTTTTATTTTTATTTTTTTGGCTTTGGTTTTTGTTTTGAAAAACGAATGACCGAATGACACACAGATGTCTTTGATACTCAGACACGACGGTCTGGAGTTTTAATTCTTTAACCCTTTGAAATGGAAATGTCACTGCGCGCTCAACCCCTCGGATGGCATTTCATTGAAATCCCATCCGAGCGCAGACGGATTGTGGTGGCGCAACACTCCACAACATCAGCAGGTCTGCCAGTGAACGCCTCACCATTCCAACCTTTCCGCTAAAGAAGGAGGAATTTCTGAACGTGGGCTCTCGGTTTGACAACACCAGTCATGTCAGTTTCCCCACGGGCTCCAGGAAAATGAAAAGGGTCTGACATTTGGAAAACGTGCCCCCCGGTCGAGAAGGGTTTGGCCAGTTTAACCAGTAATTAAATTAAACATCAGTTGCCACCAAAGGATGATTGATTACAGAGTGCAGAGCAAACTGGAGTGACTGGGGGAGGAGGGCAGTTCCACAGCACTTGTTGCAACATTTTTATCATCCGGAATTATATCTCTGCCTGGTCGTCCATCCCTCTTCTCGCCCACATTCATGAGAGCGTCTGACATAAACCAATAACAATTGCTCACTTGCTGACCTTTCAATGGACGGCTGCACTGCCAGGGTTTTGTTTTTTGCTTTTGTTTTGTTTTTGTTTCTTTTCTTTCTTTCTTTTAACCAAAGTCTAGACTGAGGCTCACCAACGCAGTGCCCGTCCGTGGGTACCAGGTCACCCCCAAGGAACACATTAGTCGCCCAAAGGCCTGTTCTAAAAAAATAGCACAACTCTGTGAGCTATGTCTAAGATTTAATTTCATCCAACCTTGTTAAAGTCCACCCATCCATTTTCAATACCCGCTTCTTCCTGAATTCAGGGTTGCAGGGGTCTGCTGGAGCCTCTCCCCGTTGTCGTAGGGCGAAGGCAGGGTGACACCCTGGACAAGTCACCAGTTCATTCACATAGAAAGACAAACAACCACTCACGGTCAATTTACAGTTCTCAATTCACCTCACATGCATGTTTTTGGACTGTGGAAGGAAGCTGAAGAACCTGAAGAGAACCCACGCAGACCTTCTTGCTGTGGGGCGGCGGCGCCACCGTCTGGCCCCTTGTTAAAGTCATTGATAACGTAACATTAATAATCGCATACAACTAAAGGCTAACTGAGAAAATGTTTAGCAAACTAGTTTTGGAGCTCTCAGGTTCAAAACAGTTGGTGACCCCTGGTCTGGACAAACACCTTGATAAGTATTGACCGGTAAGAATCACGATCCACTGTGGAAAAAAAGCACTGCCCTGCCCTGAAGTGAAATCCCTCCATAACTCACTGTGCACTGGAGCCGGCCGTGAGCCGCGCCTCCATTTTAAATGGAAGCGCTGCGCCTTTGCTCTATAAACAAGCCGCCTTCGACGCTCCGCCGGCGCGTGTTCCACTTTAAAGTATCACAGGGGTGAGGGGACGGCTCGCTGCGCCGTCCTTTGTCAGATTAACAAGTCCCCGGCACGACTGTCTGTCTCGACGCTTTTTGTGCGGTGAGCGACAATAGGTGCCGGGGAGGAGGAGGGGAAGGAGAGCAGCTTCCTGCTGGCAGCGCAGGTGAGGGGCTGGAGATTATGTAAAGTAATTCAGCGAGCGTTGAGAGAGGAGTCGTCCGCCACTGACAGCGGGTTTAAGCAGGTATGTAGGTCACTCAGGGGGGGAGGCCTCTGTTGCAACCCCCCCACCCGGTCCCCTTAACGCTACACCCCTCGTTTTTCGGGTCTATTTTCGTGTTGTCTCTTTCAGTCCCTAATCACTTGTTCACTCGGGCCTCTACCTTGTCGAGATGTCTCGCCGCTCTCGATTTCTCGCTGTGACTGTCTCGCGCCACCTCGGACAACGCGGGGATTTAAATAAAGATCAGAAAAAACGGGGGGGGGGTGGGGAGCCGCCCCTGAGGAGACGTTGCGCGACTTTTCCGGCCCTCTTTCAACTCCTCCAGCGTCTAATGGAAGTCTGGCCAGTGGTCATTCCCGCTCTTCCGCCAAGTATTTTTTATTTTTTATTTTTTTTTACTTCCTGGCGCATATGTTGTCGAGCCAGCCCTCTCTGTTCTCTTGCCATTCCTATCTCGCCTTCTAATCATCTTCACTTTCTTTGACGCGGAGCTTAACCCCGAGGCAGATGGCGTTCCAGCCACTCAGCCCAGTCTGCATTTTCTCATCTTGTCGAGCATGTCTGGGGCCTGTGTAATGAGCTCGGGCCTTTTTAGCCTGTTTAGAGGAGCCCCACTGCGACTACCGAAAAAACAGCGCTGGCGACAATGCCGGCTCAGTGTCCGCACCCCCCCACCCCCATTTGGCCTATTCTTAAGGGGAATAAAGGTGGAATATTAATGAAGAGTCTTGGCTTCTTTTTTTGTAGGTGGGTTGGGGGGGGGGGGGTTAGAGAGGGGTGGTTACAGTGCTTAGCGAGGAGGCTTTTATTCCGTCCCTCCAGCGTGCAGGTTACAGCTCAGTGCTCTTTAATTGGCTCAGATTGTCAGACAGTATTCCGTCTCGTAACATGGAACCTCGGGCTATCAATTGCGCACCCCCACCACCACCACCCTCCAGCCCACCGCCGCCGCCGCCCCAGCAAAATCCCTTTATTCCTGTTTTGAGAGCGGCAGGTCATGTAGCTTAGCTATTTCGCAAGCAAACACTACAAACGAAACATTAACATATGAAAATGGGCCGCTTCCCACATTTACCAGCTCATTAGTTCTTCTGGTTGGGCAGTCGTTGAGGGTCTACCCCCGCTCTTGTTTTGCCTGAGCAGAGCGATGTCTTTAATTATCTTTGCGGTACACATATCGGGCCCAAAGCTATTAGTCCATGCAAAGTTCAATGAGGGGCTCTTTGATACTTGTTTAATTTGCATGGGCCGATGCAGACCGGGCTTTAGACCCTCGCAGACCACCCAGTTAACTTGCCTGAAATTAATTCTGCTCTCATCTGCTGGAAAGGGAAGGAGCCCCCTCACCAGATACTGGTTGACCTTGACATTTCACTTCCTTGTTATCTGAAGATGAAATGCTTTTGAGCAGGCGGCGGCGGCGGCGGCTCTCCAACCTGCCTCAAAGAGCAGATATATGATCCAGACGAAACAAAATGGTCTATTTTATAAAATCGCCGCTTCGGCCTATAAATGTTTTTAAAATGACAGCGGGTTAAATCGCATCATCTCCCCATCTCTGCCGCAACAATATAATCCCCCTTGTTGGGAATGAAAGATTGTAGATATGTGAGATGGATGATCTAATGGGATCACTTTCTTCTTCTCCTTTTATCAATTAAACATATGCATGCAGAGCCCATGTTTCAGAGAGAGCCTCTCTGGAGCAATGTCTGTAATTGATGTCGTCCATAAGAGATAAAAAGGAAGCTTTTTCTCTTTCTTCATAACGAGCTGCGGGTCGTTATCGTTGCGCTGTGTGGACAAGCTGTCCGTCAGTCTCCATACGATATTAGTCGGGGCTGACACGGATGTGCTGCGACTTGAGTGGTGCCAAAGGCTCAAAGCCAAGAGGAAATGATAATGAGCATCTTCGGGGACTTGAGAGAAGGCTTTTAATGGCAGCACTCAGTCTGAGAACGTGACTGGCTGTGATCATTGTCTGAGCGGGAGCAGATGGACACCTGTGTGAGCTGGCCGGGATCAAAGCTCCGGGACCCGTTCAGCGGCAGCAGACCGGCCTGACACGGGATGCTCTGGGGATCAAATGAACAGGAGAGATCCTAGGGTGGGGGGGGGTGACACACGGGAGCGAGAGAGCCGCCACGCTTCCATCGATTTCCTTTTTTATTCTTTCTCCGCTCAAATAAAAAAAAAAAAAAAAGAGAAGAAAACCCAGAGTTGAATAAAAGAGTGAGGTGTCCTGTGGCTGAGGGACGAGAGCAACCTCCTGTTCTGCCCAAGGCGCCTGTCTGGAACATTAAGCAGAGACAGTTCCCATGCTGCTGCGCGGGTGACCCACTGGGACTGCCTCCCCTGTGGGCTGACTAAGCTGCAATGACAAGAGCATTAAAAGTCGGATGGAGGCACAACTGCTGCCGGTCGTGACAAACACTCGGAGGATGATGCAAGGTGGCTGGGGAGACGCGTCAAGGCGGAAGCGACAGCGAGCATCTGGCTCTTTTAGTCGTCCCGCGTTCGGTTCGCACGCGTCCGCCGCGTTCACCGTTTACAACGTCCTGGCACTAACGCTGACCCGCACAGGCGCCTCCCCCTCTTTGTAAACAGGCGCAAGGTGGGGAAGCGGGTTGCAATTTTCTGCTTTGTCGGCTCTCGTGTGCGCACCCGCGCCAGCTCATGGCCCAAGCCAAGGCAGCCGGTTCGTTCGGGACCCGAGCCTGAAACCCATCTCGCCAACCTCCGGCGGAAAGGGGCTTTCAGTCGCTCTTAAAATTTAATTAGATTTCGTAAGCAGTCGGTGTTCCTCATAGTTGTGATGAAACATTAAAACAGCCCCCACACCCCCCACCCCCAGAAGAAGACGCAGGAGGAACGGACGTAGTTTGGCACGCTGCAGCAGTGTTTAAAAGACTCATTTTCACATTAGCCGAGTGGAAACGCCGCCGAAAATAGTGGCCACCCACGGGGAGGTGACGCAAGGCTAATGCTAACATGCTAGCATAGCATAGCTTCACTCGCAGTCGCTCCGATGGCGTTAGAAAGGAGGTTTTTCCAATGGCCTTACAGTAAAATTACAGACTTTTCACCAACGTTGGCATTGGCAGTAAGGAAATAAATCCCAGCATCTCCACTGACAGTGTTGTGGTCCCCGCGGAATTCGGTTCTTCACTTTCCAGCCACACGAAAATACTCACATCTCCAGACGCAGATGTCCCGTCCGTCGCCCTTGGAACGCGACCGTACGATCCTGCCGTGACGTCCCACTTGAGTTGTCCTCCCTTTTTTTTGGAGAAAAAAAAAAACTCTCAAAGTAACTTCAAAGGTTAAAGAAGTTTGCATTTGATCTGCTGCAGGACCTGTGTTCTTTTGTAGATGAGTCTGTCCTCAATCCCTGCGATGAAACACTGAGATAGCAAAAACGATAGACAGATAAGAGCTCTGTGAGAAAACCTATTTATAGCTTGTAATCAGCAACCCCAGCTGGGATTACACGTGTGTATATGTATATATGTATATGTATACATATGTGTGTATATGTATACGTGTGTGTGTGTGTGTGTGTGTGTGTGTGTGTGTGTATAT